>NW_027492546.1:0-540996 GCF_021521415.1 Bidens hawaiensis
GTTAAGCACACAGTCTTTTAAGCTTATTTCTCACTTGATTTGGGACTAGATGACCATTGTACTATCATCTTCTCTTCTTGCTTCAAACCTCATTTTTAGGGAGCAATTTTTAATGTCTTTTTATTGAAATAATTGAATGTTTTAGGGTTTTACCTGTACAAACAGAAAGCATAATATTTTTGTATTTTTACCTTTTTCTTCTCAAGAAACCAAAATATTAAAATAACCAAAATAAAATAAAAATTATACAAATAAAAATTCATTATCCGAGCTTAAGGATATCAGTAAGAGTTTTCAGTCCACTGAAAGGAAACAAGCAGACTTTCTAGAAATTGACAACCCGCCGTAGTCCGAATCGGAAATAGCGGTGAAATCAAAGCTATCATAAACTAGATGCATTATATTTAGAATATTTGTTTTTGGTTATCAAACAGACATACGGCTTATGTATTACAGACTATAATATTTCTGCCTTCATTACCGAGACATTTGGAAGAGACTAACACCTCTTTCAATTTAACAATTCTTATGTTTATATCACATATTTTACTCTAATGATTTGTTTAAAACCTACCAATGCACCAATGTAGTTAACCATACACTCTTTTAAGCTTATTTCTCACAAGATTTGGAACTAGATGACCAATGTACTATGATCTTCTCTTTTTGCTTCAGAACTCATTTTTGGGGAGCAATTTTTAATGTTTTTGTATTGAAATATTTGAATTTTTTAGGTTTTTACCTGTACAAACAGAAAGCACAATATTTTTGTATTTTTCCCTTTTTCATCCCCATAAACCAAAATATTAAAGCAACTAAAATAAAATAAAAATTATACAAATAAAAACTGATTATCCGAGCTTAAGGATATCAGCAAGAGTTTTCAATCCACTGCTAGGAAACAAGCCGACTTCCTAGAAATCGACAAACCACCGTAGTCCGAATAGAAAAACGCGGTGAGATCAAAGCTATCAAAGACTAGATGCATTAAATTTAGAATATTTGTTTTTGGTTATCAAACAGACATAAGGCTTAAGTATGACAGACTATAATATTTCTTCCTTCATTACCGAGACGTTTAGAAGAAACTAACACCTCTTTCCATTTGACAATTCTTATGTTTATATCACAAATTTTACTCTAATGGTTTGTTTAAAACCTACCAATGCACCAATGTAGTTAAGCACACGATCTTTTAAGCTTATTTCTCACTAGATTTGGGACTAGATGCCCAATGTACTATCATCTTCTCTTTTTGCTTCAAAACTCATTTTTGGGGAGCAATTTTTAATGTTTTTGTATTGAAATATTTTATTTTTTTAGGTTTTTACCTGTACAAACAGAAAGCACAATATTTTTATATTTTTCCCTTTTTCTTCCCCAGAAACCAAACTCTTAAAGCAAACAAAATAAAAAAAAAATTATACAAATAAAAACTGATTATCCGAGCTTAAGGATATCAGCAGGAGTTTTCAATCCACTGCTAGCAAACAAGCCGACTTCCTAGAAATTGACAAACCACCGTAGTCCGAATCGAAAAACGCGGTGACATCAAAGCTTTCATAAACTAGATGCATTTAATTTAGAATATTTGTTTTTGGTGATCAAACAGACATAAGGCTTAAGTATGACAGACTATTACATTTCAGCCTTCATTACCGAGACGTTTGGAAGAGACTAACTCCTCTTTCAATTTGACAATTCTTATATTTATATCACATATTTTACTCTAATGGTTTGTTTAAAACCTACCAATGCACCAATGTAGTTAAGCACACGATCTTTTAAGCTTATTTCTCACTAGATTTGGGACTAGATGCCCAATGTACTATCATCTTCTCTTTTTGCTTCAAAACTCATTTTTGGGGAGCAATTTTTAATGTTTTTGTATTGAAATATTTTAATTTTTTAGGTTTTTACCTGTACAATCAGAAAGCACACTATTTTTATATTTTTCCCTTTTTCTTCCCCAGAAACCAAAATCTTAAAGCAAACAAAATAAAACAAAAATTATACAAATAAAAACTGATTATCCGAGCTTAAGGAAATCAGCAAGAGTTTTCAATCTACTGCTAGGAAACAAGCCGACTTCCTAGAAATTGACAAACCACCGTAGTCCGAATCGAAAAACGCGGTGAGATCAAAGCTATCATAAACTAGATGCATTAAATTTAGAATATTTGTTTTTGGTGGTCAAACAGACATAAGGCTTAAGTATGACAGGCTATAACAATTCCGCCTTCATTACAGAGACGTTTGGAACACATTAACACCTCTTTCAATTTGACAATTCTTATGTTTATATCACATATTTTACTCTAATGGTTTGTTTAAGACCTACCAATGCACCAATGTAGTTAAGCACACAGTCTTTTAAGCTTATTTCTCACTTGATTTGGGACTAGATGACCATTGTACTATCATCTTCTCTTCTTGCTTCAAACCTCATTTTTAGGGAGCAATTTTTAATGTCTTTTTATTGAAATAATTGAATGTTTTAGGGTTTTACCTGTACAAACAGAAAGCATAATATTTTTGTATTTTTACCTTTTTCTTCTCAAGAAACCAAAATATTAAAATAACCAAAATAAAATAAAAATTATACAAATAAAAATTCATTATCCGAGCTTAAGGATATCAGTAAGAGTTTTCAGTCCACTGAAAGGAAACAAGCAGACTTTCTAGAAATTGACAACCCGCCGTAGTCCGAATCGGAAATAGCGGTGAAATCAAAGCTATCATAAACTAGATGCATTATATTTAGAATATTTGTTTTTGGTTATCAAACAGACATACGGCTTATGTATTACAGACTATAATATTTCTGCCTTCATTACCGAGACATTTGGAAGAGACTAACACCTCTTTCAATTTAACAATTCTTATGTTTATATCACATATTTTACTCTAATGATTTGTTTAAAACCTACCAATGCACCAATGTAGTTAACCATACACTCTTTTAAGCTTATTTCTCACAAGATTTGGAACTAGATGACCAATGTACTATGATCTTCTCTTTTTGCTTCAGAACTCATTTTTGGGGAGCAATTTTTAATGTTTTTGTATTGAAATATTTGAATTTTTTAGGTTTTTACCTGTACAAACAGAAAGCACAATATTTTTGTATTTTTCCCTTTTTCATCCCCATAAACCAAAATATTAAAGCAACTAAAATAAAATAAAAATTATACAAATAAAAACTGATTATCCGAGCTTAAGGATATCAGCAAGAGTTTTCAATCCACTGCTAGGAAACAAGCCGACTTCCTAGAAATCGACAAACCACCGTAGTCCGAATAGAAAAACGCGGTGAGATCAAAGCTATCAAAGACTAGATGCATTAAATTTAGAATATTTGTTTTTGGTTATCAAACAGACATAAGGCTTAAGTATGACAGACTATAATATTTCAGCCTTCATTACCGAGATGTTTGGAAGAGACTAACACCTCTTTCAATTTGATAATTCTTATGTTTATATCACATATTTTACTCTAATGATTTGTTTAAAACCTACCAATGCACTAATGTAGTTAAGCACACACTCTTTTAAGCTTATTTCTCACAAGATTTGGAACTAGATGACAAATGTACTATGATCTTCTCTTTTTGCTTCAAAACACATTTTTGGGGAGCAATTTTTAATGTTTTTGTATTGAAATATTTGAATTTTTTAGGTTTTTACCTGTACAAACAGAAAGCACAATATTTTTGTATTTTTCCGTTTTTCTTCCCCATAAACCAAAATATTAAAGCAACCAAAATATAATAAAAAATATACAAATAAAAACTGATTATCCGAGCTTAAGGATATCAGCAAGAGTTTTCAATCCACTACTAGAAAACATGCCGACTTCCTAGAAATTGACAAACCACCGTAGTCCGAATCGAAAAACGCGGTGAGATCAAAGCAATCATT
This sequence comes from Bidens hawaiensis, assembly GCF_021521415.1. Lineage (NCBI taxonomy): Eukaryota > Viridiplantae > Streptophyta > Magnoliopsida > Asterales > Asteraceae > Bidens > Bidens hawaiensis. Next base: position 3,922 of record NW_027492546.1, read on the forward strand.
AACTAGATGCATTAAATTTAGAATATTTGTTTTTGGTAGTTAAACAGACATAAGGCTTAGGTATGACAGGCTATAACATTTCCGCCTTCATTACCGAGACGTTTGGAAGACATTAACGCCTCTTTCAATTTGACAATTCTTATGTTTGTATCACATATTTTACTCTAATGGTTTGTTTAAGACCTACCAATGCATCAATGTAGTTAAGCACACAGTCTTTTAAGCTTATTTCATACTTGATTAGGGACAAGATGACCATTGTACTATCATCTTCTCTTCTTGCTTCAAACCTCATTTTTAGGGAGCAATTTTTAATGTCTTTGTATTGAAATATTTGAATGTTTTAGGGTTTTACCTGTAAAAACATAAAGCACAATATTTTTGTATTTTTCCCTTTTTCTTCTCAAAAAACCAAAATATTAAAATAACCAAAATAAAATAAAAATTATACAAATAAAAATTCATTATCCGAGCTTAAGGATATCATCAAGAGTTTTCAGTCCACTGACAGGAAACAAGCCGACTTTCTAAAAATTGACAACACGCCGTATTCCGAATCGGAAATCGCGGTGAAATCAAAGCTATCATAAACTAGATGCATTATATTTAGAATATTTGTTTTTGGTGATCAAACAGACATAAGGCTTAAGTATGACAGACTATAATATTTCTTCCTTCATTACCGAGACGTTTAGAAGAAACTAACACCTCTTTCCATTTGACAATTCTTATGTTTATATCACATATTTTACTCTAATGGTTTGTTTAAAACCTACCAATGCACCAATGTAGTTAAGCACACGATCTTTTAAGCTTATTTCTTACTTGATTTGGGACTAGATGACCATTGTACTATCATCTTCTCTTCTTGCTTCAAACCTCATTTTTAGGGAGCAATTTTTAATGTCTTTTTATTGAAATAATTGAATGTTTTAGGGTTTTACCTGTACAAACAGAAAGCATAATATTTTTGTATTTTTACCTTTTTCTTCTCAAAAAACCAAAATATTAAAATAACCAAAATAAAATAAAAATTATACAAATAAAAATTCATTATCCGAGCTTAAGGATATCAGTAAGAGTTTTCAGTCCACTGAAAGGAAACAAGCAGACTTTCTAGAAATTGACAACCCGCCGTAGTCCGAATCGGAAATAGCGGTGAAATCAAAGCTATCATAAACTAGATGCATTATATTTAGAATATTTGTTTTTGGTTATCAAACAGACATACGGCTTATGTATGACAGACTATAATATTTCTGCCTTCATTACCGAGACATTTGGAAGAGACTAACACCTCTTTCAATTTAACAATTCTTATGTTTATATCACATATTTTACTCTAATGATTTGTTTAAAACCTACCAATGCACCAATGTAGTTAACCATACACTCTTTTAAGCTTATTTCTCACAAGATTTGGAACTAGATGACCAATGTACTATGATCTTCTCTTTTTGCTTCAAAACTCATTTTTGGGGAGCAATTTTTAATGTTTTTGTATTGAAATATTTGAATTTTTTATGTTTTAACCTGTACAAACAGAAAGCACAATATTTTTGTATTTTTCCCTTTTTCTTCCCCATAAACCAAAATATTAAAGCAACTGAAATAAAATAAAAATTATACAAATAAAAACTGATTATCCGAGCTTAAGGATATCAGCAAGAGTTTTCAATCCACTGCTAGGAAACAAGCCGACTTCCTAGAAATCGACAAACCACCGTAGTCCGAATAGAAAAACGCGGTGAGATCAAAGCTATCAAAAACTAGATGCATTAAATTTAGAATATTTGTTTTTGGTTATCAAACAGACATAAGGCTTAAGTATGACAGACTATAATATTTCAGCCTTCATTACCGAGATGTTTGGAAGAGACTAACACCTCTTTCAATTTGATAATTCTTATGTTTATATCACATATTTTACTCTAATGATTTGTTTAAAACCTACCAATGCACTAATGTAGTTAAGCACACACTCTTTTAAGCTTATTTCTCACAAGATTTGGAACTAGATGACAAATGTACTATGATCTTCTCTTTTTGCTTCAAAACACATTTTTGGGGAGCAATTTTTAATGTTTTTGTATTGAAATATTTGAATTTTTTAGGTTTTTACCTGTACAAACAGAAAGCACAATATTTTTGTATTTTTCCCTTTTTCTTCCCCATAAACCAAAATATTAAAGCAACCAAAATATAATAAAAAATATACAAATAAAAACTGATTATCCGAGCTTAAGGATATCAGCAAGAGTTTTCAATCCACTACTAGAAAACATGCCGACTTCCTAGAAATTGACAAACCACCGTAGTCCGAATCGAAAAACGCGGTGAGATCAAAGCTATCATAAACTAGATGCATTAAATTTAGAATATTTGTTTTTGGTAGTTAAACAGACATAAGGCTTAGGTATGACAGGCTATAACATTTCCGCCTTCATTACCGAGACGTTTGGAAGACATTAACGCCTCTTTCAATTTGACAATTCTTATGTTTGTATCACATATTTTACTCTAATGGTTTGTTTAAGACCTACCAATGCATCAATGTAGTTAAGCACACAGTCTTTTAAGCTTATTTCTTACTTGATTAGGGACAAGATGACCATTGTACTATCATCTTCTCTTCTTGCTTCAAACCTCATTTTTAGGGAGCAATTTTTAATGTCTTTGTATTGAAATATTTGAATGTTTTAGGGTTTTACCTGTAAAAACATAAAGCACAATATTTTTGTATTTTTCCCTTTTTCTTCTCAAAAAACCAAAATATTAAAATAACCAAAATAAAATAAAAATTATACAAATAAAAATTCATTATCCGAGCTTAAGGATATCATCAAGAGTTTTCAGTCCACTGACAGGAAACAAGCCGACTTTCTAAAAATTGACAACACGCCGTATTCCGAATCGGAAATCGCGGTGAAATCAAAGCTATCATAAACTAGATGCATTATATTTAGAATATTTGTTTTTGGTGATCAAACAGACATAAGGCTTAAGTATGACAGACTATAATATTTCTTCCTTCATTACCGAGACGTTTAGAAGAAACTAACACCTCTTTCCATTTGACAATTCTTATGTTTATATCACAAATTTTACTCTAATGGTTTGTTTAAAACCTACCAATGCACCAATGTAGTTAAGCACACGATCTTTTAAGCTTATTTCTCACTAGATTTGGGACTAGATGCCCAATGTACTATCATCTTCTCTTTTTGCTTCAAAACTCATTTTTGGGGAGCAATTTTTAATGTTTTTGTATTGAAATATTTTAATTTTTTAGGTTTTTACCTGTACAATCAGAAAGCACAATATTTTTATATTTTTCCCTTTTTCTTCCCCAGAAACCAAAATCTTAAAGCAAACAAAATAAAACAAAAATTATACAAATAAAAACTGATTATCCGAGCTTAAGGAAATCAGCAAGAGTTTTCAATCTACTGCTAGGAAACAAGCCGACTTCCTAGAAATTGACAAACCACCGTAGTCCGAATCGAAAAACGCGGTGAGATCAAAGCTATCATAAACTAGATGCATTAAATTTAGAATATTTGTTTTTGGTGGTCAAACAGACATAAGGCTTAAGTATGACAGGCTATAACAATTCCGCCTTCATTACAGAGACGTTTGGAACACATTAACACCTCTTTCAATTTGACAATTCTTATGTTTATATCACATATTTTACTCTAATGGTTTGTTTAAGACCTACCAATGCACCAATGTAGTTAAGCACACAGTCTTTTAAGCTTATTTCTCACTTGATTTGGGACTAGATGACCATTGTACTATCATCTTCTCTTCTTGCTTCAAACCTCATTTTTAGGGAGCAATTTTTAATGTCTTTTTATTGAAATAATTGAATGTTTTAGGGTTTTACCTGTACAAACAGAAAGCATAATATTTTTGTATTTTTACCTTTTTCTTCTCAAAAAACCAAAATATTAAAATAACCAAAATAAAATAAAAATTATACAAATAAAAATTCATTATCCGAGCTTAAGGATATCAGTAAGAGTTTTCAGTCCACTGAAAGGAAACAAGCAGACTTTCTAGAAATTGACAACCCGCCGTAGTCCGAATCGGAAATAGCGGTGAAATCAAAGCTATCATAAACTAGATGCATTATATTTAGAATATTTGTTTTTGGTTATCAAACAGACATACGGCTTATGTATGACAGACTATAATATTTCTGCCTTCATTACCGAGACATTTGGAAGAGACTAACACCTCTTTCAATTTAACAATTCTTATGTTTATATCACATATTTTACTCTAATGATTTGTTTAAAACCTACCAATGCACCAATGTAGTTAACCATACACTCTTTTAAGCTTATTTCTCACAAGATTTGGAACTAGATGACCAATGTACTATGATCTTCTCTTTTTGCTTCAAAACTCATTTTTGGGGAGCAATTTTTAATGTTTTTGTATTGAAATATTTGAATTTTTTAGGTTTTTACCTGTACAAACAGAAAGCACAATATTTTTGTATTTTTCCCTTTTTCTTCCCCATAAACCAAAATATTAAAGCAACTAAAATAAAATAAAAATTATACAAATAAAAACTGATTATCCGAGCTTAAGGATATCAGCAAGAGTTTTCAATCCACTGCTAGGAAACAAGCCGACTTCCTAGAAATCGACAAACCACCGTAGTCCGAATAGAAAAACGCGGTGAGATCAAATCTATCAAAAACTAGATGCATTAAATTTAGAATATTTGTTTTTGGTTATCAAACAGACATAAGGCTTAAGTATGACAGACTATAATATTTCAGCCTTCATTACCGAGATGTTTGGAAGAGACTAACACCTCTTTCAATTTGATAATTCTTATGTTTATGTCACATATTTTACTCTAATGATTTGTTTAAAACCTACCAATGCACTAATGTAGTTAAGCACACACTCTTTTAAGCTTATTTCTCACAAGATTTGGAACTAGATGACAAATGTACTATGATCTTCTCTTTTTGCTTCAAAACACATTTTTGGGGAGCAATTTTTAATGTTTTTGTATTGAAATATTTGAATTTTTTAGGTTTTTACCTGTACAAACAGAAAGCACAATATTTTTGTATTTTTCCCTTTTTCTTCCCCATAAACCAAAATATTAAAGCAACCAAAATATAATAAAAAATATACAAATAAAAACTGATTATCCGAGCTTAAGGATATCAGCAAGAGTTTTCAATCCACTACTAGAAAACATGCCGACTTCCTAGAAATTGACAAACCACCGTAGTCCGAATCGAAAAACGCGGTGAGATCAAAGCTATCATAAACTAGATGCATTAAATTTAGAATATTTGTTTTTGGTAGTTAAACAGACATAAGGCTTAGGTATGACAGGCTATAACATTTCCGCCTTCATTACCGAGACGTTTGGAAGACATTAACGCCTCTTTCAATTTGACAATTCTTATGTTTGTATCACATATTTTACTCTAATGGTTTGTTTAAGACCTACCAATGCATCAATGTAGTTAAGCACACAGTCTTTTAAGCTTATTTCTTACTTGATTAGGGACAAGATGACCATTGTACTATCATCTTCTCTTCTTGCTTCAAACCTCATTTTTAGGGAGCAATTTTTAATGTCTTTGTATTGAAATATTTGAATGTTTTAGGGTTTTACCTGTAAAAACATAAAGCACAATATTTTTGTATTTTTCCCTTTTTCTTCTCAAAAAACCAAAATATTAAAATAACCAAAATAAAATAAAAATTATACAAATAAAAATTCATTATCCGAGCTTAAGGATATCATCAAGAGTTTTCAGTCCACTGACAGGAAACAAGCCGACTTTCTAAAAATTGACAACACGCCGTATTCCGAATCGGAAATCGCGGTGAAATCAAAGCTATCATAAACTAGATGCATTATATTTAGAATATTTGTTTTTGGTGATCAAACAGACATAAGGCTTAAGTATGACAGACTATAATATTTCTTCCTTCATTACCGAGACGTTTAGAAGAAACTAACACCTCTTTCCATTTGACAATTCTTATGTTTATATCACAAATTTTACTCTAATGGTTTGTTTAAAACCTACCAATGCACCAATATAGTTAAGCACACGATCTTTTAAGCTTATTTCTCACTAGATTTGGGACTAGATGCCCAATGTACTATCATCTTCTCTTTTTGCTTCAAAACTCATTTTTGGGGAGCAATTTTTAATGTTTTTGTATTGAAATATTTTAATTTTTTAGGTTTTTACCTGTACAATCAGAAAGCACAATATTTTTATATTTTTCCCTTTTTCTTCCCCAGAAACCAAAATCTTAAAGCAAACAAAATAAAACAAAAATTATACAAATAAAAACTGATTATCCGAGCTTAAGGAAATCAGCAAGAGTTTTCAATCTACTGCTAGGAAACAAGCCGACTTCCTAGAAATTGACAAACCACCGTAGTCCGAATCGAAAAACGCGGTGAGATCAAAGCTATCATAAACTAGATGCATTAAATTTAGAATATTTGTTTTTGGTGGTCAAACAGACATAAGGCTTAAGTATGACAGGCTATAACAATTCCGCCTTCATTACAGAGACGTTTGGAACACATTAACACCTCTTTCAATTTGACAATTCTTATGTTTATATCACATATTTTACTCTAATGGTTTGTTTAAGACCTACCAATGCACCAATGTAGTTAAGCACACAGTCTTTTAAGCTTATTTCTCACTTGATTTGGGACTAGATGACCATTGTACTATCATCTTCTCTTCTTGCTTCAAACCTCATTTTTAGGGAGCAATTTTTAATGTCTTTTTATTGAAATAATTGAATGTTTTAGGGTTTTACCTGTACAAACAGAAAGCATAATATTTTTGTATTTTTACCTTTTTCTTCTCAAAAAACCAAAATATTAAAATAACCAAAATAAAATAAAAATTATACAAATAAAAATTCATTATCCGAGCTTAAGGATATCAGTAAGAGTTTTCAGTCCACTGAAAGGAAACAAGCAGACTTTCTAGAAATTGACAACCCGCCGTAGTCCGAATCGGAAATAGCGGTGAAATCAAAGCTATCATAAACTAGATGCATTATATTTAGAATATTTGTTTTTGGTTATCAAACAGACATACGGCTTATGTATGACAGACTATAATATTTCTGCCTTCATTACCGAGACATTTGGAAGAGACTAACACCTCTTTCAATTTAACAATTCTTATGTTTATATCACATATTTTACTCTAATGATTTGTTTAAAACCTACCAATGCACCAATGTAGTTAACCATACACTCTTTTAAGCTTATTTCTCACAAGATTTGGAACTAGATGACCAATGTACTATGATCTTCTCTTTTTGCTTCAAAACTCATTTTTGGGGAGCAATTTTTAATGTTTTTGTATTGAAATATTTGAATTTTTTAGGTTTTTACCTGTACAAACAGAAAGCACAATATTTTTGTATTTTTCCCTTTTTCTTCCCCATAAACCAAAATATTAAAGCAACTAAAATAAAATAAAAATTATACAAATAAAAACTGATTATCCGAGCTTAAGGATATCAGCAAGAGTTTTCAATCCACTGCTAGGAAACAAGCCGACTTCCTAGAAATCGACAAACCACCGTAGTCCGAATAGAAAAACGCGGTGAGATCAAAGCTATCAAAAACTAGATGCATTAAATTTAGAATATTTGTTTTTGGTTATCAAACAGACATAAGGCTTAAGTATGACAGACTATAATATTTCAGCCTTCATTACCGAGATGTTTGGAAGAGACTAACACCTCTTTCAATTTGATAATTCTTATGTTTATATCACATATTTTACTCTAATGATTTGTTTAAAACCTACCAATGCACTAATGTAGTTAAGCACACACTCTTTTAAGCTTATTTCTCACAAGATTTGGAACTAGATGACAAATGTACTATGATCTTCTCTTTTTGCTTCAAAACACATTTTTGGGGAGCAATTTTTAATGTTTTTGTATTGAAATATTTGAATTTTTTAGGTTTTTACCTGTACAAACAGAAAGCACAATATTTTTGTATTTTTCCCTTTTTCTTCCCATAAACCAAAATATTAAAGCAACCAAAATATAATAAAAAATATACAAATAAAAACTGATTATCCGAGCTTAAGGATATCAGCAAGAGTTTTCAATCCACTACTAGAAAACATGCCGACTTCCTAGAAATTGACAAACCACCGTAGTCCGAATCGAAAAACGCGGTGAGATCAAAGCTATCATAAACTAGATGCATTAAATTTAGAATATTTGTTTTTGGTAGTTAAACAGACATAAGGCTTAGGTATGACAGGCTATAACATTTCCGCCTTCATTACCGAGACGTTTGGAAGACATTAACGCCTCTTTCAATTTGACAATTCTTATGTTTGTATCACATATTTTACTCTAATGGTTTGTTTAAGACCTACCAATGCATCAATGTAGTTAAGCACACAGTCTTTTAAGCTTATTTCTTACTTGATTAGGGACAAGATGACCATTGTACTATCATCTTCTCTTCTTGCTTCAAACCTCATTTTTAGGGAGCAATTTTTAATGTCTTTGTATTGAAATATTTGAATGTTTTAGGGTTTTACCTGTAAAAACATAAAGAACAATATTTTTGTATTTTTCCCTTTTTCTTCTCAAAAAACCAAAATATTAAAATAACCAAAATAAAATAAAAATTATACAAATAAAAATTCATTATCCGAGCTTAAGGATATCATCAAGAGTTTTCAGTCCACTGACAGGAAACAAGCCGACTTTCTAAAAATTGACAACACGCCGTATTCCGAATCGGAAATCGCGGTGAAATCAAAGCTATCATAAACTAGATGCATTATATTTAGAATATTTGTTTTTGGTGATCAAACAGACATAAGGCTTAAGTATGACAGACTATAATATTTCTTCCTTCATTACCGAGACGTTTAGAAGAAACTAACACCTCTTTCCATTTGACAATTCTTATGTTATCACATATTTTACTCTAATGATTTGTTTAAAACCTACAAATGCACCAATGTAGTTAAGCACACAATCTTTTAAGCTTATTTCTCACAGGATTTGGGACTTCATGACCAATGTACTATCATCTTCTCTTTTTGCTTCAAAACTCATTTTTGGGTAGCAATTTTTAATGTTTTTGTATTGAAATATTTGAATTTTTTAGGTTTTTACCTGTACAAACAGAAAGCACAATATTTTTGTATTTTTCCCTTTTTCTTCCCCGTAAACTAAAATCTTAAAGCAACCAAAATAAAAGAAAAATTATACAAATAAAATCCGATTATCCGAGCATAAGGATATCAGCAAGAGTTTTTCAATCCACTGCTAGAAAACATGCCGACTTCCTAGAAAATTGACAAACCACCGTAGTCCGAATCGAAAAACGCGGCGACATCAAAGCTAACATAAACTAGATGCATTAAATTTAGAATATTTGTTTTTGGTGATCAAACAGACATAAGGCTTAAGTATGACAGACTATTACATTTCAGCCTTCATTACCGAGACGTTTGGAAGACATTAACACCTCTTTCAATTTGACAATTCTTATGTTTATATCACATATTTTACTCTAATGATTTGTTTAAAACCTACCAATGCACCAATGTAGTTAAGCACACACTCTTTTTAGCTTATTTCTCACTGGATTTGGGACTAGATGACCAATGCACTATCATCTTCTCTTTTTGCTTCAAAACTTATTTTTGTGGAGCAATTTTTAATGTTTTTGTATTGAAATATTTGAATGTTTTAGGTTTTTACCTGTACAAACAGAAAGCACAATATTTTTGTATTTTTCCCTTTTTCTTCCCCATAAACCAAAATCTTAAATCAACCAAAATAAAATAAAAATTATTCAAATAAAAACTGATTATCCGAGCTTAAGGATATCAGCAAGAGTTTTCAATCCACTGCTAGGAAACAAGCCGACTTCCTAGAAATCGACAAACCACCGTAGTCCGAATCGAAAAACGCGGTGAGATCAAAGCTATCATAAACTAGATGCATTAAATTTAGAATATTTGTTTTTGTTTATCAAACAGACATAAGGTTTAAGTATGACAGACTATAATATTTCAGCCTTCATTACCGAGATGTTTGGAAGAAACTAACACCTCTTTAAATTTGATAATTCTTATGTTTATATCACATATTTTACTCTAATGATTTGTTTAAAACCTACCAATGCACTAATGTTGTTAAGCACACACTCTTTTAAGCTTATTTCTCACAAGATTTGGAACTAGATGACTAATGTACTATGATTTTCTCTTTTTGCTTCAAAACTCATTTTTGGGGAGCAATTTTTAATGTTTTTGTATTGAAATATTTGAATTTTTTAGGTTTTTACCTGTACAAACAGAAAGCACAATATTTTTGTATTTTTCCTTTTTCTTCCCCATAAACCAAAATATTAAAGCAACCAAAATATAATAAAAATTATACAAATAAAAACTGATTATCCGAGCTTAAGGATATCAGCAAGAGTTTTCAATCCACTACTAGAAAACATGCCGACTTCCTAGAAATTGACAAACCACCGTAGTCTGAATCGAAAAACGCGGTGAGATCAAAGCTATCATAAACTAGATGCATTAAATTTAGAATATTTGTTTTTGGTAGTTAAACAGACATAAGGCTTAAGTATGACAGGCTATAACATTTCCGCCTTCATTACCGAGACGTTTGGAAGACATTAACGCCTCTTTCAATTTGACAATTCTTATGTTTATATCACATATTTTACTCTAATGGTTTGTTTAAGACCTACCAATGCATCAATGTAGTTAAGCACACAGTCTTTTAAGCTTATTTCTCACTTGATTAGGGACAAGATGACCTTTGTACTATCATCTTCTCTTCTTGCTTCAAACCTCATTTTTAGGGAGCAATTTTTAATGTCTTTGTATTGAAATATTTGAATGTTTTAGGGTTTTACCTGTAAAAACATAAAGCACAATATTTTTGTATTTTTCCCTTTTTCTTCTCAAAAAACCAAAACATTAAAATAACCAAAATAAAATAAAAATTATACAAATAAAAATTCAGTATCCGAGCTTAAGGATATCATCAAGAGTTTTCAGTCCACTGACAGGAAACAAGCCGACTTTCTAAAAATTGACAACCCGCCGTAGTCCGAATCGGAAATCGCGGTGAAATCAAAGCTATCATAAACTAGATGCATTATATTTAGAATATTTGTTTTTGGTGATCAAACAGACATAAGGCTTAAGTATGACAGACTATAATATTTCTTCCTTCATTACCGAGACGTTTGGACGAAGCTAACACCTCTTTCCATTTGACAATTCTTATGTTTATATCACATATTTTACTCTAATGATTTGTTTAAAACCAACAAATGCACCAATGTAGTTAAGCACACAATATTTTAAGCTTATTTCTGTGACAATCGTCAATTTCAGGTTAACTCCGTTAACGCAACTCCGTCAATTCAAACTTTAGATTATTGAATCTAAACGCAAACCTCATTACATTTAAACTAGGGTTTGAATGACGCTTAACACTTACTACATGTGTAGTAGTCTTTCGGGATTTGCACCGAAACGCAAACGATTGATGAATAAACGAAAAACACTAAAACACTAATTATGTGATAATTATGTGTTAGGATTATGTGTTATGTGATAATATTATTGTCATGTTAATTTAATGTGCAAGTTATGATAGAATGTTCTAGAAAAAGTAATACTTAATGTTAACTTAATGTGCAAGTTATGATAGAATGTTCTAGAAAAAGTAATACTTAGGAGTTGAGGGGCCAAAGTGTAACATATTCCTTTATAAATACATGGTAAACCTAAACCCTAACCTCCTACCTATTCCCCTACAAAAATCGGCAGCCATCCCCTCCCTTTATTTCCTTGAGATCGATTAATATACACACACACACAATCAAGATCTTTCAAGTTTGATTGAAGATTAAGGTGCTAGGAAGGTATACACAACTATTCTATGTATCCTCTATGTTTAATTGTTAGTTTTATTGGGTTAATTGTAAACCTTTATGGCTGATTTCTTGGTATTATGATATTCATGTGATTCTTGATTTAATTGATGATGATTGATAACTAGATTGATATTGATACATGATTGATTGTTGTTCTTGATTTGAATTAAAACACAAACCCTAATCTTGTATGTATGGTGTGATTGTTATGCATGGATAGTAGTTATAGTGTCTAGAGGGTTATATGGATGCATGATAGTTCATAGATTGTTATTATGATGAGTTTTGATGTGAACAGATTCTGGACAGAACGTATATACGATGTTTAACTGACTGTAACGAAGTGTAAACGTGAAATTTGATTGAGATTGTGGGTACTGCAGTAAACTAGGTTGAGTCTAGTTTCTATGAAGTATAAATTCGTAATTTTTGGATAAGTGGAAGTATACTTTTATGATTTTACAAAAACGTGATGCAAAGCTGAGCTGTTAGACCTGCTGTTAGGTTATGTTGTAAATGTTATATCTCATGAACTACGAGACCAATTGGGTTGGTTCCACTTCTGGAGGTTGACTCACTGAGTTAGGAACGAAACCCAAGTGGTCTTGCATTTATTGGATTTTTCGTTTAACGGGAATTGCAAATAACATTCTGATGTGCATGAATCTGACTGATATAAGTTAGCTGTAATGTTTTGATCATTATGAACAATCTATATGGAATAAAAATAAGATAAAAGATGTTCTGGAAACCTAAGATATGTATGCTCCTGTGGTAATTTTTGGTAAATTAATTGAGACGTTATAATCGGTAAACTAGTGCAATCTTTCAAGTAGAAATTCTGTCATAACGAAACTAGCTGCTGAGTTGTATAGGAATGCATGAAATATGATAGTTTTTATATAATTGTTGTATTTTGACCAAAATACCCTTGCGGGGAATAGTTGCTAGTTGATTGCCATGAATTGACCAAATTGCCCTTATGGGGAATAATGGTTAGTTAGTCTTTGTTTGTTGACCAAAATGCCCCTACGGGAATAATTGCTAATAAGTATGTTATTAATACGTGACACGAAAGTAATTGCTCACTCATGTATCGTATCACAATTTTACTTGTTTAAGTCACACACGATTCACAAACGAAACACGAAACATGTTACGTGCATAGGTATTATGTGCCGAGTCTAGAGACTCGTTAAACATTCCGATACTTAGAATATTTCTTTGTTATTTTAGAACGCTAGAGAGTTTTCTACGACGCGCATCACTCGGTGATCTAGATCGGATATTCTTCGCAAACAGTGAGTTCACTTACCCCACTCTTAAACTGTTTTCAAACGTTTTTCACTTGGGGGAGATAACATACTCCGATAAACATATTTTCTGAGATAAACGCATATGAAAGATTTTGTTATAAATTATATATCACTTGTAAAGGCTAAGCGGCAAACGTAACACTTGAAGTCCCACACATCGGACCGGTTAATATTTGGAATAGCGAGTCACTGTTGAGTAGTACTACTGGGTTTGACAAACCCCACCCGACGCTAAGCTCAACTGGAGGTTGAGTGGGTGTAATTTTGGCTAACACTTACCATGGTCTGGAGGACCTGGTGACGGGCACTTGATAAACAGTCAGCTTCGGTCGCGAACCACTTAGCGATACTTGTTGTATAGATTAGCTACCTATCGATATATAATTTGACATAACACTATCTGGTAATGCAAAACACTTAAACGCTGTAACGTGGTTACACACTTAAACGCTGTAACGTGGTTACACACTTAAACGCTGTAACGTGGTTACACACTTAAACGCTGTAACGTGGTTACACACTTAAACGCTGTAACGTGGTTACACACTTAAACGCTGTAACGTGGTTACACACTCAAACGCTGTAACGTGGTTACACACTTAAACGCTGTAACGTCGTTACACACTCAAACGCTGTAACGTGGTTACACACTTAAACGCTGTAACGTGGTTACACACTTAAACGCTGTAACGTAGTTACACACTCAAACGCTGTAACGTGGTAACACACTCAAACGTCGTAATGGGGTTACGCAACATTTAAACGTCGTAACGAGGTTACGCAAAACGCTAAACGATTTATCTTATTTTACTTGTGAACTCACCAACCTTGTGTTGACACTTTTAGTATGTTATTCTCAGGTAGCCGAGGCGGGCGCGCGGTTTAGGAGCATGCATTAATGAAAACACTTTTATTCTGCAAACTTAATTTTAACAGTTACATTTGGTTTTAAGTCGTCCTGCGTGACGCAACTTTTGAATTAAGGTTTTACGCTTCCGCACTTACTTTCATTTAAACGTTTTTCTTTGGTTTGGTTATAACTAATGATTCCGATCCTGCCAGTTCACACCCTCTGACGGTAAAACTCCGTTAGTGGATTTTGAGGGTGTGACAGATTGGTATCAGAGCCATTGGTTATAGCGAACTAGAAACTGCATGCATACTAGACTATAACCGCGACGACCCATTAGTTATAATGATACGCACTGCATAGGTTTTTGTAGTCTTGAAATCTTATTTCCTTATCTCCTTCACTCATACGCGCGCATATACCCGGCTTACCTGTAGGAATGTCGACGCCACCCTCATCATCATCCGATTCGATGACGCATGCTCACGGGAAGGAACCGCAGTTACCTACTGCCTCGCCACCCCGTGTAGTCCCGGAACTCGAAGCTCCTGCACCAAAGAGGTACCGCCTATCCGGAGGCTTGTATGACAACAACGTTAGCTGGGAATGGTACCCCAACATGATCAGACGTATGGTCTACCGTGAACAAGTTCCCCCATTGCCTCACCCGAACCACCCTGCTTACCCTAACACTCTACCACCTATAACCGAACCTGTAGAGCGAGTTCTCGCAGCTGTCGTTTCTTGTTTGGAGCGTGATGTGGGTTACATGCGCTACACTAGAGAAAATGGCCGGAAGAAACGCTGGACGAGGAAGAGGTAACATCAGCATGACTGCAGCTGAACTCCAAACCCTGCTGAATGACTATGTTGCTGCCGCTTTAGCTGCACACGTTCAAAATCAAACAGGAGGTCCGAATGGAGCATGTACCTTCAAGAACTACTTAGACTGCAAGCCCAGTACGTTTAAGGGCACTGAGGGAGCTATAGGCTTCCTGCGTTGGGCTGAGAAGGCCGAGTCGGCCTTTGAGATGTGTAATTGCCCCCCTGCCAGTAGGGTCAAATTCGCTGCTGGGACACTTGACGATTCCGCCCTCACTTGGTGGAATTCGAACGTCCAGATCCTTGGATTGGAACTGGCTAACGCGATGAACTGGGAGGAGTTCAAAAACATGATGCGAGAGGAGTACTGTCCGAGGGAAGAAATTTCGAAGTTAGAGTCGGAGTTTTGGTCGTTGAAAATGGTGGGTTCAGAGATTGAAAGCTACACTACTCGTTCGCACGAGTTGGCAGTGATGTGTCCGCGGATGGTGGATCCGCCGAGCAAGAGAATAGAGATGTACATTGATGGGTTAGCACCACAGATTCAGGGTATGGTGACGTCTTCCAGACCAGCCACGATCCAACAAGCGATCCGTTTGGCTCACAAACTGACGGATCAGGCTGTGACCCAGGGTGCGTTACCACCGAGGGGTTCGACTGTTAAAGCCCGTGACAACCCGAGTAATGACCACGTCAGCAACAGTAACAACAACAGCAACCCGAACAGCGGGAAGAGAAAGTTTGACAACACCAGATCCTCATCCTCGAACCTCCCCCCGCAACAACACTACCGTAAGCCCGAATTCACTCGGAGCTTTAACAATCAAAGTCACAACAACAATAACAACGGTAGCGGGCAGGGTTCGAGCGGATATGCTGGGAGATATCCAAAGTGCAATAGGTGCAACTATCATCATGTTGGTCAGTGTGACCGTGTCAAGTGTCAAAGATGCGGAAAGATAGGTCACCAAGCGAAGGAATGTAGAGTTGACCTTGCGGCGAAGGGTGCTCCTAAGCCACCGATGACGACTAAGGGATGTTTTGAATGTGGACAGGAAGGTCATTTCCGGAAGGATTGCCCCAAGATGAAACAGAATGACAATAATGGGGGTAATGGAAGTGGCAGTAATGGTGGAGGAAATGGCAAAGGAAGAGCGTTTGTGATTGGATCGGGTCAAGCCCGCAATGATCCGCATGTGGTGTCTGGTAAGTTCCCTGTAAACGATTGTTTTGCTTCTGTTTTGTTTGACACTGGAGCTGATAGGAGTTTTGTGTCGAAAGCCTTTAGTCAACTCTTAGACTTAACTCCAACTCCGTTAGATGCTAAGATTCATGTTGAATTAGCTGACGGTAAGGCTATAGTAACGACTCATGTACTTGCGGGATGTAAGTTAAAACTGTCAGGTCATATTGTTGATATCGACCTTATTCCTTTTACGCTTAGTAGTTTCGATGTCGTTGTCGGCATGGACTGGTTATCCGAGAACCGAGCGGAGATTATATGTCACGACAAGATAGTTCACATTTCTACCCCTTCCGGCGAGATCATTTCGGTCCGAGGCGAGAGAAGCGGCATGACCACCAGCGTCATTACCCTTTTGAAGGCACAGAAGTATCTACGAAAGGGTCATCCGGCAATTTTGGCACAGATTGTTGAGAACCCGCGGAGGAGAAACGAATTGAAGACATACCGGTTGTGCGAGACTTCCCGGAAGTTTTCCCGGAGGATTTGCCCGGACTCCCTCCTATTCGTCAAGTCGAATTCCAAATCGAGTTGACACCCGGTGCAGCACCCATAGCACGAGCCCCGTATCGGCTCGCACCGGCGGAACTTCAGGAGTTGTCCACTCAGTTGCAAGATTTGTTGGATAAGGGTTTTATCCGACCTAGCTCATCGCCATGGGGAGCCCCTGTCTTGTTTGTCCGAAAGAAAGACGGGACTTTCCGAATGTGCATCGACTACCGGGAGTTGAACAAGGTGACGGTCAAGAACCGTTATCCTTTACCCCGAATTGATGATTTGTTTGACCAGCTTCAAGGATCGAGTTACTACTCGAAGATTGATCTACGATCCGGTTACCACCAGCTGAGAGTGCGCGAAGAAGATATCTCAAAGACGGCTTTCAGAACACGGTATGGTCACTACGAGTTTTCGGTTATGCCTTTTGGCCTAACCAACGCGCCAGCCGTATTTATGGATCTCATGAATCGAGTATGCAAGGCGTACCTCGAAAAGTTCGTGATTGTTTTCATCGATGATATTCTCGTCAACTCCAAGAACGAGACTGACCACGAAGATCACTTAAGGGTAATTTTGGAACTATTGAAGAAGGAACAACTGTATGCTAAACTCTCGAAATGTGAATTTTGGCTTCGCGAGGTTCACTTTTTAGGAAATGTGATCAACGAGAATGGTATCCATGTCGATCCCGGTAAGGTAGAGGCCATCAAAAACTGGGAAGCACCTAAGACTCCGACTGAGGTGCGGCAATTCCTAGGACTGGCCGGCTACTACCGGCGTTTCATCGAGGGATTTTCAAAGATTGCTCAACCCCTCACTGCTTTGACTCACAAAAGGCACTAAGTACAACTGGGGTGACGCGCAAGAATCCGCTTTTCAACTGTTGAAAACCAAGCTTTGTAGCGCCCCTATTTTAGCTCTCCCCGAGGGAACGGAAAACTTTGAGGTACACTGTGACGCATCTATACAAGGTCTCGGTTGTGTGCTGATGTAACTCGAGAAGGTTATAGCCTATGCCTCTAGACAACTACGGGTTCACGAGAAGAACTACACGACCCACGATTTGGAACTCGGAGCTGTAGTGTTTGCTCTTAAGATATGGAGGCATTACTTGTACGGTACCAAGTTTACCATTTACACCGACCACAAGAGTCTCCAACATATCTACGATCAGAAGGAGCTGAACATGCGACAGCGTCGTTGGGTCGAGCTGCTTAAAGATTACGATTGTGCCATCAAGTACCACCCTGGCAAGGCCAATGTGGTGGCCGACGCCCTCAGCAGAAAAGAAACAGATAAACCCAGACGGGTGAGAGCATTGCAACTTACGATTCATGCCAGCTTACCCGATCAGATTCGCGATGCGCAACTGGAAGCGTTGAAAGATGATAATCTTCCATCGGAACTCATGCGGGGCATGAGCAAGCAACTTGAAACCAGATCGGACGGGGTCCGATATTTTGAGAACCGGATTTGGGTTCCACGATACGGAGAATTGAGAACTCTAGTGATGGACGAAGCTCACAAGTCCCGATATTCTATCCACCCTGGCTCAGATAAAATGTATCATGATTTAAAGGAACTTTACTGGTGGCCGAACATGAAAGCCGACATTGCCACCTACGTGAGCAAATGCTTGACTTGTGCCAGAGTCAAGATAGAATACCAGAAACCATCTGGTCTACTGCAACAACCGGAACTCCCAATGTGGAAATGGGAACACATCTCAATGGACTTTATTACGGGTTTGCCTAAAACACCGACGGGATGCGATACCATCTGGGTGATCGTTGACCGGTTGACTAAATCGGCGCACTTCCTAGCGATTAAGGAAACAGACAAAATGGAAAGACTGACTCGTGTCTACATGAAGGAAGTAGTGTCGAGACACGGAGTGCCTGTCTCGATCATTTCCGATCGAGATTCTCGTTTTACCTCACACTTTTGGAAGTCGCTGCAAAGCGCACTGGGCACACGTCTCGATATGAGTACCGCATACCATCCTCAGACGGATGGGCAAAGTGAACGGACTATTCAGACCCTGGAGGATATGTTGCGTGCATGCGTCTTAGATTTCGGAAAAAGTTGGGAACCCCACTTACCCTTGGTAGAGTTTTCGTATAATAACAGCTACCACGCAAGTATTAAGGTAGCGCCGTTTGAAGCGCTGTACGGACGGAAGTGTCGATCACCACTCTGCTGGGCAGAGGTGGGTGATAGCCAAATCACTGGTCCGGAACTGGTACTCGAAACCTCGGAAAAGATTGTTCAAATCCGAAATCGCATGGCAGCAGCACGAGATCGCCAAAAGAGTTACGCCGACAAGCGCCGAAAACCTCTCGAATTTCAAGTAAACGATCGAGTGTTACTCAAAGTCTCACCCTGGAAAGGTGTGGTTCGCTTTGGTAAGCGAAACAAACTCAACCCACGATATGTTGGTCCTTATCGGATAACGGAACGCGTTGGTCCAGTGGCGTACCGACTGGACTTACCAGCAGAACTCAGTAGTGTACACAATGTTTTTCACATGCCTATCCGATGAAACTCAAGTAGTCCCTTTGGAGGAACTACAAGTTGATGAACAGTTACGCTTCGTTGAAGAACCAGTTGAGGATTTGGATTGGGAAACCAAAACGCTCAAGCACAGCAAAATTCCAATTGTTAAAGTTCATTGGAACTCGAGACGTGGACCGGAGTTCACGTGGGAACGCGAGAATCAAATGATGAAAAAGTATCCTCACCTTTTTGAAGGGCTGACCAAACATAGAAAACCGCGAAACCCGGCAAACCGTCAGAAATCACCGGAGGTATGAATTAAATTTCGGGACGAAATTTCTTTCTACTAGGGGATGATATGACAAACTGAAAATTTTTCTTACTTTTTCAGACACTCATCACGACCTGACTCAAATTTTCGGGACGAAAATTCTTTAACATGAGAATGATGTGACAATCGTCAATTTCAGGTTAACTCCGTTAACGCAACTCCGTCAATTCAAACTTTAGATTATTGAATCTAAACGCAAACCTCATTACATTTAAACTAGGGTTTGAATGACGCTTAACACTTACTACATGTGTAGTAGTCTTTCGGGATTTGCACCGAAACGCAAACGATTGATGAATAAACGAAAAACACTAAAACACTAATTATGTGATAATTATGTGTTAGGATTATGTGTTATGTGATAATATTATTGTCATGTTAATTTAATGTGCAAGTTATGATAGAATGTTCTAGAAAAAGTAATACTTAATGTTAACTTAATGTGCAAGTTATGATAGAATGTTCTAGAAAAAGTAATACTTAGGAGTTGAGGGGCCAAAGTGTAACATATTCCTTTATAAATACATGGTAAACCTAAACCCTAACCTCCTACCTATTCCCCTACAAAAATCGGCAGCCATCCCCTCCCTTTATTTCCTTGAGATCGATTAATATACACACACACACAATCAAGATCTTTCAAGTTTGATTGAAGATTAAGGTGCTAGGAAGGTATACACAACTATTCTATGTATCCTCTATGTTTAATTGTTAGTTTTATTGGGTTAATTGTAAACCTTTATGGCTGATTTCTTGGTATTATGATATTCATGTGATTCTTGATTTAATTGATGATGATTGATAACTAGATTGATATTGATACATGATTGATTGTTGTTCTTGATTTGAATTAAAACACAAACCCTAATCTTGTATGTATGGTGTGATTGATATGCATGGATAGTAGTTATAGTGTCTAGAGGGTTATATGGATGCATGATAGTTCATAGATTGTTATTATGATGAGTTTTGATGTGAACAGATTCTGGACAGAACGTATATACGATGTTTAACTGACTGTAACGAAGTGTAAACGTGAAATTTGATTGAGATTGTGGGTACTGCAGTAAACTAGGTTGAGTCTAGTTTCTATGAAGTATAAATTCGTAATTTTTGGATAAGTGGAAGTATACTTTTATGATTTTACAAAAACGTGATGCAAAGCTGAGCTGTTAGACCTGCTGTTAGGTTATGTTGTAAATGTTATATCTCATGAACTACGAGACCAATTGGGTTGGTTCCACTTCTGGAGGTTGACTCACTGAGTTAGGAACGAAACCCAAGTGGTCTTGCATTTATTGGATTTTTCGTTTAACGGGAATTGCAAATAACATTCTGATGTGCATGAATCTGACTGATATAAGTTAGCTGTAATGTTTTGATCATTATGAACAATCTATATGGAATAAAAATAAGATAAAAGATGTTCTGGAAACCTAAGATATGTATGCTCCTGTGGTAATTTTTGGTAAATTAATTGAGACGTTATAATCGGTAAACTAGTGCAATCTTTCAAGTAGAAATTCTGTCATAACGAAACTAGCTGCTGAGTTGTATAGGAATGCATGAAATATGATAGTTTTTATATAATTGTTGTATTTTGACCAAAATACCCTTGCGGGGAATAGTTGCTAGCTGATTGCCATGAATTGACCAAATTGCCCTTATGGGGAATAATGGTTAGTTAGTCTTTGTTTGTTGACCAAAATGCCCCTACGGGAATAATTGCTAATAAGTATGTTATTAATACGTGACACGAAAGTAATTGCTCACTCATGTATCGTATCACAATTTTACTTGTTTAAGTCACACACGATTCACAAACGAAACACGAAACATGTTACGTGCATAGGTATTATGTGCCGAGTCTAGAGACTCGTTAAACATTCCGATACTTAGAAAATCTCTTTGTTATTTTAGAACGCTAGAGAGTTTTCTACGACGCGCATCACTCGGTGATCTAGATCGGATATTCTTCGCAAACAGTGAGTTCACTTACCCCACTCTTAAACTGTTTTCAAACGTTTTTCACTTGGGGGAGATAACATACTCCGATAAACATATTTTCTGAGATAAACGCATATGAAAGATTTTGTTATAAATTATATATCACTTGTAAAGGCTAAGCGGCAAACGTAACACTTGAAGTCCCACACATCGGACCGGTTAATATTTGGAATAGCGAGTCACTGTTGAGTAGTACTACTGGGTTTGACAAACCCCACCCGACGCTAAGCTCAACTGGAGGTTGAGTGGGTGTAATTTTGGCTAACACTTACCATGGTCTGGAGGACCTGGTGACGGGCACTTGATAAACAGTCAGCTTCGGTCGCGAACCACTTAGCGATACTTGTTGTATAGATTAGCTACCTATCGATATATAATTTGACATAACACTATCTGGTAATGCAAAACACTTAAACGCTGTAACGTGGTTACACACTTAAACGCTGTAACGTGGTTACACACTTAAACGCTGTAACGTAGTTACACACTCAAACGCTGTAACGTGGTTACACACTTAAACGCTGTAACGTGGTTACACACTTAAACGCTGTAACGTGGTTACACACTTAAACGCTGTAACGTAGTTACACACTCAAACGCTGTAACGTGGTTACACACTTAAACGCTGTAACGTGGTTACACACTTAAACGCTGTAACGTAGTTACACACTCAAACGCTGTAACGTGGTAACACACTCAAACGTCGTAATGGGGTTACGCAACATTTAAACGTCGTAACGAGGTTACGCAAAACGCTAAACGATTTATCTTATTTTACTTGTGAGCTCACCAACCTTGTGTTGACACTTTTAGTATGTTATTCTCAGTTAGCCGAGGCGGGCGCGCGGTTTAGGAGCATGCATTAATGAAAACACTTTTATTCTGCAAACTTAATTTTAACAGTTACATTTGGTTTTAAGTCGTCCTGCGTGACGCAACTTTTGAATTAAGGTTTTACGCTTCCGCACTTACTTTCATTTAAACGTTTTTCTTTGGTTTGGTTATAACTAATGATTCCGATCCTGCCAGTTCACACCCTCTGACGGTAAAACTCCGTTAGTGGATTTTGAGGGTGTGACAATTTCTCACAGGATTTGGGACTTCATGAACAATGAACTATCATCTTCTCTTTTTACTTCAAAACTCATTTTTGGGTAGCAATTTTTAATGTTTTTGTATTGAAATATTTGAATTTTTTAGGTTTTTACCTGTACAAACAGAAAGCACAATATTTTTGTATTTTTCCCTTTTTCTTCCCTGTAAACTAAAATCTTAAAGCAACCAAAACAAAAAAAAATTATACAAATAAAATCCGATTATCCGAGCATAAGGATATCAGCAAGAGTTTTTCAATCCACTGCTAGAAAACATGCCGACTTCCTAGAAATTGACAAACCACCGTAGTCCGAATCGAAAAACGCGGCGACATCAAAGCTATCATAAACTAGATGCATTAAATTTAGAATATTTGTTTTTGGTGATCAAACAGACATAAGGCTTAAGTATGACAGACTATTACATTTCAGCCTTCATTACCGAGACGTTTGGAAGACATTAACACCTCTTTCAATTTGACAATTCTTATGTTTATATCACATATTTTACTCTAATGATTTGTTTAAAACCTACCAATGCACCAATGTAGTTAAGCACACAATCTTTTAAGCTTATTTCTCACTGGATTTGGGACTAGATGACCAATGCACTATCATCTTCTCTTTTTGCTTCAGAACTTATTTTTGTGGAGCAATTTTTAATGTTTTTGTATTGAAATATTTGAATGTTTTAGGTTTTTACCTGTACAAACAGAAAGCACAATATTTTTGTATTTTTCCCTTTTTCTTCCCCATAAACCAAAATCTTAAATCAACCAAAATAAAATAAAAATTATACAAATAAAAACTGATTATCCGAGCTTAAGGATATCAGCAAGAGTTTTCAGTCCACTGACAGGAAACAAGCAAACTCTCTAAAAATTGACAACCCGCCGTAGTCCGAATCGGAAATCGCGGTGAAATCAAAGCTATCATAAACTAGATGCACTACAATTAGAATATTTGTTTTTTTGTTGATCAAACAGTCATAAGGCTTAAGTATGACAGACTATAACATTTCAGCCTTCATTACCGAGACGTTTGGAAGAGACTAACACCTCTTTCAATTTGACAATTCTTATGTTTATATCACATGTTTTACTCTAATGATTTGTTTAAAACATACCAATGCATCAATGTAGTTAAGCACACAATCTTTTAAGCTTATTTCTAACATGATTTGGGACTACATGACCAATGTACTATCATCTTCTCTTTTTGCTTGAAAACTCATTTTTGGGGAGCAATTTTTAATGATTTTGTATTGAAATATTTGAATTTTTTATGTTTTTACCTGTTCAAACAGAAAGCACAATATTTTTGTATTTTTCCCTTTTTCTTCCCCATAAACCAAAATCTTAAAGCAACCAAAATATAATAAAAATTATACAAATAAAAACTGATTATCCGAGCTTAAGGATATCAGCAAGAGTTTTCAATCCACTGCTAGGAAACAAGCCGACTTCCTAGAAATTGATAACCTACCGTAGTCCGAATCGAAAAACGCGGTGTGATCAAAGCTATCATAAACTAGATGCATTATATTTAGAATATTTTTTTTTGGTGATCAAACAGAAATAAGGCTTAAGTATGACAGGCTATAACATTTCCGCCTTCATTACCGAGACGTTTGGAAGACACTAACACTTCTTACAATTTGACAATTCTTATGTTTATATAACATATTTTACTATAATGGTTTGTTTAAGTCCTACCAATGCACCATTGTAGTTAAGCACACAGTCTTTTAAGATTATTTCTCACTTGATTTGGGACTAGATGACCATTGTAATATCATCTTCTCTTTTTGCTTCAAATTCATTTTCGGGGAGCAATTTTTAATGTCTTTGTATTGAATTATTTGAATGTTTTAGGTTTTTACCTGTACAAACAGAAAGCACTATATTTTTGTATTTTTCCCTTTTCTCAAAAAAAACCAAATTATTAAAATAACCAAAATAAAATAAAAATTATGCAAATAAAAATTCATTATCCGAGCTTAAGGATATCAGCAAGAGTTTTTAATCTACTGCCAGGAAACAAGCCGGGTTCCTAGAAGTTGACAACCCACAATAGTCCGAATCGGAAATCATGGTGAGATCAAAGCTATCATAAACTAGATGAATTATATTAAGAATATTTGTTTTTGGTGATCAAACAGACATAAGGTTTAAGTATGACAGACTATAATATTTCGGCCTTCATTACCGAGACGTTTGGAAGAGAATAACACCTCTATCAATTTGACAATTCTTATGTTTATATCCCATATTTTACTCTAATGATTTGATTAAAACCTACCAATGCACCAATGTAGTTAAGCACACAGTCTTTTAAGCTTATTTCTCACTTGATTAGGGACAAGATGACCATTGTATTATCATCTTCTCTTCTTACTTCAAACCACATTTTTAGGGAGCAATTTTTAATGTCTTTGTATTGAAATATTAAAATGTTTTAGGGTTTTACCTGTAGAAAGAGAAAGCACAATATTTTTGTATTTTTTCCTTTTTCTTCTCAAAAATCCAAAATATTAAAATACCCATTATAAAATAAAAATTATACAAATAAAAATTCATTATCCGAGCTTAAGGATATCAGCAAGAGCTTTCAGTCCGCTGACAGGAAACAAGCAAACTTTCTAAAAATTGACAACCCCGCCGTAGTCCGAATCGGAAATCGCGGTGAAATCAAAGCTATCATAAACTAGATGCATTATAATTAGAATATTTGTTTTTTTGTTGATCAAACTGTCACAAGGCTTAAGTATGACAGACTATAACATTTCAGCCTTCATTACCGAGACGTTTGGAAGAGACTAACACCTCTTTCAATTTGACAATTCTTATGTTTATATCACATGTTTTACTCTAATGATTTGTTTAAACCATACCAATGCATCAATGTAGTTAAGCACACAATCTTTTAAGCTTATTTCTAACATGATTTGTGACTAGATGACCAATGTACTATCATCTTTTCTTTTTGCTTCAAAACTCATTTTTGGGGAGCAATTTTTAATGTTTTTGTATTGAAATATTTGAATTTTTTATGTTTTTACCTGTACAAACAGAAAGCACAATATTTTTGTATTTTTCCCTTTTTCTTACCCATAAACCAAAATCTTAAAGCAACCAAAATATAATTAAAATTATACAAATAAAAACTGATTATCTGAGCTTAAGGATATCAACAAGAGTTTTCAATCCACTGCTAGGAAACAAGCCGACTTCCTTGAAATTGATAACCTACCGTAGTCCGAATCGAAAAACGCGGTGTGATCAAAGCTATCATAAACTAGATGCATTATATTTAGAATATTTTTTTTTGGTGATCAAACAGAAATAAGGCTCAAGTATGACAGGCTATAACATTTCCGCCTTCTTTACCGAGACGTTTGGAAGACACTAACACTTCTTACAATTTGACAATTCTTATGTTTATATCACATATTTTACTATAATGGTTTGTTTAAGTCCTACCAATGCACCATTGTAGTTAAGCACACAGTCTTTCAAGATTATTTCTCACTTGATTTGGGACTAGATGACCATTGTAATATCATCTTCTCTTTTTTCTTCAAATTCATTTTCGGGGAGCAATTTTTAATGTCTTTGTATTGAATTATTTGAATGTTTTAGGTTTTTACCTGTACAAACAGAAAGCACTATATTTTTGTATTTTTCCCTTTTTCTTCAAAAAAAACCAAATTATTAAAATAACCAAAATAAAATAAAAATTATGCAAATAAAAATTCATTATCCGAGCTTAAGGATATCAGCAAGAGTTTTCAATCTACTGCCAGGAAACAAGCCGGGTTCCTAGAAGTTGACAACCCACTGTAGTCCGAATCGGAAATCATGGTTAGATCAAAGCTATCATAAACTAGATGCATTATATTAAGAATATTTGTTTTTGATGATCAAACAGACATAAGGTTTAAGTATGACAGACTATAAGATTTCGGCCTTCATTACCGAGACGTTTGGAAGAGAATAACACCTCTATCAATTTGACAATTCTTATGTTTATATCCCATATTTTACTCTAATGATTTGTTTAAAACCTACCAATGCACCAATGTAGTTAAGCACAAAGTCTTTTAAGCTTATATCTCACTTGATTAGGGACAATATGACCATTGTATTATCATCTTCTCTTCTTGCTTCAAACCTCATTTTTAGGGAGCAATTTTTAATGTCTTTGTATTGAAATACTTAAATGTTTAAGGGTTTTACCTGTAGAAAGAGAAAGCACAATATTTTGTATTTTTTCCTTTTTCTTCTCAAAAAGCCAAAATATTAAAATAACCATTATAAAATAAAAATTATACAAATAAAAATTCATTATCCGAGCTTAAGGATATCAGCAAGAGTTTTCAGTCCACTGACAGGAAACAAGCCGGCTTTCTAGAAATTGACAACCCGCCGTAGTCCGAATCGGAAATCGCGGTGAAATCAAAGATATCTTAAACTAGATGCATTATATTTAGAATATTTGTTTTTGGTTATCAAACAGACATAAAGATTAAGTATGACAGACTATAATATTTCTGCCTTCATTACCGAGACGTTTGAAAGAGACTAACACCTCTTTCAATTTGGCAATTCTTATGTTTATATCACATATTTTACTCTAATGGTTTGTTTAAGACCTACCAATGCACAAATGAAGTTAAGCACACAGTATTTTAAGCTTATTTTTAACTGAATTTGGGACTAGATAACCAATGTACTATCATCTTCTATTTTTGCTTCTACACTCATTTTTTAGGAGCAATTTTTAATGTTTTTGTATTGAAATATTTGTATGTTTTAGGTTTTTACCTGTACAAACAGAAAGCACAATATTTTTGTATTTTTCCATATTTCTTCCCCATAAACCAAAATCTTAATGAAACAGAAATAAATTAAAAATTATACAAATAAAAACTGATTATCCGAGCTTAAGGATATCAGCAAGAGTTTTCAATCCACTGCTTGGAAACAAGCCGACTTCCTAGAAATTGACAAACCACCGTAGTCCGAATCGAAAAAGGCGGTAAGATCAAAGCTATCATAAACTAGATGCATTATATTTTGAATATTTTTTTTTGGTTATCAAATAGAAATAAGGCTTAAGTATGACAGGCTATAAAATTTCCGCCTTCATTACCGAGACGTTTGGAAGACATTAACACCTCTTTCAATTTTACAATTCTTATGTTTATATCACATATTTTACTCTAATGGTTTGTTTAAGACCTACCAATGCACCAATGTAATTAAGCATACAGTCTTTTAAGCTTATTTATCTCTTGATTTGTGACTAGATGACCATTGTACTATCATCTTCTCTTCTTGCTTCAAACCTCATTTTTAGGTAGCAATTTTTAATGTCTTTGTATTGAAATATTTGAATGTTTTAGGGTTTTACCTGTACAAACAGAAAGCACAATATTTTTGTATTTTTCCCCTTTTTATTCTCAAAAAACGAAGATATTAAAATAACCAAAATAAAATAAAAGTTATACAAATAAAAATTCATTATCCGAGCTTAGGGATATCAGCAAGAATTTTCAATCCACTGCCACGAAACAAGCCGGCTTTCTAAAAATTGACAACCCGCCGTAGTCCAAATCGGAAATCGCGGTGAAATCAAAGCTATCATAAACTAGATGCATTATATTTAGAATATTTGTTTTTGGTGATCAAACATACATAAGGCTTAAGTATGATAGACTATAATATTTCTGCCATCATTACCGAGACGTTTGGAAGAAAGTAACACCTCTTTCAATTTGACAATTCTTATGTTTATATCACATATTTTACTCTAATGGTTTGTTTAAGACCTACCAAT
Source organism: Bidens hawaiensis (assembly GCF_021521415.1). NCBI lineage: Eukaryota > Viridiplantae > Streptophyta > Magnoliopsida > Asterales > Asteraceae > Bidens > Bidens hawaiensis. The sequence goes on from NW_027492546.1 coordinate 32,406, forward strand.
GCACCAATGTAGTTATACACACAGTATTTTAAGCTTATTTCTAACTGGATTTGGGACTAGATGACCAATGTACTATCATCTTCTAATTTTGCTTCAAAACTCATTTTTTAGGAACGATTTTTTAATGTTTTTGTATCGAGATATTTGAATGTTTTAGGTTTTTATCTGTACAAACAGAAAGCACAATATTTTTGTATTTTTCCATTTTTCTTCCTCAAAAACCAAAATATAAAAATAACCAAAATAAAATAATAGTTATACAAATAAAAATTGATTATTCGAGCTTAAGGATATCCGCAAGATTTTTCAATCAACTGTCAGGTAACAAGCTGACATCCTAGAAATTGACAACCCGCCATAGTCCAAATCGGAAAACGCGGTGAGATTAAAGCTATCATAAACTAGATGCATTTTATTTAGGATACTTGTTTTTGGTGATCAAACAGACATAAGGCTTAAGTATGATAGACTATAACATTTCAGCCTTCATTACCGAGACGTTTGGAAGAGACTAACACCTCTTTCAATTTGACAATTCTTTTGTTTATATCCCTTATTTTATTCTAATGATTTGTTTAAGACCTACCGATGCACCAATGTAGTTAAGCGCACAATCTTTTAAGCTTATTTCTCACTGGATTTGGGACTAGATGACCAATGTACTATCATCTTCTCTTTTTGTTTCAAAACTCATTTTTGGGGAGCAATTTTTAATGTTTTTATATTGAAATATTTGAATGTTTAGGTTTTTACCTGTACAAACAAAAAGCACAATATTTTTGTATATTTCACTTTTTCTTCCCCAAAAACCTAAATCTTAAAATAAACAAAATAAAAAAAATTATTCAAATAAAAATTGATTATCCGAGCTTATGGATATCAGCAAGAGTTTTCAATCCACTGCTAGGAAACAAGCCGACATCCTTGAAATTGACAACCTACCGTAGTCCGAATCGAAAAACGCGGTGAGATCAAAGCTATCATAAACTAGATTAATTATATTTAGAATATTTGTTTTTGGTGATCAAACAGACATAAGGCTTAAGTATGACAGGCTATAACATTTCCACCTTCATTACAGAGACGTTTGGAAGACACTAACACTTCTTAGAATTTGACAATTCTTATGTTTATATCACATATTTTACTCTAATGGTTTGTTTAAGTCCTACCAATGCACCATTGTAGTTAAGCACACAGTCTTTTAAGCTTATTTCTCACTTGATTTGGGACTAGATGACCATTGTAATATCATCTTCTCTTTTTGCTTCAAAATTCATTTTTGGGGAGCAATTTTTAATGTCTTTGTATTGAATTATTTGAATGTTTTAGGTTTTTACCTGTACAAACAGAAAGCACAATATTTTTGTATTTTTCTCTTTTTCTTCAAAAAAAACCAAATTATTAAAATAACCAAAATAAAATAAAAATTATGCAAATAAAAATTCATTATCCGAGCTTAAGGATATTAGCAAGAGTTTTCAATCTACTACCAGGAAACAAGCCGGCTTACCGAGACGTTTGGAAGAGAATAACACCTCTTTCAATTTGACAATTCTTTTGTTTATATCCCATATTTTACTTTAATGGTTTGTTTAAGACCTACCAATGCACCAATGTAGTTAAGCACACAGTCTTTTAAGCTTATTTCTCACTGGATTTGGGACTAGATGACCAGTGTACTATCATCTTCTCTTTTTGCTTCAAAACTCATTTTTGGGGAGCAATTTTTTAATGTTTTTGTATTGAAATATTTGAATGTTTTAGGTTTTTACCTGTACAAACAGAAAACACAATATTTTTATATTTTTCCCTTTATCTTCCCCAAAAACAAAAATCTTAAAATAACCAAAATAAAATAAAAATTATACAAATAAAAATTGATTATCCAAGCTTAAAGATATCAGCAAAAGTTTTCAATCCACTACCAGGAAACAAGCCGGCTTCATAGAAATTGACAACCTGCCATTGTCCGAATTGGAAAACGCGGTGAGATCGAAGCTTTCATCCTTGGGATACCATAACCCGGTGTCAGGATTACCCTCAGGTAATGAAATATACATTTAACTGATGCCAGATGAGTAACTCGTGGACTGGATTGGTACCTGATACATAAACAAATAGCAGACATGATATCCGGATGAGAGGCAGTTAGATACATTAAAGAACCTATCATAGCTCGGTATAAGGAAGGATCAACAGTATCCTCCAATTCGTCTGGTGATAAATTGTTAGCCACAGGAAGAGGAGTCGAAGGGACTTTTCCGGCAATTATCTTAAATAGGCTCAAGACGTCGTTCACATACTTCATCTGATGAATGAAAATTCAAGCGTCTGACTGATGAACCTGCAACCTTAAGAAAAATTCATCTCCCCCATCGAGCTCATCTGTAATTTTTTCTGCATTGACTTTTCAAAATCATTACACAGCTTGGCGTTTGTAGAACGAAATATGATGTCATCGAGATATATCTAGACGAGGAGAAAATCTTCTCCGACAGTCTTCAAGAAAAGGGTACAATCCACATTCCCTCGTTTGAAGCCACTATCCGTAAGATGGTCAGCAAGTGTGCCGTATCAAGCTCTCGGGGCTCGTGTAGGCCATAAAGAGCCTTGGTTAAACGATAAACAAGGTTAAGATAGTTCAGATCTTTAATACTAGGAGGCTGTTTCACGAATACCTCTTCATGAAGTTCCCCATTAAGAAACGCACTCTGGACGTCCATTTGATAAACTTTAATATTCTTGAAAGCTGCATAGGCCAAAAATATATGTATAGCCTCCAGTCTTGCAACAGGAGCATATACGTCTATGTAATCCACACCTTCTTGCTGATGAAATCCTTGCATGACTAAACGCGCTTTATTCCTTACGATGACCTCATGGTTTTCCTTCTTACATTTAAATACCATTTGGTCGGAATAAGCTTCTTAACTCTATCAGGCTTATCAATGAGATCTCATACACCCAATCGACTAAACTTGTGTAACTCTTCTTGCATATACCCATGATGAATCCTCAAGCGCCATTCAAACACTTTTTGGTTCCATTTGATAAAGAAAGCAAGTATATTTTGTGAGATTCATGATTCCCGATGAATGCATATCGGCATACGCACAAAATACATTAGAGTCATTTGCACTAGCAATCTGATAACATGTCTGAACACCAGCATCAAGATCACCAATGATGTTGTCCTGAGGATGATACATGTGAATCCGAAGTGTCGGATTCTCAGGCACAACCACATTATCACTAAATTAGTGAGATCCTCTTCAGCATCTTGAGATGATTCCCCAACCTCATGATTATCAGTAAACAATACTGAAGAAGAATCAACAAAATGACCATCATTCGATGAAATTGAAATAACATCAAAAGTATCAGGATGATCATCTTAAGGTATATCATCATAATTAGAAGTATAAGACCTTGGTGTGGGGAAAATTCGATCTTACAAATACGCATGCACCAACTCTTCATCAGGAAGATAAACTATGGGAGTAAATGAATTAAATAAACTCTCATAGTCAAGCATCCAATCAGGACCCTTGCCGATAGGAGGTGCTGTGTGGAACCCTATAATAACGAATTAATACCAAACAGTTCTATAATAACCAATTAACACTCGAATTAAGAGCAATCGAACACCGAAAGCTTTGATACCACTTGTGGGACCCTAGATAGATCTCGGATCTAAGATCTTAATAACAATTATACGGATCTAGTTAATCATGCTATTGATTATATGTTATGTATTACTATTAGTATTAGTTGTATATATATGTGTGTGTTTAATATTAGATTGAATACGTTAATGAAGCTTGAGAGAGAAATTGGACAGGGGTTCGTTATACTTTAACTCAAAACTTAAATTATCAGTGGAAGACACCACTATATATAGAAGACGGGTCTAGTTCGTTAACATTCCATAACGAACTAGACACCGACTTCGTTACATTACTATAAACGAAATAACTTAACGAAACACCCCCTGATTCGTTAAACATCCTTAACGAATCAGGAGGGACTTAACTTAAGGGCTTGATCATTAAACATCTTTAATGACCTAGCCTGTTCCACTAACGAACTAGCTTAGATATAATTATATTTTACATTAAATAAACGATAAATACCAAACGTTAAATACAAAGACTAGAGACGCAAAACCGTGCACTAACAGACACCCCCTCGTCTTGAGCTCTTTATCGTTACTTTAATTGAAGCGTCTTGTCTGCCAATCTCTGCAGCTGTTAATACCATGCTCATGACAAACACGAACAACGTGTTGAAATTGCATTGCTCGGTCATAGTCTTCACGAAGCTTAATCAATATCTTATTCTTAAATAGCACGTCATTGTCACTCTCTGTTAAATTCACAAGACATATTGGATCAATGATCTTTATCAGCTCGGACTTTAATCCTTTACCGAACACAATAACGGCCTCGCCAGTTCAGTTATCGTAGTACCAACGGTTGAAAGATAAATAAATGTGTTGGTTCAAAGTCTTCACCGGCACACGTTTCTTGTTCTTTGGCGGCTTTACCATAAGAACAAACTTCCTCCAACCTGTCCTTGGATCAATTTCATCGGTACGCTTACGTTTAGGGACCTGTGGTTTAAGGAACTTAAACCCATGATTGACCTCAAATAGTAGATGTTTGTGAAACCAATCTGCATGTTTAACTCCCCCACGGTTTATAAAAGGACAGTACGCCAAGGTCCGTACGTCCTATCTTGGTATCGAAAAAACGTCAGTAATCTTCTCATAATACTGAACGCCCTTCTCCCATTTGATAATACATACATTTAAATCATAATCAAACAACCATGAGATAATATCACCTTGGACTTTAGAGACAGCCATGAAGGAGGTCATTTGATTTGCTTGAGCTCGAGCAACAGCTTCAACTTTCTTTTCTTGATCTGCATATCGGAACGCCTTAATAATGTTACGAGAATTCTTGTACAGATGAGCAAACCAACTCTGAATGTCAGCAACAGAAGGAACGGGATTCGAATCAAATCTCGTATCAACAACATTCTTCACCAGTCATGTCCGTTTCCTGCTGCTTTGACCATTTCCTCAGTAAATATTGGAGCACCCTGATCAACATTGGTGTGTTGAAATAGATCAGGGTATTCCTCAGTAGTCATGTCCTCGATCTCTACTTCCTCATCATCATAAATAAACGCCTTATTCATCTCAACATGGATCATTTAAGATATCTTCATCATTTTCCACCTCCACGTCCTCCTCAGTCTCTAACACGGTCAATCGTCATCATTCAAACCAAGCAAGATCGAAATCTGCTCTCGTGTTAGGGACCTCTCAATAAACTGTCCCACAGCAATCTCATCTGCATTCACTATACTTCTAACCACCACCTTACAATCAATAAAAATGACAGTATCGGCCTTGATCATCTCAATGGGTGTAGCAGCTGTATAATCATGATGAACGATGATCTGTTTTTTTGTTACACCAGCTGTAGTCGTACCAGCATCAGAAGCCGAGCCGTGAGTTTTTTTAGGCTCACATCCTCCAGTACCCGAAGCATCTGGATCTTCTTCATCATTCTTGAGATTCTTAGTTCATCATCTTGGCAAGTAAGCTGCAAGATAAGATCTTCTTGCTGTTTTATTTTCACCCCCTAAGAGTCAACAATCTCACGGAGGGCCTTTGTCTCCTTCTGGCAGAAAGATACATAACTTACTAGCATTTTCTGATTCTCCATGAGACGTTCTTGATTCAGGCGATTAGCAGACATTTGATTTTCATAAAGATGAAGTAAGCTCAAAAGCATATTCGTCTGCTGATCCTGAGACATTGCATTAAACGAAGGTGGAACACGTTGAACTGGACCTTGAGGATGATTGAGCCTCAAAAATGAAATATCCAGTGGAGGCATCATCATTGGTGTTGGAGAAACCACCGATGTAGCAGTCGTAGGCCTTGGTATAGTTGATAAGATCGATTGAGGAATCATACCAAGCCTGGGATCTAACGTAAGCGTGGTCGTCAATGTAAGCTCCGGGGTGCTAGTAGTAAGCGACATCGCCGGACGTTGAGGAATAGACGGCCTTCGAGGTTGAACTCCAAATGAGATGCCAGCACCAGCCGACACTCGACGCTTAGACGATCCTTCTTTCTCCAATTCCTTCCATTTCCTTTTGTGATGAGCAGCTATAGCACTAGCTAAAGCAGCTTTAACCTCAGCATGTTGTAAAACAGGGGCATTACCAGCACCATCATTACCACCACTATGACCACCATCACCACCATTACCACCATCATCATTATCACCCTCATTCCCACCTTCTCCTTCCTCACGCTCGGAATCCGAATCATTGTGGATCCAACAATCATTGTCAGGACATACATAATCTGGATTAACCATATGACCAATCAATCTTTTGAATCTAGGAGGAGGAGTTTGACGATACGACTTAATCCTTCGCATTGTGTCTGCCTTCATGTGATCCAAAATAAGCTTATCATTAACATCATTTGGATCGATCACCAAATCCCTGATTGCATCATGAATAAACAGTTGGATGAAACGAGGATACATCAAGAACTTTATGCGTCGTTTCCCAAGAATACAATATTCTTTGAGATGAACAAAGATCATTTCCGAGAAATTGTAACATTTATTCAATACTAACGCAACAAATGTCGACTGGAGCATGATAAGACATTCGTCAAACCCTGCCTTTCGTCCACCAAGGCAATGTATAAGAACGTGTAGTAAGTATATTATTGGGGACACAAGTATGTCTTGTTATACATAGACGCATCAATATCACTAGAATAAAATAGACGTCCAAACAATCATTTGATCAGCTCTTTGTGGTACTCGCTCGGGTCATCAATAGTGTCATCAAACCTCAACACCCTTCGAACAGTCTCAACAGATATACAACAGGTCGATCATTAACCTCGGAAGCAATGTGGTCCTCTGTCTCCACATATCGAGTAGTATTCCAGAATTGTCGAACAATACTGAAACGAACATCAGGATTCGCGGTGACAGCATAGTGAATCTGAGAACGACGTATGAATGCTATCATTGCTCCAAACACATCCTCATCAGGAAAAATTGTATCGACAAAAGCATATACATTGAACATCCTGATCTTGTTGTTCTTGTGGTGCATCAACAGGAGGATCTTGATCCATTTTATCAGCCATTGAACTGGCTAAACAAACTCTAGAATCAGTGATAATAAATAATAATACGCATATAAGTAATATATAATTAAAAGTTTTTTAAAATTAAACCAATTTATAAAACTTTTAATTTTAAAATAATTAAAGTGTCATTTGTTAAATAGTCTGATTCGTTATAACGAATAGCAATTCGTTATAACAAAACAACTACTTCGCTATCAAGTAAATGATTAACGAATTAGGACTAACGAATTACTATTAAAAGTTAACGAATTAAAGTCTAATTCGTTATAAATAACGAATGCAAATCTGATTCGTTATAAATATTGAGTCGTTATCCTGATTCATGTGATTTGTGTAACGAATTGGACACAAATAAGTTTCAATTCGTTAAGCATAACGAATGGCCAATTTAGCTTAATCTTTGACTTATTTGGTCAAGGTTAAAATTACCAAGAACACTGAAAGTCAAAAACGCAATTCTGATATCAATTACCCCATAATCGTCGATGGATATACGAATAAATGATCACAAGGATCTCAGAAACGCATTGCCAATAGAATGGTATCGATTTGGTGTCCCAAAACATGGTACAAATCACTTAAATTAGGGTTTTAAACAAAGCTTCAAACCCGATAATAAAAATCAATAATTAACCCAGCAAACATCAATTAAAAATGACGTAAATCATTGCGTTATATTCATCTATACGTTAGTAACACAAATATATGATTAAAACATTGAAAATCGATTATCGGAAATTTTTGGAAAATTTTGGCAGGGTAACTGTGTGTTTGTGAAGAAGAAAATGAATAGTGGAAACGAACCGCCTACACGAATTCCTATATAGCCTGACACGGCACAGTTTTCAATGTAACGAATCGTCTAATTCGTTTTGAAATAACGAATCAGTTAATTCGTTAAATTAACATAACACGCGGCATAACGAATTACAAAGTGATTCGTTAAAATTTTAACGAATTAGAATCCATTTGTTACAGAGTGGCAGAAGCGAATTAATCTTAACGAATTAGAACTCAATTCGTTATAAATGGCTTTAATTCGTTATTTTAACGAATCAAGGTTAACGAATTACATTATTTAATTTTAACTTAAATAAATGAATGAAATAAATGAATTAAATCAATATTAATAAAACCAATTAACTTAAATAAATATATTTACGTTTTGACGTAAAATATTTACAAAAGAAATATCCGAAAAGAAAAACAGTTTTATACTTGTGTTTTTGTATGGTTTTTCAAAAGCAGTACATTTTTTTTGTAGAGTTTGAGCAGAGAATCATATTGAGTAGATTGCCCTTCCATCACAGTTTTATATTTTAACGATATTGTGACTGGTGTTAAGTAATTAAAGAACATAATATCAGAAACTATCAGCCTCTAATCTCGGTTCAAGCTTAATTTGATTTTAGCCATATCACCCCAACTTGACTTAAACCATTATATTGTTGATCAAAATTTGAATTTTATAAAGATTTATGAGCAATGCATTGAGTTTCCTTTACTATGAGTGAATATGCACGAGTCCATCTGTTGGCTTACATACACTGTATCCTCTGGGGTCTGTTTCTTAATGGTATAGAGACCCGCGCAAGGGAGGAACAAATGTATGACTAACAGTGGATTTTGATCAAGTCAGTAATTTAGATTGTACGAGGTACAACAGTGATCAAGTTTAATGACTTTGGGTTTGTTCTAAAAGCGATTGAAATATTCATGCATATGAATACCCAGATGATTAAGCCGCATAAAGACTCACAGTGTTCAGAACCTCAACGCTTGTTATTTGCTTTATTTTATTTTTTGGTGATCAAACAAGTATAAGGCTTGAGTATGACAGGTTATTATATTTCTGTCATCCTTACCGAGATTTTTGCTAGAGACTAACACCTCTTTCAATTTGGCATTTCTTTATGTTTATATCACTTACTTTACTCTAAAAGTTTGTTTAAAACCTACCAATGCACCAATGCAATTAAGCACTCAGTCTTTTAAGCTTATTTCTTGCAGGATTTGGGGTAAAAACAATCAATGTACTATCGTTTTCTCTTTTTGCTTCCAAAACTCAAAATTTTGAGGAGCATAAAACAAAATAAATTTAATTGCCCCAGTTACATTAAGTCTATAACTAAATGACTAACCTATCAAATTACAAGTGAATAATAGGACCAAAACATGCAAGCATGCTCCACAAACTTAAATAACTGACATAATTTTCAGCGAAAAAATAAACTAAAACGCATAACGAACACCCCAATTACTTTCCATTATAAGGTGAATGACTATCTCGAGCATTTACGAGTTAATATCAGGGCCAAACATATACAAGTATATGTCCTTCAACTATGAGTAATTGACATATTTTTCAGCGAACGTATGAAAAATATCTCTTTGGTTTCTCTCTATACATACTTAAAACACAATCATTTTGTCTTTTTCAATTTTCTTATAAACATAAAAAATTCACAATATTTTTGGATTTTCGGATTTTTCTGTACAAACTGAAAATAAAATCTTTGTGTATTTTTCGAAGTTTTATAATGTTTTTGGATTTTTCTAAATATTTAAAATAATGACAAGAAAAACACAATATTTTTGATTTTTCTAATTTTTCAATGTTTTTGAATTTTTAAAATTTTTAAATGTTTTGGGATTTTATCTATACATACGAAAAGCACAATATTTTTGTATTTTCTATTTTTCACCCCCTAAAACCAAAATCAAAATAAATTTTAAAAAGGAAAAATAAATAGAAAAGAAAGATAGTTATCCTTGTTTCAGGATATCAGCAAGGGTCTTCAATCAATTTAAACCAAGCAAAAAGTGAAATCGAGTTTTGTCAAAGGCTTTGGTAAATAGATCGGCTTTCTGAAAATCAGTATGTAATTTCTTTTCAAAGCAATCCCGTATGAATTGATATCGAATTTCGATATGTTTTGTTTTAGAATGTTGTACGGGATTCTTGGTGATACTTATGGCAGCAGAGTTATCAATCAAAATAGGAGTAGTAAGAAACTTCAAACCGTAGTCGCGCAGATGTTGTTGAATCCACAAAACCTGGGAACAGCAACTCGAGGCTGCAACATATTCTGCCTCAGAGGTTGTAGTAGAGACCGTCGTCTACTTCTTACACTGCCAGGAAACAAGCCGGTTTCCTAAGAATTGACACCCTGCCGTGGTTGATTTGAAGTTGATCTTTCAACCTCTGTAGTCTGAGTCAGAAAAGGTAGTAAGCTCAAAGTTATTATCCTTGGGGTACCATAACCCGATGTCTGGATTTCCCAAAAGACGCAGCTAGGTGAGTCAATCGTGGACTTGCTTGAAACCTAGCACAAAGACAAACAACAAACATAATGTCGGGGCGAGAAGCCGTTAGATACATTAAAGATCCGATCATAGCTTGATAGAAGGTAGGATCAATACTATCCTCCAATTCATCCGGTGATAAATTATGACCCACGGGGAGAGGAGTTGAAGGGATTTTTCCAGCATATATCTTGAAATGGCTCAAGACATCGTTCACATATTTGGTCTGGTGAATAAAGATTCCTATCACAGACTGGTGAACTTGCAACCCTAGAAAGAAATTCATCTCTCCCATTGAGCTCATCTCGAAATCCTTAGATGACGTGTCGTTTGTAGACCCAAAGATAATGTTGTCGACATAAATCTGAACTAGGAGAATATCATCACTAACAGTCTTATGAAATAATGTGCAGTCGACAGTCCCTCGCTTAAAGCCGTTATCAGTCAGATGGTCGGCGAGCGTGCCATACCAAGCTCTCGAAGCTTGATGTAGACCATACAGGGCCTTGTTTAATTGGTAAACTCGGTCCGGATAATCAGGATCTTCAAAGCCAGAAGGATGTAAAACGAACACTTCCTCGTGTAGTTCACCATTGAGAAAAGCACTTTTAACATCCATTTGATAGACCTTGATATTCTTATAAGCAGCATACACAGAAAGATTCGAATAGACTCCAATCTTGCAACCGGAGCATAAACTTCAGTGTAGTCAATACCCTCTTGCTGATGAAAACCTTGCACCACTAATCGTGCCTTGTTCTTCACGATCACCCCACGATCGTCTTTCTTACATTTAAATACATACTTAGTCGGAATAACTTTCTTGACTCTAGCGGGTTTGGCAATTAAATCCCAAACACCCAAACGTTCAAATTGTTGTAATTCTTCTTGCATGGCTTCTTCCTAAGAAGGATTTGAAGTGCCATACGAGGCGTCATTGGCTCAACATGGGATAGAAAGCAAGTTAACTTAGCAGTATTTACAATACCAGAAGAATGTAAATCTTCATAAGCACACAATACGTTATTTCACTTGACGGAAAAACTTGATGTTTGAACGCCCACATCAAGTTCTCCAATGATGTTTTTCTGTGGATGATAATTATGAATCCAAAGAATGGGATTCTCAGGAACAACAAAATTTTCAAATAAGTTAGTGTAATGTTCACCAAATTCAGGAGATGAAACATCACTGTCAAGTTCAATAACCAGATCATCAGCTTGATTGTCATCAGAAGAAATAGACACATTATCAAAAGCAGCTGGAGAAGCATCACATGGATCTTCAGTTGGAGTAGCAGGTGGAACTTCAACATCATTAGAACTTGAAAATCTTGGAATGGCCAAATGATCTTCAAAGTATGCTCGAACCAGGTCTTCATATAGGTTCTCAGTTGATGGAGTAAATGAATTAAATAAGCCATCATAATAAAAAATCCAGTCAGGACCTTTCTCTTGAGGAGGTGTGGTGTACTTTTGACAGTCCACATGATACCATTCTTCAACACAAACAGAAGTGACATTAAATACCCTTTTCTTTGGAGACGCATACCCCAAGAAATATCCTTCGATGACTTTTTCTTCAAACTTACCCACATCCTTCTTCAATATCGTACAAGGAACCCAAACGGTTCCAAGTACTTTAAGTTAGTCTTTCGATTGTTTAAAAGCTCATAACTTTTCTTCTTGAGTCGTTTAACAGTTAGAACCCGATTAAGAGTAAAACAAGTTGTATTCACCGCCTCATTCCAGAATTGGACGGGAAGCTTAGAATCAGCAAGCATAGTTCTTGTAGCTTCAATCAGTGTTATATTCTTCCTTTCAGCAACACCACTTTGTTGTGGTACATAGGGTGCACTGTATTCTCGGTGAATTCCTTTTTGAAAGCATAGTTCTAGTACCATTATCAATTTGAATTCTCCATACTTTTTGTTTGTATAGTGATTCGATCTTAGTGATTAGGTTTTGTACCAGAACAGGTGTTCGATCTTTTGAACTCATAAATAAAACCCATGAGTATCTTGAATAATCATTGGTAACAACAAGACAATACCAATCTCCAGTGATACTAGAACGATTCGCAGGACCAAAAAGATCCATAGAAGTCGTTCAAGGGGAGTATCAATGGAATTCAATAACTTAGATGGATGTGACTTTTTCTTCTGCTTGCGTTTCTTGCACGCAACATAGTGGTCAGATAACTTAAAGTTCTTCAAAGAAACACCCTCAACTAAGTCATTCGCCATTAAATAATTCATCTTACGAACGTGAATGTGACCCATTCAACGATGCCACAAAATACAGTCCTTCTCGGTTGCTTTTGAGACAAAACATGTTTCGATAGATGTTGATACTTTAGAACTCATATTTAAGACATAAATATCATTTGATCAAGGTCATCGCATGACAACCATGTCCTCCGGAATCACATATCCCGGTTTCAAAATCAGACACTCTTATCAGTAAATACCGTGGTGTACTTCTTGTCACAGATTTGCGACACACTCAATAAATTATGGTCCACCTTGTCACAGTAATTAACTTTTTCAAACATAATGTGACCATTTGAAACTTAACCCTCTTGTGTTATCATGCCCCAATAATTCCCAGCAAACGCCACATAACCCCCCTTGAATATTTCTCACATTTGTTAAGAGGTCGAGATTTCCAGTGATATGACGAGAACATCCACTATCCATTATCCAGTTTTCAACAGACACGGTCTTGGATGTACCCTACACACAAAGTAAAAGTTATTAGTTCAAAAAGGCAGCCCAGGCCTCAGTATTGGGCACCTTTTGAGTTTCTCTTGGAATATTAACTTGAACATAATTCAACTGTTGTTAAGCCACTTGAGAATAGGTTACCGGCTTCTTAGACTTTCGTCTTAGATAAGCAGCTTGAACGACATTTGAGTTCATGTTTTTGCATAAAGGCTCAGTTGGCACAAACTTTGGTTTCACTTGACCATGTGTTTTATTCACATGAATTACTTTACGTGGATTCATGTTTGAAAACATGATGTGAGTATCATCATCACACGACACAGGTCGTTTCAGAATCTCCTTTATCAAAGGAACCTGTTTTGAATGGTCCTCGACAAACAGATGAATATTCTGAGATCTATTTTGTCCACAGTTTCTCACAAAATGACCTTGTTTTCCACAAAAAAAGCAACTTCGCATGTCCACGCGATCATGTTGAGATTTAGCAAAAACAGATGCAACAGAAGGTTGATAACTCACATTTGTAGTGAAACTTTTTGCCAAATCATCAGACGATACAGACTTCTTTTTCATATAAAAGTCAAGATTAGAGCTGTTTGAAAATCTTTGCAATGTGTCAGTTCCATTGGATTTCACAAACTAAACTTTCTTAGCATTTTTTTAATACTTGTATAGCTCTAACCAATGGGTCTGATGAGTTTGATGTTTTGGCACAAACATATTGACGTTCAAGATCTTGTATCTTGTCAGTTTCATTGTAAAAGACACTTTTGATCAGTTCAGGTTTGATAATACTAATCGGAATGTCTTTTTCAATGAACATCGTGTTCGTTCCCTTTAACTTAAAAACACGAGTAGATGATGGTTTAGAAACGGTAGGATTGATGAAACGCATCAAGTCCTCAACATAAATTTTAGCCTTTTCTAATTTCATAACTTTCACGGGTTAAACCTTAACATGGCTTTCTTTTCTCACATGAGTTGTGTGTGAACCATACACAGCCTTCTCAAATTAATGAGGTTCACAAAGAATATAATTAGAACTTGGAATATTCTCGTTTTAGTGTATAACCTCAGGTTCAAACACATCCTCAATAATCACTTGTCAACATTTTCAACAAAGACTTTGTTGCTTTTTACATGAGGTTTTTGAGTTGCATATTGGGCTTTAACAGTTTTAGGTTTAACTGGTTTAGATTTTTTTGAAATCACAGGTTCTTTCACAATCACATCCGATTTTTTTCTAGCAAAAGGATTTGCTTTATAGTCATTATGAAAAGGTGGTGGAATTTCAACAAAACCTATACCCTTTTTCGAATCTTTTCGCTTAGCAGATACTTCAATTATTTCGTTTAGCAAAAAGGAAGAGTTTCTATATTTGCCCAACTTGTTCTTTAACTCAAGAACCTCATTCTCAAGCTCGGTTATCTTCGAACGATGTTTCAAAATTTCTTGAAACTTTTGATCATTAATTGTCATTTTAACAGATAACTCAGCCTTGAGATCGTGGTTACTTGTCGACAAAGCTTCAGTCTTTTCTCGAGATCTCAATTGAGATTCAAGATATTGTCGATAAGTATCCTTTAGTGAAGCAAGTTCTCTCAGTACACTATCATAGTGACTTCTCAAAGGTTCTAACTTAGGTTTGTTAGTCTCACATTCAGCACAAGTTACTTTAGCAGACAAATTAGCAGAGATAGAAGGACTAACCTTGTTGATCTTAGCCATGCAAGCAAACGTGGTTGGAATATTAACACATGAATCATCAGAGTCAGATTCAGTGTCATTGTCAGACGATAACTCACTTCTGCTTGCATCTTGAAAAACATCATTTGTCTTGAACATAACCAAATTGGCTTGATTGTCATTACACAGTAGTCGTTGCGACCAATCAGTTCCATCAGCTAACATTGCTTGTGACCCAGAAGTAGAAGGTTTCTTTACAGTGTTGAGTCAAGAAATTGACCTAAGGGGGAGATTGGTGAGTCAAAGATTTGACCTAAATGAAGTACATGGAAGACTGGAATCTTCTCAACCTCCTCTGATTTCGCTAAGTAATGGATCCGAGCACACCATAGACCTCCGAGCAAGCTTTTACTTAGCCGGTACGATATTTTGCCTACCGGGCAAGATTTATTTCAAGTAGTCTTCTTTAGTGGATATCCGAGCAGGGTTTGCAAATTAGTGCATTGCCGGGTAAGGTACACTAGTTATGTAAATCCGGGCAAGGTTCACTTTATCAAGCAAGTCTGTTCTTCAGAGTCAAGTTTATTGAGTAAGGTTTGGTTGACCAAGTCCAAGAAGCCAAGTGATTGGAAGACCGGGCAAGGTATTCATTAATAAGTATGATCCAAGTATGCTTGATAATCTAAAGGAATGTCTCTAAGTAATATCGGGCAAAGTTCAGCTCAAGCAAGGAACAGTACTCCCGAGTACACTTTGCTAACAAGTTATTTTATAGCAAAGAGCTGAAATGGATCATTGAAGAACAAGGTTGCTCGTAAGGAGTTGTCGGGCAAAGTCTGGCAAAGTCAAGAAGACTGAAGTCTACTCGGTGAGTATTTTACTTGGTAAAATACTCTTCAATTAAAGTCTACCCGGAAACGGATCCCGAGCACACTTCTATGTTACCAAGTTATGAAGGATGGCCGAGCATACTCGGAAAGACAAGATTGGTGCAAAGCCTACCCGGAAGACTTGTTTTACACTTAGTTTATTTTGAATATGTAATTTGAATATGTATGATTGTATTTAAGGTTTCTAGAAGGAATGACAGCTGTCCTAGGTTGGCAGGGCTATAAATAGAATGTTTAGGGCACGCCGCCAAGAGAGAGAGAGGACACGGACTTTGAGCATTTACACCTTTCGGATAAGAAATAGTATTTTTTGAAAGTGACGGCTGTCCTAGGATTCCTAAAAACCCTAATTCGATTATCCACTTTGTATGATGAAAATTATATAGATGGAAATCTTTTGAGTGAATCCTGTGTGTGCTTTCTACCTTTGATTATTCTTTGCCACCGTATGTTTGTTATTGATTCCGCCTTTAACAAATGGATATCTTTCTAAATATAGCAACCCGTCATTAACTCTCTTGTCAACACATTAATCTGTGTGAGTTATGACATGATTAATTAAGATCCAGCTGAAATCGAGGGACCCGACAAGTGGTATCAGAGCTTGTTACTGCTATTTTGGAAAGATTGTTGTTGATTGAAGATTTGAAGAAGAATGACGTAAGCAGACCACTGTTCGATTGATTTGTGACGTCAGCAGCCCTGTTTTTCATTTTTCTTCCAGATCTACAATCTACCGGTGTTTTCTCTTCCTTATTTCAATTAAAGTTCTAATCTTTATATCTAAATCTTGTCCTAATCACATCAGACACATCAGATCTGAGCATTCTGTTTTCAAATCTGATTATTTTGAAACTCTGTTTTTATAAAGAAACTTTTTTTTTAATAAAAAAAAATGTCTGGATATGAGGAACAAGAGGTGTCTACTAACAAGATACCAAGGTTGTATGGACCGGAAAACTTTATCAAATGGAAAGTACTCTTTGAAGCAGCCGTATGCTACAATGATATTGATATGTGAAACTCCATCAAGAATGGTCCACAAACTGCTAAGAAGGTGCAAATGCAGCTGCAACTGCTGCTGTAAGAGAAAGAATGAGAAAGGTGGATGACAAAGCCTTAGCTATGATTAAGCTAGGTTTGTATTGGGAGATTCTGACCAAGGTGGCACATCACACAACTGCCAAGCAAATGTATGATGCCATCCTTGAGATGTATGAAGGGAATACTGAACTAAAGAACATAAAGAAGCAAAGACTGAAGCAACAGTTGGAAAGGTTCAAGTATAAGGAAGGAGAGAGGTTGAAATCAATACTAGAACATTTTCTAAGTATTGTGAATGAGTTGAGGACAACTGATTATGTAATGACTGACTTTGATTTGAATACAAAGTTACTCAACTCAATGCCAAAATAATGGTATATTGCTTGCAAGTTCATCCTTCAGAAGCATAATTTCATTGAATTGAAATTGGATGATGTAGTATGCTTTCTTCAGGCTGCAGAACTTGAAATGATAGAGAATGAGATGATTAAGGAAGATAGACCCTGCTTCAATGTTTCAAATGCATTGATTGCACCCATGGGAAATCTGTCTACCAAGAATCAACAGCAAATTCCCATTATTGAAGAACCAGTTGAACATAATGTTGTTACTCCAAAATCTTTCATTGGAGGTAGCATAATAATCAAGGAAATCAGCAGAGGTTCAATGTGCAACTGATTGATGATACTGAAACTGCCTCAATGGCAAGTGGGAATGTGCATCACTCTAGCGGTGTAAATGGTCAAAACAATGAAACTAATGCATTGCTGCCTATGTTTACTAAGTCATATAATACATTTGTTGCAAAGAACCTAATTCACACAAGTGTGGTACAAGATGATTTAGAGCAAATTGATGCAGATGACTTGGAAGACATGGATTTGAAGTGGCAAGCTGCCATGTTGGGTTTGAGAAATAAAAGGCTGTATAACAGAACTGGTAGGTGTCTGGTTTCTGGTCCTAATGACAGGATTGGATTTGACAAGTCAAAAGCAATCTGCTACAATTGTCAGCAACCTGGTCATTTTGCAAGAGAATGCAATCAACCAAGAAACTTTCAATTGAATCAATTCCAGAATCAACAACCAGGAGGTCAGCAGCAATATCAACAAAATCAACCAAGAGGTCAGCAGCAATATCAACAAAATCAACCAAGAGGTCAGCAACATTACCAATAAAATCAGCCAAGATTCAACAACAACAACAATCAAATGAACAACTTTAACAACAACAACTTCAATCCCAACAACAATTACAACCCCAACTTCAACAACTTTCAGCCTCAAAAGAATAATCAACAACAAAGTATGCAATAGACTCAAGTTTTCAAATGAATAACAATCAAAACCTTTAAGCAGCTCAAAATGTTCCAAACAACACTGTTCCAGCAAATCAAAATCAGATCAGAAATCAAGGAAATGTGGCAGTGACTACACAGCATGAAGGAAATTTTGATTGGAGCAATCATGAAGAGGACATTGCAGATGATATCAGGAAAGAAAATGTGGCATTCATGGCCATAATTGACAAAGAAAAAGGATCATCATCTCAGGTACCCTCTGCTCCTACTGTTGATTTAAATGAACTTATCATTGAATTGAGAACAAAAGTAGGCAAGCTGGAAAGTGAGTGTTTTAGAAAATAAAGTATAATCAATGAGTATGAGGCAAGTGAGATGATCAGTGAAGAAAAGATTAAAAGCCTTGAAGATGATTGCATGATCAATTACAGAACTCAAACCAGATACATCACTGAGATTGATGGATTAAAGAAGATGTTGGTTGAAGAAAAGGTGCAAAACACAAGACTGAAGGTTGAAACTGAATTTCTGAAGAATTTGGTCTCAACAGGCAACATATGTGGTATAATGAACCAGGTGAAGGACCAAGACAAATACAAAGCAGTTCCACCTCCATTCAACAACAACTTCATGCCAAAAGTTGACAAAGAGAAAAGAGATGCATACTTGCAACAATTCAGAGATGTCTTTCAAGACAAGGAAGAATTTGTTGATTTGTACAAAAAGGTAGAAGTGAATGAAGAAGGAGAGTTTGTGATTAAGAAAGTGGTAAAAGAGGATAAGTCAATTGGAGTTCAAGTCTCTGAGGATGACTTTGATTCAGTTGAATTGGATCAAGATGACTTGAGTGATTTGAGTGATCAAATTACTGAAAAGGAAATCAAAGCTGCTGAAAGAGGAAGAACATATAAGAAACCGGAATCTGTTGATAAACTTCCAAAGTATCCACCAGTCCCACCAAGATTGAAGAAACAGAATGATAAAATGAAAAGAGAACATGTTTCTTTTGATATTTGTGAAAGGAGGAAGATAAACTACAATGCAGTCAGACCACCAAGCAAGGTTGTATTGGGTAGGATAAGCAGAACAACAAAAAAAGGATGGTGACTGAAAAAATTGATACAGAAAACTTTATCCCAGTTTATCCAATCTTTTATAGTCATGAGGTGTTGGATGTTGGAGAAGTGGAAACTATGGAAGAGTATGAGAAAAGACAGTCAAGGGTTAGAAAAAGCAGTGATGAAGAACCTGTGACTATTGAAAAAATTATCTTTTTCAAAAGCAAACTTGAAAGACAAGACATTAACACTGAGGAGTTTGTGACATTCTCAATTAACTATGATAGCTTAAAGAATCAGAAGACTCTGGGAGTCAAGTCACCTAAGCCAAGTGAAAGATTCAAGAAACCAAAAGAACATGAAATATTCAAAGGCAAGGTTTGGTGCAAAAGGTGTGATGAATATGGTCACCACACAGATTCATGTAATGAAAGATTCAAATTCAAACCATTTCATGTACCATATGGAACAAAGTGTGGCTAAGACTTTGTTCTATACAAACAGAAGTATGATATATATCTGGGAAAAGGAAAGGTGTGTGGAAATGAAACCATGAACATAGAAGAAAAGAAATCTGCAAAGGAAACAAGGATTGAGAAGAAAGCTGAAGTAACAACAAAGAAGCAAGTGGCTGAATTAGCAAAAAGAAGTAAATCTCCTAAGAAGCATTAGAAATTGACCAAAAAGAACTATCAGTCTTTGAGAATCAAACAAGATACTCAATCAGTAAAATCTGATGGTTCTCAAGGATCATCAAGCAGTGAGAAGACAAGAAGAAAAGATGCATATTCTAGAAATAAACCAACAGAATTCACTGGTGATGAGAAGTTTCTATTAAAACATGGATATGAACCACATGGTTTCCTTTGGAAACCTAAGACTGAGAGTAAGGTTGAGCAAGTTGCTGATGTGAGAGACTACTCTGAGAAGAAGGACTATGTGATAAAGGAGTATGCCACTGACTCAGCTGAATACCAGTGTCCAACCTCACTTGTTAAAACTCCAAGAGAGTGTGGTTATGAAACTGATAATTCAGACAACTTAGAATTGACTCATGAAGATCCTAAACCAACAACACTCACTTCCCAAGCTGTGACTGAAACTGAATCCGATGAGCTGCAAGTCGATACGGCTTGCACTTCATCACTCGACTAATCAAACTTTCTTTGTATGTGCAGGAACTGTCCACTCCTCTAAATGACATATGGTATATGGATAGTGGTTGTTCTAGGTACATGACTTGTGACAAGAGATCTCTTGTCAATTATGAAGAAAAGTATGAAGGTCCAGTAGCTTTTGGGAGTGATGAAAATGGTGGAAAGATTGTTGGAAAAGGAATCTTAACAAATGGGAAAGTCTCATTTGATAATGTATTTCATGTTGAAGGTCTTCAGTACAATCTGCTGAGTATATCACAAATGTGTGATAAGGGTTACAAAGTCAGTTTTGATGATTCACACTGTTTCATTTTAAAACCTGAGTTTATAATTCCACCCGATATGATTATGATGATGGCACCAAGAAATGGTAACTTGTATGAATTGAATATGAAAGAAGCTATTTCAAGAGGAGGTGCGTGTTTTGTTTCTAAAGCCACTGAAAATGAGTCAAAATTGTGGCATAGGAAACTATGTCATGTGAACTTGAATGACATGAATAGACTTGTCAAAGGTGAGCATGTCATAGGCTTACCTACAAGAGAATTCCAGTTGGAAGATCATTGTGATTCATGTCAAAAGGGAAAACAACACAAATCTACTCATAAGTCAAAACTCATCAACTCAATTGATCAAGTACTTGAATTACTTCACATGGATCTCTTTGGTCATGTGAGTGTACCAAGTATTGGGAAGAAAAGATATTGTCTGGTGATCATTGATGACTATTCAAGATACACTTGGGTTTATTTCCTAAGTACCAAGGATGAGACTGCAGAGTTGATTAAAGGTTGTGTAACAATGATTGAGAACAAGTTGAATAAGAAAGTCAAGATGATGAGAAGTGACAATGGCACTGAATTCAAGAATGGAGTTATGCAAGAATTCTTTGAAGCAAAAGGAATACAACAACAATTCTCAGCTCCTAGAACTCCTGAACAAAATGGTGTTGCAGAAAGAAGAAATATAACTTTGATTGAAGCTGCAAGAACCATATTAGCATATGCTAATCCGCCTGTCCCTTTATGGGCTGAAGCTATAAATACAGTCTGCTATGTTCAGAACATGGTACTTGTGAATAAAAGGCATAACAAAACCCCTTATGAAATATTTCACAAAAGCAAGCCTTGCATCAAGTTTTTCAAGCCCTTTGGATGCAAATGTTTTCGTTTAAATACAAGGGACTATTTGAACATGTTCAAACAAAATCCCTGGATTGCTTCTTTGTGAGATATTCTACACACTCAAAATCCTACAGAGTTTATGTGAAAGATCACTTGAGTGTTATAGAATCATCTGACATCATCTTTAACGAGAATCAATTCAATACAGTTAATGGTGCAGCATGGCTGTTTGATCATGAGAAGTTAATAAGATCTTTCAAGATTTATCCTGAAGACTTTGATGAATCTTTCTACAAGACCAGTGAAATTGAAGAGCAAAAGAAGAAATCATTGGACTTGGAAGAATTATGGAAGAAAGTTGCTAGAAAAGAAAAGGAGTATACTTTTGTGAAGAATCCCTCATATGACAATGGTCAACATGATCGAGAAAATAATCACAATTCTGAACATGATCATACTAAGAACAATCAAGACAATCAAGATGTACAAGATGATCAAATTCAGAATGAGGGTGACACAAGCAACCAAGCAAGTGAAGAAGAAGCTGCATCTACAGTAAGATTTCAAGATCTATTTCAAAGATTGAACGTAGAAAATAATGGTGCATCTACTTCAGGACAACATAATGATGAAGCACCAGAATTTCATGACGCAGAAGCTGATTTAATCATTGAAGAACCAGAGTTCAATGAAACAAATCTTGACACAAATTTGTCTACAGATATGATTGTACAAACTCCTTATGTGGAAAAGAATCATCCTTCTGAAAACATCATTGGTGATTTGCATGAAAGAGTTACAAGAAGTCATTCCGAAATTGCAAACATTTGTCTTTACTCTTGTTTTCTGTCCCAAATAGAACCAAAGAACATAGCACAAGCATTAAAAGATAATAGTTGGGTGAAATCAGTGCAAGAGAAATTGGCACAATTTAGAGACCTGCATGTGTGGGATCTTGTTGATAAGCCATTTGACAGATATGCAATTGGAACCAAATGGGTTTTTAGAAACAAAAGGGATGAAAGGGGTTTGGTGATTAAGAATAAAGCTAGACTTGTAGCACTGGGATGTCTTCAAGAAGAAGGAATAGACTTTGAGGAAGTCTTTGCACCGGTTGCAAGACTTGAAGCTATTAGGATTTTTCTTGCATATGCTGCCTCAAAGAACATTAGAGTGTTCCAGCTTGATGTTAAGTCTGCATTTCTAAATGAAAAGATTGATGAAGAGGTGTATGTTGCTCAACCTCCAGGTTTTGAGGATCCAATGTATCCAAATAGGGTGTATAAGTTAAACAAATCCCTTTATGGATTGCATCAGGCTCCTAGAGCATGGTATGATGAGCTGTCAAATCATCTTCTTGAAAATGGTTTCAAAAGAGGAGCCATTGACAAGACACTCTTCTATAAAAGAAAGGGATCGGACTTGTTTCTGTTACAAGTGTATGTGGATGACATCATCTTTGGTTCTACAAATGAACAAATGTGTATGGAGTTTGAAGGGGTAATGAAGTCCAAATACAGCATGAGTTCTATGGGAGAAATGAACTTCTTTCTAGGATTGCAAGTTCAACAGAAGGCTGAGGGGATTTTCATTCATCAAAACAAATATATGCAGGACATCTTGAACAAGTTCAACTGTCAAGAGTACAAGACTGCTTCAACTCCAATGGACACCAAAGAAAAGATGATTGCAGATGAAAAGGGTGAGCCTATAGATGAACATGATTATAGAGCCAAAATTGGATCTATGATGTATCTGACTGCAACAAGACCAGATATCATGTTTGCTGTATGTGTGTGTGCAAGATTCCAATCAAGTCCAAAAGTCTCCCACATGAATGATGTTAAAATAATATTCAGATATTTGAAGGGAAGACCAGACTTAGGGATTTGGTATCCAAAGAACCAAGCTTTTGATCTGATTGCATATACATACAGTGATTATGATGGCTGCAACATGAGCAGAAAGTCAACCTCAGGAGGATGTCAATTTTTGGGTGAAAGGCTAGTGTCATGGCAATGTAAAAAGCAGACTACAGTCTTAATCTCTACTGCAGAAGCTGAATATGTTGCTGCATCCGCCAGCTGTGCACAAGTTCTATGAATTCAAAATCAGATGTTGGACTATGGTTTGAATTTCTTGAACACCCATATTCTTATTGACAATACTGCTACATATTTTTCAGTTAAAAATCCAGTTCAACCTTCCAAAACTAAGCACATTGAAATCAGACATCATTTCATCAGAGACTGCAGTGAAAAAGGTTTGATTGAAATGCAAAGGGTTGATACAAGTGACAATTTGGCTGACCTATTCACCAAACCACTTGATAGAACCAGGTTCAACTTTCTTCTGAAAGCCCTGGGAATGATCAACTCTAATGAAATCTGATTAAGGATGTGTGCCTGGTTGTGTGTCTCTCTTTGATAACTGATTATTTTGTTAGAAATTACACGTATTGAATGTTTAGTGAATATGCTTGATTATGTTACTTAAGTATGATATTTGAATATGCTACTGAATATGTTAACTGTTATATGCTTTAACTGTGTATGTATGCAAACATTGACACGTTTGATCTGATTGATAGGTTTGCATGATTATCTGTTGATGTGCATGTGTGATGTTAGAATAAGTGTCTGTGTTGTGATTTACTTGTTAGAGTAAGCTTATTTGACATCACTGCTTGAATGCTTGAATATGTACTTTATCTGATCTTCTGATGTTATTAAGATAAGTTGGAATTTAATTGTTAGTACTGTATACTTGTCTTGATGATTTCATGTTTGATTAAGATTTGAATATGTTATAACTGTTTGTGTCAAAATGTGTTTTGTGTCAAATTAAATGATGAAATGAAGATTTTCCAATGAATTTTACATAAATACTCTATTTTGGTCAAAACATGAGCAAGTTGTTTAATGGTGTAGAGATATGATAAGATTATTCAGTTCAAGCTTTAAAGAAGCTTAAAAGAAGGATTTTTTTAAGAAAAGTCTCAAGTAGTTGTTCTTGCTGAAAACTATGTCATTTTCCCAGTTGGAAGGACATGCACTTGTGTATGTTTGGTCCTTAAATCTCTACAGATTCAAAGGATAGCCATTGACCTGAAAACTGAATGCATTTGGGGCAATTATGCCTTGTTTCTTATTCCTTCACTTAAAACTATGTCAATAGCTCTAACTTTGAAATGACATATATTCACATGTATGTTTGGTCCTGTTGACTACTTTTGGTCAAACAGGATAGCCATTAACCTGACAATGAAGAGATATTGGGGTGATTGAATATTAAACTGTGATTATTGGGAAATGATAGTACATTGACTACTTAGCTGATCATATGGAATTAATAGGCTAAAAAGATCTTAGTATAGTCATTAACATGTATGGTTGCTTTCCCATGATGATGTAAAATCTAAGGTGATATAAACATAATGAATATGCTAATCTTTATGAGGAGATACATAGTTGTCTTTGCATGTCTCAAGATAAATCTCTCCGAGTGATAGGCAGAAAAGTGATTACCCAGTCATACACAAGCCTGTTGTTATTTGGTCAACCAAAAAATGAAACATCTTTAAATATGACAAGGAACATACTTTAAGAAAATTTGAGAAAATATCAAAAACAAGGGGAAGAATGAATAAATCAACCAAAAGTTGATAAGTGTTTTAAATATTTTATCAAACAAGAGGATTACAACAAGAACAACAAAGATGTTGGCAAAATCTGTCTCATCTTGAATGAAAGGCATGTTGCTAACTGTAAGTCCAACGTTCAACCTCTATATATGTTTGAATCTAAAAAATACAAAAATACAATAAGTTCTGTCATTCAAAAACAAGTTTTTGACCAAATACAGGAGGTTGGAGTCAAATTGGGGTGATATGGGGAAAGCCAAATAAGCTTTGAGAAGAGATATGAGGCATCATAGCACAGTGTTGACCATTAATGCATTAAGCTTTAAATGAACCTAAATCATATCACCAATGAGATGAAATTCATGCTAAGTTTATACCTGCTGTTAACCTATCTATGTTGTCATAATAATGCTGAGAATGAAGTATTGAGAAAGCTACTTAGTCAATATGATCCCATTCTTGAGATCTTTTCAGAAAATGGAAGAAACTGTTTTGAATAGAAATATAACTAAAATTTGATCTCTAAATGCACCATTTGCTCTTAAACTATGATCTGAAAAGAAAAATATATTTTGACAAAGTGGTTTAAGTCAAAAAGTGTTGCATTTTGCCTAAAATAGGTTGAATATGTAAGTTCGGGTAAGGTTTATGCCTTATAACCTTCCCGGGCACAAACTGTTTGAATATGTATTTTCGGGTAAGTTTTAATGATTTACAACCTTTCCGGATACAAAACAGTTGATTATGTGTGAATATGTTGTTTCGGGTAAGGTTTGATATTTTTCAACCTTTCCGAGTAAGCTTAGTCATTTTTGACTAACTTTATGATTTTCGGGCATGCTTTGAAGTGTTTACACTTTCCGGGTAGAGTACACTGTTGTACTCATTTCCCGAGCAAGCTTGAAGTCTTGAGATGATTATGTGTTGTAATAGCTAGCTTTTAACAAGAAATTCTTGTTTCGGGAAAGCTATGCATGTTATATGCTGATTGTGATTCCAAGCGAACTTTATGAACTTAGTCAAGTACATCAAGTAAGCTTTGTGATTTGTGTGAATATGTTGTTAGGAAAAGTTTGTTAATCTTTCCAGGCATGCTTAGATATCACTACTTAAGTTTCTCATTTTTCGGGTATGGTTTGGCATGCTGAAATCCCTCGGGTAAGGGCATACCTGATGATTGAATGTGTTTATCCTAGCAAACTTAGTGCTAACAAAGGATTTTCGGGCAAGCTCTTTGAAATTTTAGACTATAGCACACTTAAATGTTTATGTGTTTTAATTTCATTCCGAGCATGCTCTGTGATATGTGTGTTTATGATTTCTTTGAAATTACAAGTGTTTTCAGGCAAACTTTTTTTTCCGGGCACCCTTTATATTTCGGGTACACTTTTGTTCCCTCAATATACTTGGTAATTTCAAAACTTAACTTTCCGAGTACACTGTCTGCTAGAATTCCTTTTCCGGGCACACTTTGTACTATATAAAGGTTATTCGGGTATACTTTGCATTAGAAGGTGTTCGGGCACACTATTCTCTTGAATGGTTGCTCGGACACACTATGTTTTCAAGTATGCTTGATTGAATATGTTAGTTAGTATGATAAAATTAATTATGATTCTTATTAGGGTTTATGCTAGATAAGTTTTAATTTGAGATTGAGAAATCTATATGGGTGCCTTGATTGATTCCTAGTAAGGATGTTTATTTGATGTTTATACTTGATTATTTGCCTTGTGATTAATTTCTCAAGAAATCTAGTATTTCGGGTAAGCTTTCTTCATTATGTCTTAACTCTAAATTAATTAACTTGATCGAGCAAGGTTTATAAATAGAAGAATTCGGGCAAACTTTGTATATTCAAAAATGAAAATTTTCCAAGCAAAGTCTGACCGAGTAAGCTTTGTAAGTAGATGTATACCAAGTAGACTTTGAAAAGAATAATTCCGAGTAATGTTTTATTAAATTAAAAGATAAATATTGTTTTTAATATCAAGTGGATAATGTTCCTGTATGACAGCTAATAATTCAAAAAAAAGACAAAGAGCATTTAAAACCCACTTTCAAAAGGTATATAAGAGGGAGTTAGGCAAAATTTTCAACATTTTTTTTCCATCTCTCTCCTTCCACTGCAAACTGCTTACTCTCAAAGAAACCCAAACCGACTTATCACATTCTATTATTCCTAACCCTAACTTAAATTAGCCCTCTAATTCCGACTCGGTAAGCAACATTAATGTGTTTTCCGACGACAATTAGACTATAATGAGCTTTGATTATGTATATGATTACTAATACTCTGTTAATGTGTGTAGGTTATAAATTTGTCGAAGAACAGATATGGCAGACGATGAACCCAAGTATGTCTTCGAACCAAAACATAATATGTGTGCACTTCTACAAGTAACACCTGACAATGAGCCGATGGATAGGATGATAACTTGGATGGCTCGGTTGAACGTCAGTTTTGCGTTCACCGAAAGCCCTGTCATATACAGAATTCATTCTTTGGATTTCTGGAGATCTGCTGAACTGATTGAGGACATAAATGGTAAAAGAATCGAGGAAACCGTGGCTAGACAAGAGATACATATTACGGAGAGAATGATAGGAAGATGTCTCCGGTTGAATGATGGTGATCACAACTCAATAGAATTTAGCACACTCCACCTAATGAAAATATTTGAAGAGACAATGGGTTATCAAGGAAATGTTCCTGATGGATAGTTTCAGAAGGGCATGTTTCCTATGTTGTACAGATTTCTTATTCGCCATGCTATACACGAATTTGCTCCAAGGAAGGGATCGTGGACCTTGATGAGTCACGACTTGGCAAATGCCACAGTTGGGATTGTATATGATCTGCCTTTCAATTTCGATAAGTTGATATTTGAAGGATTAGTAGGAAATCTGAAGAAGCCTGAAAGAAAAAGATTTTTACAATATCCAAGATTCCTACAGATAATCTTCAATAGTGAGCTTCAAGATCTATCCACTGTTGGAACTACACACCAACTGCAAGACCCTGATACTTATAGAAGAATCAAAAATCCAGGTGTCTCAAATACATACAACTCAAATGTTCCATTTGAGATATTGCCATGGTTATTGGACCATGACTTGCAAGTGATGCCAATTCCTGAGTTAAGCTCAGAGGAGGAAGGAGGAGAGGATGACAGTGATGATTATGGAATCTCTGATGATGGAGATGGTAATGGAGATGAAGGAGGAGACGAAGTGAATATTGAAGTTGTTGCACCTATTCAGGGAGTGCAACTTGAGCACATTGAACAACCAATTATTCCATCACCACCACAAACTACACCACACCAGATCACTCACACACAACCACAAATCCTAACCTTAAGCCAAACAGAAACATCTACACATACATTCCCACCACCACAAACACCACCATCCATATTTCAATCCCACACTTCAAACCAAGATCAACCTGATTATGAACATTTCACCACATCACCACCTGCAACACCACCAACTGATAGTGACCTTCTGACCTTATTAAAAGAAAATGCTGAACTGAGAAGAAGGAATGAGGAAGTAACTGAGGAACATGTTATGTTGATGAAGAGACTAGTAGAAGCAAATTTGAGAATTCAAACCCTGCAGCGGGAGGTTGAGAAGACCTCAGCTGCCCCAAAACAGGGGGAGAATGAATCTAGGCCAACTGTCTCAAATGTGAATGTTGAAGAGACTGTAGCAGTTGTTGAGACTGCAGACAATTTAAAGCTGATTATGAGTATGTATGATGATGAAGAGGAAAGAAGTGATGAAAGGAGGATTGATGATGATGAGTATGAAGGAGATATGTCTGAGGGTGCAGAACAAGACTATAATTACATTAATGAAGAAGTGATGAAGAGACTGTTGAGAAAGTAAATGAAATTGAAAAGATAAACGCTGAAGAGCAGGCTGAGACAGAGGAAAGGATTGAGGAGATAAATACAGAAGAGAATATGGTTATCACTGATATGGCTACTGATATTCCTACTGACATTGCCACTGATGTCTTGACTGACATACTTACAGAAGTAGACACTAAAGTAATGAATGATGAAGATACTTCTACTGAGGAGATTGTGCTCACTGAACCAGAAAATGAACAAGCAGAATGCTCCAAGACATCAGTTACAGAAAATGAAGAAGATTTAAAGAAAAGCTGGAAAAGGGAAAAGCCAAAGTTACAGAAGAAGAGCCTATTAAGGCATATCCAGACAAGGATATTTTCTTTAGAGAAGATGATGAAGCTGCTGCTGCTGCTCTAAGGGAACAAGAAAACATTTTGAGGGAAACAAGGGACAGAGAAATACTGGCCCAAACTATAGACCCTGTAGAGTTGGCAGAGCAGGAAAACTTGATCAATCAAGCCAAATTTGCAAGGTAATTCATTGAAGAAGTGGCTAATCAAGAAGTGATAGAGGCCTTGATTGAGTTGAGAAGAGATGAGGAAGTTGATAACTTCCTAGCTATGGTGGTCAGCATGTTTCAAACTGAAAGTCAACAAGAAACAAAGTTAAATGAGACTGCTGAACCAGTAAATCTGAATACTGATATGATGGCTGAAGAAGAAATTTGTGAGTCCATGGCCTTAATGGCTACACATAAATGGGCTCAACAGATCAAAGATAACATTAGACAAAATCCTGATGAATGGGAGTATGTGGATGATCCCAAGTATGGAAAGAAGTATTCGAGGAAAAGGGATCGACCAGAAACATTCATGTCAGATGAAGGTACTGAGTCTGTAAAGAAAGGGAGATGGGATGATAAAAACAACTACTTTGTAGAAACCCCTGATGATGAAGCAAGTCCTATAAGGGCAATTCCTTTGCAGACTTTAAGGCCAGATGAACACGTGCAAATAGTGCCAAATGTATTAATCCTTGAGAATCCACTTTCTGATGAACCACAGATTGATGCAATGAATGATCTAACTGAAGGTGAGGATGAGTCTGAAGACTCTAATGATGATGATGATGACCCTGAGAATGATCAGGAAATGAATGTGAAAGCTACGAATGTTGTGTCCCCTCAAGTCACAATGACTGAGGAACAAACGACCAACATTGAGTTGAGTATGAGGGAGGCTAAAAAGAAAAATCCTTTGGTTGTAAAACTGAGAACATATGGCATAAGTTTTGATTCACTGGCTGATCTTGATGATGATCAGTTGCAGATGAGACTTGGCCAGGAGAGAGATGCCCTGAAGGAAAAGATGGAAGAGAAAAATAGGGAAAGTCAGAAATTCAGGGAATGTCTCAGAAGGCACAATCATTCTGAAAAAGATCTGTCTAACCTAAACTTTGACAAACTACAAGATCTGTATAACAGAGAGAGAGAGAAGGTGATTGAAAAATGTGTAAAAGAAGATGAGAAACTTGAAAAGATGGAAAATTTGAAGAAAAAGTTTGGAGGAATGTGTGGATACCTGCTGGAAAGAGGTATGAAGCCTGAGATTGTTGAATATTTATCCAGAGAATCAGTGTTGGACCAATACAACAAGTTGAACAGAAAAGAAAAATTGAAAAGGGTCCAAACTGAGAGCTCTACCAAACTGGCTGAACCAACTGATGAACCACAAGCTAAGAAAAGAAGAAGTCGGACCTTGAGAAAGAAGGAAAAAGAACAAATCAGATCAGTTGAAACCCCTACTCCTCAAGATGTCAAACATGAACCTGAGGATGAACCATTTGTTCCATGGGAAAATGAAGAAATGATAAACATACCGAGGAACATAATGATAAACCAAAGGGGAATGAGTGAAGCAGACTTCAATGTCTTGGAAAAAGAGGATATGAAATACCTCTTTTATATACAAAATGCTGAATGGGAAAAGGCTTTAAGAAAAGGAGAGAACCCAAGATACTACGCTGATGGTAGGTTTGTACTTGCTGGACTGGCAAGAACTCCTGGAATGGAAAAGATGTTAAGAGAACTTAAAGCAGCAGGACATGATGTTGTTGAATTAGCTAACCTTCCTACTGAAATTGTAGAGGCTATCTATGTAAAAGTTTTCAACTTGGGACCTCAAAAGCCCAAGAAGTCTGTTCCCTTCAGATCTCCTAATCCAAGAAGATATCCAAGAAGTGGAAGAGGTGAAGGTGGAAGAGGTGAATCTAGTAGTTCAGCACAACAAAGAATAACAAGACCACAATCAAATATGGATCTTCCAAGAGAACTATACTATGATTCTGTTTGTGAATGTTTGAGAGTAATCATGGAAAGTAGGCAATTGAGAGAGATAGTTGTGAGAAGTGACTTCTATGAGTACACTCAAGAGCAACTGGAACGGATGGTTAATCTTAATTTGTATGATTACAGAGACAGATTCAGGACTGCTGGAAGGCAGATGAACGATTTGACCAAATTTTTGCTAACAGAAAAGAGAACCTGGAGAAAAGTCCAATTTCACAAGTCAAAGAGGACTGGAAAGTTGAGAAGAATGGACATTGCTGAAAGAGATTATTCAATGAAAGTCAAAGACAAGAATCCATTGTCAAATCTGAATACTTGTATAAGTCTTGGAAGAAGGATGACACGCCCCAATTATACAGTGCAAAGAAATGGTGTTATTACAGAAGTTGAATACAAAGAAAGTAATGACCATTATTTGCTGAGGAACTCTGATGGCAAAATACTAGGGATTATCAAGAAGGATGAAGACTTAAACTGCCTGCATGATGAAGATCTAATAGATATAAGGGACTTGGTGATACCAGAAAGTCACACTCACTACCGAGCCCTTAACATATTTAAAATGAAAGCTGCATCAGTCATAAACAACAGAAAGAAAGTAGCCTACAATGCATGGAAAAGACAGAATTCCTAGATTAGGCTTTGTTTTGTAATGTCTTCGAACAACTTTCTGATTATGTAATTTGCTTATGTTATTTGAATATGTAATGTTGATTTTTGATTTGATGTGTATTTTTGCTAAGTGTAAGTAACCATAGAAATGTTTTGGGTCAGCTGAGGTGTTCCAATCTAGGGGGGAGATTGTTGAGTCAAGAAATTGACCTAAGGGGGAGATTGTTGAGTCAAAGATTTGACCTAAATGAAGTACGTGGAAGATTGGAATCTTCTCAACCTACTCTTATTTTGCTAAGTAATGGATCCGAGCACACCTTAGACATCCAAGCAAGCTTTTACTTAGCCGGGTACGATATTTTGCCTACCGGGCAAGATTTACTTCAAGTAGCCTTCTTTAGTGGATATCCGAGCAGGGTTTGCAAATTAGTGCATTGCAGGTTAAGGTACACTAGTTATGTAAATCTGGGCAAGGTTCACTTTATCAAGCAAGTCTGTTCTTCAGAGTCAAGTATATTACTCTTCCGAGTAAGGTTTGGTTGACCAAGTCCAAGAAGCCAAGTGATTGGAAGACCGGGCAAGGTATTCATTAATAAGTATGATCCAAGTATGCTTGATAATCTAAAGGAATATCTCTAAGTAATATCGGGCAAGGTTCAGCTCAAGCAAGGAACAGTACTCCCGAGTACACTTTTGCTAATAAGTTATTTTATAGCAAAGAGCTGAAATGGATCATTGAAGAACAACGTTGCTCGTAAGGAGTTGTCGGGCAAAGTCTGGCAAAGTCAAGAAGACAAAAGTCTACTCGGTGAGTATTTTACTTGGTAAAATACTCTTCAATTAAAGTCTACCCGGAAACTGATCCCGAGCACACTTCTATGTTACCAAGTTATGTAGGATGGCCGAGCATACTCGGAAAGACAAGATTGGTGCAAAGCCTACTCGGAAGACTTGTTTTACACTTAGTTTATTTTGAATATGTAATTTGAATATGTATGATTGTATTTAGGGTTTCTAGAAGGAATGACAGTTGTCCTAGGTTGGCAGGGCTATAAATAGAATGTTTAGGGCACGCCGCCAAGAGAGAGAGAGGACACGGACTTTGAGCCTTTACACCTTTCGGATAAGAAAGAATATTTCTTGAAAATGACGGCTGTCCTAGGATTCTTAAAAACCCTAAATCGATTATCCACTTTGTATGATGAAAATTATATAGATGGAAATATTTTGAGTGAATCCTGTGTGTGCTTTCTACCTTTGATTATTCTTTGCAACCGTATGTTTGTTATTGATTCCGCCTTTAACAAATGGATATCTTTCTAATATTGCAACCCGTCATTAACTCTCTTGTCAACACATTAATCTGTGTGAGTTATGACATGATTAATTAAGATCCAGCTGAAATTGAGGGACCCGACATTCAGTATCATTACCTCGTGGTGTAGAAGAACTTTGGTTTTGACCACAAGAACCAGTATACTCCTTTTTAGGCTTATCACACTCTTTTGCAAAGTGATTGAATTCTTGGCAATAATAACACTTAACCTTCAATTTATCATATCCCAACTTCTTGTTTAACGCAGGGAGATCTTGATGTACATGGAAATATACATCTTTCCGGCATCAAATAATCTCTAAAAACTGCAATTTCTATCTAATAACATAGCATAAAAGGCTACTTATCATAATAAAACATAATTTCAGGTGAAACCAAGCCTCAAACGAAGAAACAAGCAATAAGACGAAGAAAAACAGAAGAAAACACAAGAAAACAAAGAAACACGTCCCCATGCCTAAAGAAACACGCCCCCATGCTTCTGATACAAGAAAAGACAAAACCTGAAAGCAAAAGCATGGGGCCATGCCCACCAACCACGGGTCCGTGGACGGGAGTACAGAAAAGACAAAGAAGAATTAAGCACATGTCACTAAAAACCACATGGCCGTGCCTACCAACCATGGGGCCGTTGCCACCTCACACAAAAGACAAAACAATTCTGGCACATCTCATAAAAATGCACGGGGGCGTGCTCAACATGCACGGGGTCGTGCCTCACCATCCAGATTGCCTATAAATAGTGGCTCATGTTGCACTCATTTGGTGTGCCTTGAAAAAGAATTCTCTCCAGTTTTCACTTATAAAAAGACACACTAACACTCACTTTGAAGATTTAGTGAAGAGTTTGAAGGTTTGGAGGTCATCACCACTAATCATCAGCATCAACCATCATCATCGTCATTAAGAAGAAAGATTCATCTACATTTGGTTAGATTGTTCCAAGTTTAATCATGTATTTGTTACTTTCTGTCACACCCTCAAAATCCACTAACGGAGTTTTACCGTCAGAGGGTGTGAACTGGCAGGATCGGAATCATTAGTTATAACCAAACCAAAGAAAACGTTTAAATGAAAAATAAGTGCGGAAGCGTAAAACCTTAATTCAAAAGTTGCGTCACGCAGGACGACTTAAAACCAAATGTAAATGTTAAGAGTAAGATGTTTAACAATTAATGCATGCTCCTAAACCGCGCGCCCGCCTCGGCTACCTGAGAATAACATACTAAAAGGGGTCAACACGAGGTTGGTGAGTTCACAAGTTATATAAGATAAATCGTTTAGCGTTTGAGTTCAGCGTTTTCGTTAAGTGTTTTGCGTAACCACGTTACGGCGTTTAAAAGTTTTGCGTAACCACGTTACGGCGTTTAAGGGTGTAACCACGTTACAGCGTTTAAGTGTTTTGCGTAACCACGTTACGGCGTTTAAGTGTGTAACCACGTTACAGCGTTTAAGTGTTACCAGATAATGTTATGTCAAATTATATATCGATAGGTAGCTAATCTATACAACAAGTATTACTAAGTGGTTCGAGACCGAAGCTGACTGTTTATCAAGTGCCCGTCACCAGGTCAACCCAGACCATGGTAAGTGTTAGCCAAAATTACACCCACTCAACCTCCAGTTGAGCTTAGCGTCGGGTGGGGTTTGTCAAACCCAGTAGTACTACTCAACAGTGACTCGCTATTCCAAATATTAACCGGTTCGATGCGTGGGACTTCAAGGGTTACGTGCCGCTTAGCCTCTACAAGTGATATATATAATTTATAACAAAATCTTAAATATTTGTTTATCTCAAAAATGCGTTTATCGGAGTATGTTATCTCCCCCAAGTGAAAAACGTTTGAAAACAGTTCAAAGAGCGGGGTAAGTGAACTCACTGTTTGCGAAGAATATTCCAAATTAGATCACCGAGTGATGCGCGTCGTAGAAAACTCTCTAGCGTTCTAAAATAACAAAGAGATTTTCTAAGTATCGGAACGTTTAACGAGTCTCTAGACTCGGCACATAATACCTATGCACGTATCATGTTTCGTGTTTCGTTTGTGAACCGTGTGTGATTTAAACAAGTACAATTGTGATACGATACACGAGTGAGCAATTACTTTCGTGTCATGTATTAATAACGTACTTACAAGCAATTATTCCCGTAAGGGTATTTTGGTCAAAATACAACAATTATATAAAAACTATCATATTTCATGCATTCCTACACAACTCAGCAGCTAGTTTCATTGTGACAGAATTTCTACTTGAAAGATTGTACTATTTCACCGATCATATCATCTCAATTAATTCACCAAAAATCACCACTGAAACATACATGTCTTAGGTTTCCAGAACATATTTTATATTATTTTTATTCCATATAGATTTCTCATAATGATCAAAACACTACAGTAAACTCATATCAGTCAGATTCATGCACAACAGCATGTTATTTGCAATTCCCGGTAAACGAAAAATCCAATAAATGCAAGACCACTTGGGTTTGGTTCCTAACTCAGTGAGTCAACTTCCAGAAGTGGAACCAACCCAATTGGCCTCGTAGTTCATGAGATATAGAATTTACAATATAACCTAACAGCAGGTCTAACAGCTCAGCTTTGTATCACGTTTTTGTAAAATCATAAAATTATACTTCCACTTATCCAAAAATTACGAATTTATACTTTATAGAAACTAGACTCAACCTAGTTTACTGCAGTACCCACAATCTCAATCAATTTTCACGTTTACACTTCGTTACAGTCAGTTAAACATCGTATATATATTCTGTCCAGAATCTGTTCACATCAAAACTCAACATCATAACAATCTATGAACTATCATGCATCCATATAACCCTCTAGACACCATAACTACTATCCATGCATATAAATCACACCATACATACAAGATTAGGGTTTGTGTTTTAATTCAAATCAAGAACAACAATCAATCATGTATCAATATCAATCTAGTTATCACTTTATCATCAAATCAATTCAAGAATCACATGAACAATATAACACCTAGAATCGGCCAGCTAGGGTTTGTTATTAACCCAACAAACATCAAATTCAATCAACAAGGATGTGAAGGATGATCAAATATACCTTCCTAGCACTTAGTTCTTGGATCAAAGACTTGAATTGATGGTGTATGTGGGTGTTCTTGTGGACGGCAGCCGTGGAGAAGGGAGGTGAGAGAGAGCCGATCGGAACTTGTAGGTTAGGGTTAGGATAATAATAATAGTTAGGGTTAAGTTAATAATATATTTATAGATATACAAGTTACATTCTAATCCCTCTACTTTCCAAGTGTTGTTTTTCTAGAACATTCTATCATACTTGCACAATAAGTTAACATGACCATAATATTATCACATAGCACATAATCCTAACACATAGTAATCACATAGTTCGTGTTTTGACGTTTGTCGTTTATTTATCAACTCGTTTGCGTTTCGGTGCAAATCCCGAAAGACTACTACATATGTAGTAAATGTTAAGCGTCATTTAAACCCTAGTTTAAATGTAATGAAGTATGCGTTATAGATTCAACGATCTTTAAAGTTTGAATTAACGGAGTTGAGTTAACGAGGTTAACCTGGAATTGACGATTGTCACATCATTCCCATGTTAAAGAATTTTCGTCCCGAAAATTTGAGTCAAGTCGTGATGAGAGCCTGAAAAAGTAAGAAGAAAAATTTTCAGTTTGTCATATCATCCCCTAGTAAAAAGAAATTTCGTCCCGAAATTTAATTCATACCTTCGGTGATGTTTGACGGTTTGCCGGGTTTCGCGGTTTTCGGTGTTTGGTTAGCCCTTCAAAAAGGTGAGGATACTTTTTCATCATTTGATCCTCGCGTTCCCACGTGAACTCCGGTCCACGTCTCGAGTTCCAACGAACCTTAACGATTGGAATTTTGCTGTGTTTGAGTGTTTTGGTTTCCCAATCCAAAACTTCGACTGGTTCCTCAATGAACCGTAACTGTTCATCAACTTGCAGTTCCTCCAAAGGGACTACTTGGGTTTCATCAGATAGGCATTTCTTCAAATTTGATACGTGGAATACATCGTGTACGCCACTGAGTTCTGTTGGTAGGTCCAGTCGGTACGCCACTGGACCAATGCGCTCAGTTATCCGGTACGGACCAACATACCGTGGGTTGAGTTTGTTTCGCTTACCAAAGCGAACTACACCTTTCCAAGGTGAGACTTTGAGTAACACCCGATCGTTCACTTTAAATTCGAGAGGTTTTCGGCGCTTGTCGGCGTAACTCTTTTGGCGATCCCGTGCTGCTGCCATGCGATTTCGGATTTGAACAATCTTTTCCGAGGTTTCGAGTACCAGTTCTGGACCAGTGATTTGGCTGTCACCCACCTCTGCCCAGCAGAGTGGTGATCGACACTTCCGTCCGTACAGCGCTTCAAACGGCGCTGCCTTAATACTTGCGTGGTAGCTGTTATTATACGAAAACTCTACCAAGGGTAAGTGGGGTTCCCAACCTTTTTCCGAAATCTAAAACGCATGCACGCAACATATCCTCCAGGGTCTGAATAGTCCGTTCACTTTGCCCATCCGTCTGAGGATGGTATGCTGTACTCATATCGAGACGTGTGCCCAGTGCGCTTTGCAGCGACTTCCAAAAGTGTGAGGTAAAACGAGAATCTCGATCGGAAATGATCGAGACAGGCACTCCGTGTCTAGACACCACTTCTTTCATGTATACTCGAGTCAGTCTTTCCATTTTGTCCGTTTCCTTAATCGCTAGGAAATGTGCCGATTTAGTCAACCGGTCAACGATCACCCAGATGGTATCGCATCCCGTCGGTGTCTTAGGCAAACCCGTAATAAAATCCATTGAGATGTGCTCCCATTTCCACATGGGGAGTTCCGGTTGTTGCAGTAGACCAGATGGTTTCTGGTATTCAATCTTGACTCTGGCACAAGTCAAGCATTTGCTCACGTAGGTGGCAATGTCGGCTTTCATGTTCGGCCACCAGTAAAGTGCCTTTAAATCATGATACATTTTATCTGAGCCAGGGTGGATAGAATATCGGGACTTGTGAGCTTCGTCCATCACTAGAGTTCTCAACTCTCCGTATCGTGGAACCCAAATCCGGTTCTCAAAATATCGGACCCCGTCCGATCTGGTTTCAAGTTGCTTGTTCATGCCCCGCATGAGTTCCGATGGAAGATTTTCATCTTTCAAAGCTTCCAGTTGCGCATCGCGAATCTGATCGGGTAAGCTGGCATGAATCGTAAGTTGCAATGCTCTTACTCGTCTGGGTTTTTCTGTTTCTTTTCTGCTGAGGGCGTCGGCCACCACATTGGCCTTGCCCGGGTGGTACTTGATGGCACAATCATAATCTTTGAGCAGCTCGACCCAACGACGCTGTCGCATGTTCAGCTCCTTCTGATCGTAGATATGTTGGAGACTCTTGTGGTCGGTGTAAATGGTAAACTTGGTACCGTACAAGTAATGCCTCCATATCTTAAGAGCAAACACCACAGCTCCGAGTTCCAAATCATGGGTCGTGTAGTTCTTCTCGTGAACCCGTAGTTGTCTAGAGGCGTAGGCTATAACCTTCTCGAGTTGCATCAGCACACAACCGAGACCTTGTATAGATGCGTCACAGTGTACCTCAAAATTTTCTGTTCCCTCGGGGAGGGCTAAAATAGGGGCGCTACAAAGCTTGGTTTTCAACAGTTGGAAAGCGGATTCTTGCGCGTCACCCCAGTTGTACTTAGTGCCCTTGTGAGTCAAAGCGGTGAGGGGTTGAGCAATCTTTGAAAATCCCTCGATGAAACGCCGATAGTAGCCGGCCAGTCCTAGGAATTGTCGCACTTCAGTCGGAGTCTTAGGTGCTTCCCAGTTTTTGATGGCCTCTACCTTACCGGGATCGACATGGATACCATTCTCGTTGATCACATGTCCTAAAAAGTGAACCTCGCGAAGCCAAAATTCACATTTCGAGACTTTAGCATACAGTTGTTCCTTCTTCAGTAGTTCCAGAATTATCCTTAAGTGCTCTTCGTGGTCAGTCTCGTTCTTGGAGTAGACAAGAATATCATCGATGAAAACAATCACGTACTTGTCGAGGTACGCCTTGCATACTCGATTCATGAGATCCATAAATACGGCTGGGGCGTTGGTTAGGCCAAAAGGCATAACCGAGAACTCGTAGTGACCATACCGTGTTCTGAAAGCCGTCTTTGAAATATCTTCTTCGCGCACTCTCAACTGGTGGTAACCGGATCGTAGATCGATCTTCGAGTAGTAACTCGATCCCTGAAGCTGGTCAAATAAATCATCAATTCGGGGTAAAGGATAACGGTTCTTGACCGTCACCTTGTTCAATTCCCGGTAGTCGATGCACATTCGGAAAGTCCCGTCTTTCTTTCGAACAAACAAGACAGGGGCTCCCCATGGCGATGAGCTAGGTCGGATAAAACCTTTATCCAACAAATCTTGCAACTGGGTGGACAACTCCTGAAGTTCCGCCGGTGCGAGCCGATACGGGGCTCGTGCTATGGGTGCTGCACCGGGTGTCAACTCGATTTGGAATTCGACTTGACGAATAGGAGGGAGTCCGGGCAAATCCTCCGGGAAAACTTCCGGAAAGTCTCGCACAACCGGTATGTCTTCAATTCGTTTCTCCTCCGCGGGTTTCTCAACAATCTGCGCCAAAATTGCCGGATGACCCTTTCGTAGATACTTCTGTGCTTTCATAAGGGTGATGATGCTGTTGGTCATGCCGCTTCTCTCGCCTCGGACCGAAATGATCTCGCCGGAAGGGGTGGTAATATGGACTATTTTATCATGGCATATAATCTCCGCTCGGTTCTCGGATAACCAGTCCATGCCGACAACGACATCGAAACTACTAAGCGTAAAAGGAATAAGGTCGATGTCAAAAACATGACCTGACAGTTTCAACTTACATCCCGCAAGTATATGAGTTGTTACTACAGTTTTACCATTAGCTAATTCAACAGGAAACTTAGCGTCTAACGGGGTTGGAGTAAGGTCTAAAAGTTGGCTAAAGGCTTTCGACACAAAACTCCTATCAGCTCCAGTGTCAAACAAAATAGAAGCAAAATAATCGTTTACAGGGAACTTACCGGACACCACATGCGGATCATTGCGGGCTCGACCCGATCCAATCACAAACGCTCTTCCTTTGCCATTTCCTCCACCGTTACTGCCACT
The DNA here is from genome assembly GCF_021521415.1 of Bidens hawaiensis. NCBI lineage: Eukaryota > Viridiplantae > Streptophyta > Magnoliopsida > Asterales > Asteraceae > Bidens > Bidens hawaiensis. The sequence continues at coordinate 72,902 of NW_027492546.1, forward strand.
TCCATTGCCCCCATTGTTGTCATTATGTTTCAGCTTGGGGCAATCCTTCCGGAAATGACCTTCCTGTCCACATTCAAAACATCCCTTAGTCATCGGTTGCTTAGGAGCACCCTTTGCCGCAAGGTCTCCTCTACATTCTTTCGCTTGGTGACCTATCTTTCCGCATCTTTGACACTTGACACGGTCACACTGGCCAACATGATGATAGTTGCACCTGTTGCACTTTGGATACTTCCCAGCATATCCGCTCGAAACCTGCCCGCTACCGTTGTTGTTGGAGTTGTTGTTTTTGTGATTCTGAGTGTTAAAGCTCCGGGTGAACTCGGGTTTACGGTAGTGTTGTTGCGGTGGGAGGTTCGAGGATGAAGATCTGGTGTTGTCGAACTTTCTCTTCCCGCTGTTCGGGTTGCTGTTGTTGTTACTGTTGCTGACGTGGTCATTACTCGGGTTGTCACGGGCTTTAACAGTCGAACCCCTCGGTGGTAACGCACCCTGGGTCACAGCCTGATCCGTCAGTTTGTGAGCCAAACGGATCGCTTGTTGGATCGTGGCTGGTCTGGAAGACGTCACCATACCCTGAATCTGTGGTGCTAACCCATCAATGTACATCTCTATTCTCTTGCTCGGCGGATCCACCATCCGCGGACACATCACAGCCAACTCGTGCGAACGAGTAGTGTAGGCTTCAATCTCCGAACCTACCATCTTTAGTGACCAAAATTCTGATTCTAACTTCGAAATTTCTTCCCTCGGACAGTACTCCTCTCGCATCATGCTTTTGAACTCCTCCCAGTTCATCGCGTTAGCCAGTTCCAATCCAAGGATCTGGATGTTCGAATTCCACCAAGTGAGGGCGGAATCCTCAAGTGTCCCAGCAGCGAATTTGACCCTACTGGCAGGGGGACAGTTACACATCTCAAAGGCCGACTCGGCCTTCTCAGCCCAACGCAGGAAGCCTATAGCTCCCTCAGTGCCCTTAAACGTACTGGGCTTGCAGTCACGGTAGTTCTTGAAGGTACACGTTCCATTCGGACCTCCTGTTTGATTCTGAACGTGTGCGGCTAAAGCGGCCGCGACATGGTCATTCAGCAGAGTTTGGAGTTCAGCTGCAGTCATGCTGATGTTACCACGTCCTCGTCCAGCGTTTCTTCCAGCCATTTCCTAGAATCACAGTATAAAGATGTTAAACATGAATTTTTCTTTCATATACAACACACCATACATGTAATGAAAAGATAAGTAAGAAAGAAATAAGAGACAACATCACATCACAACCACACATTAGTCTAAATAAAAAAAAAATTCGTGATTAAAACCATTGTATCCGCCACAAAGTATTTCCAATCAATCCTCAATTCATAGAAAAATAATAGTTAGGATGGAGACAACCCCTCCATCTAAGCATCATCATTACTAGATGTCGTCATCTGAGGACACCTCTGAGTGTGCCTCCTCCTCAGCCGGTTCTTCCTCCGGTTCTTCTTCGGGATCTTCCTCGGGATCTTCTTCGGGATCTTCCTCAGGCTCCTCTTCGGGATCTTCTTCAGGTTCTACTTCAGGCTCTGCCCCAGGCTCGGCCTCAGGCTCTGCCTCAGGGTCGGCTGCGTTCTGAGCAATCTGCATTTGTAGGATATCGCAACGCTCTAACGCTATTTCGGTTCGGGTCCTTGCTTCTTGGAGTTGCTCTTTCAAGTCTATCATTTCGGCTTGCATCTTCATCATAACCTTCGTTTGTTGATCACTAGCCCCTTGCATATCCTTCATTGCCGCCGCCATGCGGGCAACCTCCTCCTTATTCTCGGTTTCGTCTTTTAACAATCTGGAAACGTTCTCTCTCGTGTAGCGCATGTAACCCACATCACGCTCCAAACATGAAACAACGGCTGCGAGAACTCTCTCTACAGGTTCGGTTATGGGTGGTAGGGTGTTGGGATAAGCAGGGTGGTTCGGGTGTGGCAACGGGGGAACTTGTTCACGGTAGACCATACGTCTGATCATGTTAGGGTACCAATCCCAGCTAACGTTGTTTTCGTAAAGGCTTCCGGATAGGCGGTACCTCTTCGGTGCGGGAGCTGCGAGTTCCGGGACTACGCGGGGTGGCGAGGCGGTAGGTAACTGAGGTTCCTTCCCGTGAGCATGCGTCATCGAATCGGATGATGATGAGGGTGGCGTCGACATTCCTACAGGTAAGCCGTGTATGCGCGCGCGTATGAGCGAAAGAGGTAAGAGATAAGATTACAAGACTACACAAACCTATGCAGTGCGTATTATTATAACTAATGGGTCGTCGCGGTTATAGTCTAGTATGCATGCAGTTTCTAGTTCGCTATAACCAATGGCTCTGATACCAATCTGTCACACCCTCAAAATCCACTAACGGAGTTTTACCGTCAGAGGGTGTGAACTGGCAGGATCGGAATCATTAGTTATAACCAAACCAAAGAAAACGTTTAAATGAAAAATAAGTGCGGAAGCGTAAAACCTTAATTCAAAAGTTGCGTCACGCAGGACGACTTAAAACCAAATGTAAATGTTAAGAGTAAGATGTTTAACAATTAGTGCATGCTCCTAAACCGCGCGCCCGCCTCGGCTACCTGAGAATAACATACTAAAAGGGGTCAACACGAGGTTGGTGAGTTCACAAGTTATATAAGATAAATCGTTTAGCGTTTGAGTTCAGCGTTTTCGTTAAGTGTTTTGCGTAACCACGTTACGGCGTTTAAAAGTTTTGCGTAACCACGTTACGGCGTTTAAGGGTGTAACCACGTTACAGCGTTTAAGTGTTTTGCGTAACCACGTTACGGCGTTTAAGTGTGTAACCACGTTACAGCGTTTAAGTGTTACCAGATAATGTTATGTCAAATTATATATCGATAGGTAGCTAATCTATACAACAAGTATTACTAAGTGGTTCGAGACCGAAGCTGACTGTTTATCAAGTGCCCGTCACCAGGTCAACCCAGACCATGGTAAGTGTTAGCCAAAATTACACCCACTCAACCTCCAGTTGAGCTTAGCGTCGGGTGGGGTTTGTCAAACCCAGTAGTACTACTCAACAGTGACTCGCTATTCCAAATATTAACCGGTTCGATGCGTGGGACTTCAAGGGTTACGTGCCGCTTAGCCTCTACAAGTGATATATATAATTTATAACAAAATCTTAAATATTTGTTTATCTCAAAAATGCGTTTATCGGAGTATGTTATCTCCCCCAAGTGAAAAACGTTTGAAAACAGTTCAAAGAGCGGGGTAAGTGAACTCACTGTTTGCGAAGAATATTCCAAATTAGATCACCGAGTGATGCGCGTCGTAGAAAACTCTCTAGCGTTCTAAAATAACAAAGAGATTTTCTAAGTATCGGAACGTTTAACGAGTCTCTAGACTCGGCACATAATACCTATGCACGTATCATGTTTCGTGTTTCGTTTGTGAACCGTGTGTGATTTAAACAAGTACAATTGTGATACGATACACGAGTGAGCAATTACTTTCGTGTCATGTATTAATAACGTACTTACAAGCAATTATTCCCGTAAGGGTATTTTGGTCAAAATACAACAATTATATAAAAACTATCATATTTCATGCATTCCTACACAACTCAGCAGCTAGTTTCATTGTGACAGAATTTCTACTTGAAAGATTGTACTATTTCACCGATCATATCATCTCAATTAATTCACCAAAAATCACCACTGAAACATACATGTCTTAGGTTTCCAGAACATATTTTATATTATTTTTATTCCATATAGATTTCTCATAATGATCAAAACACTACAGTAAACTCATATCAGTCAGATTCATGCACAACAGAATGTTATTTGCAATTCCTGGTAAACGAAAAATCCAATAAATGCAAGACCACTTGGGTTTGGTTCCTAACTCAGTGAGTCAACTTCCAGAAGTGGAACCAACCCAATTGGCCTCGTAGTTCATGAGATATAGAATTTACAATATAACCTAACAGCAGGTCTAACAGCTCAGCTTTGTATCACGTTTTTGTAAAATCATAAAAGTATACTTCCACTTATCCAAAAATTACGAATTTATACTTTATAGAAACTAGACTCAACCTAGTTTACTGCAGTACCCACAATCTCAATCAATTTTCACGTTTACACTTCGTTACACTCAGTTAAACATCGTATATATATTCTGTCCAGAATCTGTTCACATCAAAACTCAACATCATAACAATCTATGAACTATCATGCATCCATATAACCCTCTAGACACCATAACTACTATCCATGCATATAAATCACACCATACATACAAGATTAGGGTTTGTGTTTTAATTCAAATCAAGAACAACAATCAATCATGTATCAATATCAATCTAGTTATCACTTTATCATCAAATCAATTCAAGAATCACATGAACAATATAACACCTAGAATCGGCCAGCTAGGGTTTGTTATTAACCCAACAAACATCAAATTCAATCAACAAGGATGTGAAGGATGATCAAATATACCTTCCTAGCACTTAGTTCTTGGATCAAAGACTTGAATTGATGGTGTATGTGGGTGTTCTTGTGGACGGCAGCCGTGGAGAAGGGAGGTGAGAGAGAGCCGATCGGAACTTGTAGGTTAGGGTTAGGATAATAATAATAGTTAGGGTTAAGTTAATAATATATTTATAGATATACAAGTTACATTCTAATCCCTCTACTTTCCAAGTGTTGTTTTTCTAGAACATTCTATCATACTTGCACAATAAGTTAACATGACCATAATATTATCACATAGCACATAATCCTAACACATAGTAATCACATAGTTCGTGTTTTGACGTTTGTCGTTTATTTATCAACTCGTTTGCGTTTCGGTGCAAATCCCGAAAGACTACTACACATGTAGTAAATGTTAAGCGTCATTTAAACCCTAGTTTAAATGTAATGAAGTATGCGTTATAGATTCAACGATCTTTAAAGTTTGAATTAACGGAGTTGAGTTAACGAGGTTAACCTGGAATTGACGATTGTCACACTTTCAATCATCTTAATGTCTATCACTATGCTCCTTATGAGCTAATCTCCTTTTACCGTCTAAAATCTATGAAGAAGCTTTGTTTTACTTGATAATTAATCAAGACATGTGATGTAGTCTAGTAAAGTACATGGTTATATTACAATTATCTTTTGATGAGAAATGTTTCACAATCTTAAATTACTAATTCAAAGTTGGTGGTTGTCAATTTCATTGGAAATCGTTCATGATCTGTCACACCCTCAAAATCCACTAACGGGGTTTTACCGTCAGAGGGTGTGAACTAACAGGATCGGAATCATTAGTTATAATCAAACCATAAAACAAAGTTTCAAAACCATGAAAACATTTACGAGTAATTAAATGCGGAAGCGTAAAACTATAGAAAACAATGTTACGTCACGCAGGACGACTTAAAACCCAATGATAACAGTTAAAAATAAGTTTGCATAGTTAAAAGTGTTTAAAGCAATGCATGATCCTAAACCGCGCGCCCGCCTCGGCTACCTGAGAATAACATACTAAAAGTGTCAACACAAGGTTGGTGAGTTCACAAGTTTATATAAAATAAAGCGTTTAGCGTTTGTGTTAAGCGTTTTGCGTTACAGCGTTTTGCGTTACCAGATAGTGTTATGTCAATTATATATCTATAGGTAGCTAGCCTATAAAACAAGTATCGCTAAGTGTTCGACACCGAAGCTGACTGTTTATCATTTGCCTTGCCACCAGGTCTATCCCGACCATGGTATGTGTTTAGCCAAGATTACACCCACTCGACCTCCAGTCGAGTTTAGCGTTGGGTGGGGCTTGTCAAACCCAGTAGTACTACTCAACAATGACTCGCTATTATCCAATATTAAACGGTTCGATGTGAATGAAGGACTTTAGTTATTGCGTTTGCCACTTAGTCTTTACAAGTGATATATAATCTATATTAACAAAATCTTAAAGGCGTTTTCGGAGTATGTTATCTCCCCCAAGTGAAAAGCGTTTAAAGAGTTTAAAAGGGGAAAGTGAAACTCACTGTTTGCGAAGTGTTCCCAAAATAATTCACCAAGATGCGCGTCACAGAAAAACTCTCTCTAGCGTTCTAAAACAACAAAGCGATTTTTCTAAGTGTCGGAATATTATCGAGTCTCTAGACCCGGCACATAATACCTATGCACACAACATGTTTCGTGTTTCGTTTGTGAATCGTGTGTGACTTTAACAAGTGTATTGGTGATACGTTACATGTGTAAGCAATTATTTACGTGTCATGTATTCATAACGTACATCACTAGCAATTACTCCCCGTAAGGGCAATTTGGTCAACACATAACAATTAACTAGCAATTATTCCCCACGAGGGCAATTTGGTCAAATCATGACAATCAATTAGCAATTATTACCCGCAAGGGCATTTTGGTCAAAACACGACAATTAATTTGCAATCATTCCCCTCAAGGGCAATTTGGTCAAAACACGATAATAAATTAGCAACCACGTTGTTTCATGCAACTTTCACAAAACTCAGCAACTAGTTTCTTAACGACAGAATTCTACTTGAAAAACTAGTCTATCCCACAGATCATAGCATCACAATTAATTTACCAAAAATCATCACAAAAGCATATATGTCTTAGGTTTCCAGAACATATTTTATTATATTTTTATTCCACATAGGTTTCTCACAATAATCAAATCATTACAGCAAACTCATAACAGTCAAATTCATGCGCAACAGAATTTTATTTGAAATTCCTGTTAATAGAAAAATCCAATAAATGCAAGACCACTTGGGTTAAGTTCCTAACTCAATAAGTCAACTTCCAGAAGTGGAACCAACCCAATTGGTCTCGTAGTTCATGAGATATAATATTTACAAAACAACCTAACAGCAGGTCTAACAACTCAGCTTTGCACAACGTTTTTGTAAAATCATAAAAGTTAACTTTTACACGTCCAAAAATTGCAAATTTATATCCTTTAGAAACTAGACTCAACCTAGTTTACTGTAGTATCAATAATCTCAACCAATTTTCACATTTACACCTCGTTACAGTCAATTAAACATCAATAACACAATCTGTCCAGAAACTGTTTGCATCCAAACTCAACATATTAACTATCTATGGACCATCATTCATTCATATAACACTCTAGACTCCATAATCACTATCCATGCACATCAATTACACATTACATACATGATTAGGGTTTTTGTTTGAACTCAAATCAAAGACACAAGCAATTAACATGTAACAATATCCATTCTAGTTATCATATCATCATCAAATCAACAACAATCATATGAACTACATACACACATAAATCGGCCCCTAGGGTTTTCAATTAACCCATTAAACATAGAAATTAAGTATAAAGGATGCATAGGATAGTCGTTTATACCTTCCTAACACCTTAATCTTCAATCAAAAGCTTGAAATCTTGGTTGTATGTGTGTGTATGAATGGCGGCAGCCAAGGGAGCCAAGGGAGAGGAGTCCGATCGGGATTGTGTGAGGAGAGAAAGAGTTAGGGTTAACATATTATAAATAATAATATGTTACACTTTGGCCCCTCCACTTCTAAGTATTACTTATCTAGCTTAAACTAACTTGTTTACATCTTGAGTTAGTGTTTATAACGATGTTATCACACAACACATAAGTCTAACACATAATTATCACATAATTACTGTTTTGACGTTTTACGTTTATTCACCAATCGTTTGCGTTAACTCGTTTGCGTTTCGGTGCAATTCCCGAAAGACTACACATGTAGTAAGTGTTAAGCGTCATTTAAACCCTAGTTTAAATGTAATGAGGTGTGCGTTATAGATTCAGTGATCTTTAAGTTTGAATTGACGGAGTTGAGTTAACGGAGTTAACCTGAAATTGACGATTGTCACATCATTCCCATGTTAAAGAATTTTCGTCCCGAAAATTTGAGTCAAGTCGTGATGAGTGTCTGAAAAAGTAAGAAAAATTTTCAGTTTGTCATATCATCCCCTAGTAGAAAGAAATTTCGTCCCGAAATTTAATTCATACCTCCGGTGATTTCTGACGGTTTGCCGGGTTTCGCGGTTTTCTGTGTTTGGTCAGCCCTTCAAAAAGATGAGGATACTTTTTCATCAATTGATCCTCGCGTTCCCACGTGAACTCTGGTCCACGTCTCGAGTTCCAACGAACCTTAACGATTGGAATTTTGCTGTGCTTGAGCGTTTTGGTTTCCCAATCCAAAACCTCGACTGGTTCCTCAATGAAACGTAACTGTTCATCAACTTGCAGTTCCTCCAAAGGGACTACTTGGGTTTCATCAGATAGGCATTTCTTCAAATTGGACACGTGGAATACATTGTGTACGCCACTGAGTTCCGTTGGTAGGTCCAGTCGGTACGCCACCGAACCAATGCGCTCAGTTATTCGATAGGGACCAACATATCGTGGGTTGAGTTTGTTTCGCTTACCAAAGCGAACCACACCTTTCCAAGGTGAGACTTTGAGTAACACTCGATCGTTCACTTGAAATTCGAGTGGTTTTCGGCGCTTGTCGGCGTAACTCTTTTGGCGATCTCGTGCTGCTGCCATGCGATTTCGGATTTGAACAATCTTTTCCGAAGTTTCGAGTACCAGTTCTGGACCAGTGATTTGGCTGTCACCCACCTCTGCCCAGCAGAGTGGTGATCGAAACTTCCGTCCGTACAACGCTCCAAACGGTGCTGCTTTAATACTTGCGTGGTAGCTGTTATTATACGAAAACTCTACCAAAGGTAAGTGAGGTTCCCAACTTTTTCCAAAATCCAACACGCATGCACGCAACATATCCTCCAGGTTCTGAATAGTTCGTTCACTTTGCCCATCCGTCTGAGGATGGTATGCTGTGCTCATATCAAGACGGGTGCCTAGTGCGCTTTGTAGTGACTTCCAAAAGTGCGAAGTGAAACGGGAATCTCGATCGGAAATGATTGAGACAGGCACTCTGTGCCTAGACACCACTTCTTTCATGTAAACGCGAGTCAATCTTTCCATTTTGTCCGATTCCTTAATCGCTAAGAAGTGTGCAGACTTAGTCAACCGGTCAACGATCACCCAGATGGTATCGCATCCCGTCGGTGTCTTAGGTAAACCCGTGATAAAATCCATTGAGATGTGTTCCCATTTCCACATTGGGAGTTCTGGTTGTTGTAGTAGACCAGATGGTTTCTGGTATTCTATTTTGACTCTTGCGCAAGTCAAGCATTTGCTCACGTAGGTGGCAACGTCGGCTTTCATGTTCGGCCACCAGTAAAGTGCCTTTAAGTCATGGTACATTTTATCTGAGCCAGGGTGGATAGAATATCGGGACTTGTGTGCTTCGTCCATCACCAGAGTTCTCAACTCTCCGTACCGTGGAACCCAAATCCGGTTCTCAAAATATCGGACCCCGTCCGATCTGGTTTCAAGTTGCTTGTCCATGCCCCGCATGAGTTCCGATGGAAGATTATCATCTTTCAAAGCTTCGAGTTGCGCCTCGCGAATCTGGTCGGGTAAGTTTGCATGAATCGTGAGTTGCAATGCTCGCACTCGTCTGGGTTTATCTGTTTCTTTTCTACTGAGAGCGTCGGCCACTACATTGGCCTTGCCAGGGTGGTACTTGATGGCACAATCATAATATTTAAGCAGCTCGACCCAACGACGCTGTCGCATGTTCAGCTCCTTCTGATCGTAGATATGTTGGAGACTCTTGTGGTCGGTGTAAATGGTAAACTTGGTACCGTACAAGTAATACATCCACATCTTATGGGCAAACACCACAGCTCCGAGTTCCAAATCATGGGTCGTGTAGTTCTTCTAGTGAACCCGTAGTTGTCGAGAGGCATAAGCTATAACCTTCTCGAGTTGCATCAGCACACAACCGAGACCTTGTATAGATGCGTCACAGTGTACCTCGAAATTTTCCGTTCCCTCGGGGAGGGCTAGAATAGGGGCGCTACAGAGTTTGGTTTTCAACAGTTGAAAAGCGGATTCTTGCGCGTCACCCCAATTGTACTTAGTGCCTTTGTGAGTCAAAGCGGTGAGGGGTTGGGCAATCTTTGAAAATCCCTCGATGAAACGCCGGTAGTAGCCGGCCAGTCCTAGGAATTGCCGCACCTCAGTCGGAGTCTTAGGTGCTTCCAAGTTTTTGATGGCCTCTACCTTACCGGGATCGACATGGATACCATTCTCGTTGATCACATGTCCCAAAAAGTGAACCTCGCGAAGCCAAAATTCGCATTTCGAGAGTTTAGCGTATAGTTGTTCTTTCTTCAATAATTCCAGAATTAACCTCAAGTGCTCTTCGTGGTCAGCTTCGTCCTTGGAGCAGACGAGAATATCATCAATGAAAACAATCACAAACTTGTCGAGGTACGCCTTGCATACTCGATACATGAGATCCATAAATACGGCTGGTGCGTTGGTTAGGCCAAAAGGCATAACCGAAAACTCGTAGTGACCATACCGTGTTCTGAAAGCCGTCTTTGAAATATCTTCTTCGCGCACTCTAAGCTGATGGTAACCAGATCGCAGATCGATCTTCGAGTAATAACTCGATCCTTGAAGCTGGTCAAACAGATCATCAATTCGGGGTAAAGGATAACGGTTCTTGACCGTCATCTTGTTCAACTCCCGGTAGTCGATACACATGCGGAAAGTCCCGTCCTTCTTTCGGACAAACAAGACAGGGGCTCCCCATGGCGATGAGCTAGGTTGGATAAAACCCTTATCCAACAAATCTTGCAACTGAGTGGACAACTCCTGAAGCTCCGCCGGTGCGAGCCGATACGGGGCTCGTGCTATGGGTGCTGCACCGGGTGTCAACTCGATTTGGAATTCGACTTGTCGTATAGGAGGGAGTCCATGCAAATCCTCCGGGAAAACTTTCGGAAATTCTCGCACAATCGGTATATCTTCAATTAACTTCTCCTCCGCGGGTTTCTCAACAATCTGCTCCAAAATTGCTGGATGACCCTTTCGTAGGTACTTCTGCGCCTTCATTAGGGTAATGACGCTGGTGGTCATGCCGCTTCTCTCACCTCGGATCGAAATGATCTCGCCGGAAGGGGTAGTAATGTGGACTATCTTGTCGTGACATATAATCTCCGCTCGGTTCTCGGATAACCAGTCCATGCCGACCACGACATCGAAACTACTAAGCGTAAAAGGAATAAGGTCGATATCAAAGACATGACCTGACAGTTTTAACTTACATCCCGCAAGTACATGAGTCGTTACTATAGTCTCACCGTCAGCTAATTCAACAGGAAACTTAGCATCTAACGGAGTTGGAGTTAAGTCTAAGAGTTGGCTAAAGGCTTTCGACACAAAACTCCTATCAGCTCCAGTGTCAAACAATACAGAAGCAAAACAATCGTTCACAGGGAACTTACCAGTCACCACGTACGGATCATTGCGGACTTGACCCGACCCAATAACGAAAGCTCTTCCTTTACCATTGCTTCCACCACCACTGCCACTTCCATTACCTCCATTGTTGTCGTTCTGTTTCAGCTTGGGACAATCTTTCCTAAAATGACCCTCCTGTCCACATTCGAAACACCCCTTAGTCGTCATAGGTGGTTTAGGAACACCCTTTGCCGCAAGGTCTCCTCTACATTCCTTCGCCTGGTGACCCATCTTTCCGCATCTCTGACACTTGACACGGTCACACGGACCAGCATGATGATAGTTGCACCTGTTGCACTTCGAATATTTCCCAGCATATCCGCTCGAACCCTGCCCGCTACCGTTGTTATTGTTGTTGTGACTCTGATTGTTGAAGCTCCGAGTGAATTCGGGCTTATGGTAGTGTTGTTGCTGTGGGAGGTTCGAGGATGAGGATCTGGTGTTGTCAAACTTTCTCTTTCCGCTGCTCGGGTTGTTGTTGTTGTTGTTGTCATTACTCGGGTTGTCACGGGCTTTAGCGGTTGAACCCCTAGGTGGTAACGCACCTTGGGTCACAGCTTGATCTGTCAGTTTGTGACCTAAACGGATCGCTTGTTGAATCGTGGCAGGTCTGGAAGACGTCACCATGCCCTGAATTTGCGGTGCTAACCCATCAATATACATTTCAATCCTCTTACTCGACGGATCTACCATCCGCGGACACATCACAGCTAACTCGTGAGAACGGGTAGTGTAGGCTTCAATTTCTGAACCCACCATCTTCAATGACCAAAATTCTGACTCTAACTTTGAAATCTCTTCTCTCGGACAGTACTCTTCTCGCATCATGTTTTTGAACTCCTCCCAGTTCATCGCGTTAGCCAGTTCCAATCCAAGGATCTGTACGTTCGAATTCCACCAAGTGAGGGCAAAATCCTCAAGTGTTCCAGCAGCGAATTTGACCCTACTGGCAGGGGGACAATTACACATCTCAAACGCCGACTCGGCCTTCTCAGCCCAACGCAGGAAGCCTATAGCTCCCTCAGTGCCCTTAAACGTACTGGGCTTGCAGTCAAGGTAATTCTTGAAAGTACACGTTCCAGTTGGACCTCCAGCTTGATTCTAAACGTGTGCGGCTAGAGCGGCCGCCGCATGGTCGTTCAACAGAGTTTGGAGTTCAGCTGCAGTCAAGTTGATGTTATCACGTCCGTGTCCAGCGTTTCTTCCAGCCATTTCCTAGAATCACAGTATAAAATGTTAAACATGAATTTTTCTTTCATATACAACACACCATACATGTAATAAAAAGATAAGTAAGAAAGAAATAAGAAACAACATCACATCACAACCATATATTAATCTAATTAATAATTCATGATTAAAACCATTGTATTCGCTACAAAGTATTTCCAATCAATCCTTAAAATCATAGAAAATAATTGTTCGGACGGAGACAACCCCTCCATCTAGGTGTTATCATCACTAGATGTCATCATCTGAGGACACCTCTGAGTGTGCCTCCTCCTCAGCCGGTTCTTCCTCCGGTTCTTCTTCAGGTTCCTCCTCGGGATCTTCCTCGGGGTCCTCCTCAGGCTCCTCTTCGGGATCTGCCTCAGGCTCGGCCTCAGGCTCTGCCTCAGCTTCGGCTGCGTTCTGAGCAAGTTGCATTTGTAAGACGTCGCAACGCTCTAGAGCTATCTCGGTTCGGGTCCTTGCTACTTGGAGTTGCTCTTGCAAGTCTATCATCTCGGCTTGCATCTTTCTCATTATCTTCATCTGTTGATCACTAGCCTCTTGCATTTCCTTCATTGCAGCTGCCATGCGGGCAATTTCCTCCTTAGTCTCGGTTCCGTCTTTTAACAGTCCGGAAACGTTCGCTCTCGTATAGCGCATGTAACCCACGTCACGCTCCAAGCATGAAACAACAGCTGCGAGAACTCGCTCTACAGGTTCGGTTATGGGCGGTAGGGTGTTGGGATAAGCAGGGTGGTTCGGGTGAGGTAACGGGGGAACTTGTTCGCGATAGACCATACGTCTGATCATATTAGGGTACCAATCCCAGCTAACTTCGTTTTCGTACATGCCTCCGGATAAGCGGTACCTCTTCGGTGCGGGAGCTTCGAGTTCAGGGACTACACGGTGGTGGCGATGCGGTAGGTAACTGCGGTTCCTTCCCGTGAGCATGAGTCATCGGATCGGATGATGATGATGATGGCGGCGTAGACATTCCTACAGGTAAGCCGTGTATGCGCGCGCGTATGAGTGAAAGAGGTAAAGAGATAGGATAACAAAGACTACACAAATCTATGCAGTGCGTATCATTATAACTAATGGGTCTTCGCGGTTATAGTCTAGTATGCATGCAGCTTCAAGTTCGCTATAACCAATGGATCTGATACCAATCTGTCACACCCTCAAAATCCACTAACGGGGTTTTACCGTCAGAGGGTGTGAACTAACAGGATCGGAATCATTAGTTATAATCAAACCATAAAACAAAGTTTCAAAACCATGAAAACGTTTACGAGTAATTAAATGCGGAAGCGTAAAACCATAGAAAACAATGTTACGTCACGCAGGACGACTTAAAACCCAATGATAACAGTTAAAAATAAGTTTGCATAGTTAAAAGTGTTTAAAGCAATGCATGATCCTAAACCGCGCGCCCGCCTCGGCTACCTGAGAATAACATACTAAAAGTGTCAACACAAGGTTGGTGAGTTCACAAGTTTATATAAAATAAAGCGTTTAGCGTTTGCGTTCAGCGTTTTGCGTTAAGCGTTTTGCGTTACAGCTTTTTGCGTTACAGCGTTTTGCGTTACCAGATAGTGTTATGTCAATTATATATCTATAGGTAGCTAGCCTATAAACAAGTATCACTAAGTGTTCGACACCGAAGCTGACTGTTTGTCATTTGCCTTGCCACCTGGTCTATCCCGACCATGGTATGTGTTTAGCCAAGATTACACCCACTCGACCTCCAGTCGAGTTTAGCGTTGGGTGGGGCTTGTCAAACCCAGTAGTACTACTCAACAATGACTCGCTATTATCCAATATTAAACGGTTCGATGTGAATGAAGGACTTTAGTTATTGCTTTTGCCACTTAGTCTTTACAAGTGATATATAATCTATATTAACAAAATCTTAAAGGCGTTTTCGGAGTATGTTATCTCCCCCAAGTGAAAAACGTTTAAAGAGTTTAAAAGGGGAAAATGAAACTCACTGTTTGCGAAGTATTCCCAAAATAATTCACCAAGATGCGCGTCACAGAAAAACTCTCTCTAGCGTTCTAAAACAACAAAGAGATTTTTCTTAGTGTCGGAATATTATCGAGTCTCTAGACCCGGCACATAATACCTATGCACACAACATGTTTCGTGTTTCGTTTGTGAATCGTGTGTGACTTTAACAAGTGTATTGGTGATACGTTACATGTGTAAGCAATTATTTACGTGTCATGTATTCATAACGTACATCACTAGCAATTACTCCCCGTAAGGGCAATTTGGTCAACACATAACAATTAACTAGCAATTATTCCCCACGAGGGCAATTTGGTCAAATCATGACAATCAATTAGCAATTATTCCCCGCAAGGGCATTTTGGTCAAAACACGACAATTAATTTGCAATCATTCCCCTCAAGGGCAATTTGGTCAAAACACGATAATAAATTAGCAACCACGTTGTTTCATGCAACTTTCACAAAACTCAGCAACTAGTTTCTTAACGACAGAAATCTACTTGAAAAACTAGTCTATCCCACTGATCATAGCATCACAATTAATTTACCAAAAATCATCACAAAAGCATATATGTCTTAGGTTTCCAGAACATATTTTATTATATTTTTATTCCACATAGGTTTCTCACAATAATCAAATCATTACAGCAAACTCATAACAGTCAAATTCATGCGCAACAGAATTTTATTTGAAATTCCCGTTTATCGAAAAATCCAATAAATGCAAGACCACTTGGGTTAGGTTCCTAACTCAATAAGTCAACTTCCAGAAGTGGAATCAACCCAATTGGTCTCGTAGTTCATGAGATATAATATTTACAAAACAACCTAACAGCAGGTCTAACAACTCAGCTTTGCACAACGTTTTTGTAAAATCATTAAAGTTAACTTTTACACGTCCAAAAATTGCAAATTTATATCCTTTAGAAACTAGACTCAACCTAGTTTACTGTAGTATCAATAATCTCAACCAATTTTCACATTTACACCTCGTTACAGTCAATTAAACATCAATAACACAATCTGTCCAGAAACTGTTTGCATCCAAACTCAACATATTAACTATCTATGGACCATCATTCATTCATATAACACTCTAGACTCCATAATCACTATCCATGCACATCAATTACGCATTACATACATGATTAGGGTTTTTGTTTGAACTCAAATCAAAGACACAAGCAATTAACATGTAACAATATCCATTCTAGTTATCATATCATCATCAAATCAACAACAATCATATGAACTACATACACACATAAATCGGCCCCTAGGGTTTTCAATTAACCCATTAAACATCGAAATTAAGTATAAAGGATGCATAGGATAGTCGTTTATACCTTCCTAGCACCTTAATCTTCAATCAAAAGCTTGAAATCTTGGTTGTATGTGTGTGTATGAATGGCGGCAGCCAAGGGAGCCAAGGGAGAGGAGTCCGATCGGGATTGTGTGAGGAGAGAAAGAGTTAGGGTTAACATATTATAAATAATAATATGTTACACTTTGGCCCCTCCACTTCTAAGTATTACTTATCTAGCTTAAACTAACTTGTTTACATCTTGAGTTAGTGTTTATAACGATGTTATCACACAACACATAAGTCTAACACATAATTATCACATAATTATTGTTTTGACGTTTTTGTTTATTCACCAATCGTTTGCGTTAACTCGTTTGCGTTTCGGTGCAATTCCCGAAAGACTACACATGTAGTAAGTGTTAAGCGTCATTTAAACCCTAGTTTAAATGTAATGAGTTGTGCGTTATAGATTCAGTGATCTTTATGTTTGAATTGACGGAGTTGAGTTAACGGAGTTAACCTGAAATTGACGATTGTCACATGATCGATTCATGTTCTTGATAGATAGAAATACTTTGATACATTATCGAAACATGGATCCTTATATTGTACTTAGAAATGATAAGATATAAGTTATGGTGTATTTTTCTAAACCTTGGTAATCCGAAAATGGCTTTGCTTAGGATATCAAATTAGTTAAAGAAACCATATGTTAACGGAATGTGTAATTATAACCTACTTAAATCAACCAAGGGGAGGTTGTGTGATGAACTATAACCACCCGAAGTTGTTAGAATTGGTATTTGAGAAATCAAAGTCAATCCTAATCTTTCTACTTTATGAAACTACTTGCCAACTTAAATTGACATCATTGAGATGGTATGACATTAGGAAAGGGTGGACTTTAAAATGCGCATACCATCTCCTTAGTGCCAAAGATGCTCACTTAAGGCTTAAGGAGCTATCTATCATACATTGCTACGGTAAGTTTATCACATGTCCAAATATTAATTATCAATGTTAAAATGGATTGGATTCTTGATCTTAGATGGTAACCTTCGCATAATTGAACAACCCGTTTAGAATCTCTTGTCTTGGTCACCTAAATATATTATATATAAGTATTTATATTTTATAAAAAGTTAAAAATCAACCCCAAAAATGATTAAAACCTCCGATTAAAGTAAAACAACGATTTATCATTAGAAACATTTGGGTCCACGGATCGATACTTGGTTCTTACCAATACTATTTTACATATACGATAGGTACACTTGCCTATTTTCTGTGTGTTTAGTCTTTGAAGAAATCACTTTTATAAATTTAAAACACGATCTTATGCAAAAGCAACTCATTCCATCCTTTAATATTTTATACCACACGCACGCACACATCAAAGTTTTTGGCGTCGTTTCCGGGGACACGGTACGTTTCTAAGAACAATCCAAGTTTTACTTTAATCATTGTCTATAATTGTACAAATTTTTTTTACTTCTATTTTATTTTATCTTTATTATTTTTTACTAAATACTAAAATACATAATTTTACGGCTAACCTACCTACTTTTTACCTTTAGTTACCTTACTTTACTTTAGCTTAATTAACTTAGACCTTAGTATAAATTAAAATAACTTAGCCTAACTCGTAGTTTAACTTAGACTAACCTGTAGATTAACTTTAGCTAACTTTTACTTTAGTTTTATTTTTATTTAGCCTCATGTATGCCCTCTACTTTTGAGCCCGAGCTTGTTTCTCCACTTTCTTAACCCGAACGACTCTTTCGTCGACGAACTCGTAAACGGACTACAGAAACCGCAGAAGCAATCAAGGAAGAATCAGTAGACGCCACCACATCAGGAGAAAATCAAACCGAAGAAATGATGGCGGCCCAGAATAATGAGCTGAACATGAGCTAGTATGCCAAGCCATCTCTCGAAGGCTACAGCAATGGAGTGGCTCCACCCGAAATTACAGAAAACTTCGAAATCAAATCTAGCACCATTCATATGGTGGAAAATTCAGTTCAATTTCATGGTCTCCTCGATGAAGACCCTCTTTCTCACATATCTCGATTCCTACGAATCTGCGAAACCTTTAAAATTCAAAACTGTTCAGACGATCAAATCAAACTTAAACTCTTTCCTTTCTCTCTAATGGGTCAAGCCTTAGAATGGATAGAGTCCCTTTCCTCTGGTTCCATCACCACTTGGGACCAGATGGTTGAAAAGTTTCTCCTCAAATATTTTCTGCCCGATAAAACTGCCAAATACCGAGCCAGCATTACCGGATTCTGGACCGATGATGATGAATCGTTACACGCAGATGGGAGAGATACAAAAGTCTTCTAAGAAGATGCCCACATCATGGACTAAGCGTATGGTTACAAGTACAAACTTTTTTTGACGTACAATCCAGTTAAAACAAACAGGCCATCGACCAAATCGTTGGTGGAGACCTGAGATCCAAATCACCTAACGAAGCATTTGAAGTCCTGGAAAAGGCCGCAAAGAAGAGTTTCGCTTACAACCCACCAAGATCTACACCTACCCATAAAAAAATACACCACGTTGACTCCAACACTCTTGTCACAACACAGCTTGAAGCTCTTTCTAAAAAAATTGAACAACTTCAAGCCGAACTATCTAAAACCAAACCCACATGTGACACTTGTGGAGGAAATCATAAGACAAGTGACTGTAAACAAGTCATTATGGCCATGGAAGAGGTCGATTTCATCGCTCGACAGAACAACGCTTTCAGCAATAACTACAATCCAGGATGGAGAAACCACCCTAATTTCAGCTGGAAAGATGGAGGTAACACTCAACCTTTATCCGGATACGAAAAACGACCAATGAATCAACCCTTCCAGCCTAAACCTCAATTTCAAGATCAAAGTTCTAGTAGCCATCAAAACCCAAGCTACTCAAAGATCGAAGAAATACTAATCCAACTAATGACCAAAACGAATGAAGCAGAGAAGAAAGCCGGCTCAAGAGCTGTTAATATCAGCGGAGTATTATTAAAATATGAAGCCGATCTCAAAAGTCAACAAGCATCACTTCAGAACCTAGAAACCCAAATCGGAGAAATTTCCCTACAATTATCCGAAAGACCACCTGGCACTCTTCCAAGCAATATAATCACCAACCCGAATGCAACATCTAACGCCATTAAACTCAGGAGTGGTAAAACCACTTTTGTCTCACCAACTTCAGGATCAGTTATGGAGAAAAAGTCTCCTGATGAAACGTAGGAAAGGCTGACCCCAACAAGCACAGTACAGCCAAAGGAGCCAGTCCGAACCTATGTTACGCCTATTCCATACCCTGGAAGACTAAAGAAGGAACGATTGGAAGCCCAGTATGGGAAGTTTCTAGAACTCTTTAAGCAACTCCATATCAACATCCCTTTTGTCGAAGCTATAGCTCAGATGCCAAAATATGTCAAGTTTCTCAAAGAAGTGCTGACAAACAAAAGAAAGCTGGAGGAGCTCTCACATGTTACCCTAAGTGTAGAATGTTCAGCTGTCCTCCAAAGCAAGCTACCGAAAAAGCTGACCGATCCAAGGAGCTTTACTTTCCCTTGTCTCATAGGAAATTTATCTGTTAGCAATGCCCTGGCTGACCTAGGAGCTAGTATTAATTTAATGCCTTATGCGGTTTTTGCAAAACTAGGGATAGGAGAACCAAAGCCCACCCGCATGAGCATTCAGTTAGCTGACCGATCCGTTAAATATCCTTGGGGCATTGTTGATAACATGCTTGTCAAAATTGACAAATTTGTTTTCCCAGTAGATTTTGTGATTCTTGACATGGAGGAAGACAAAAGCGTACCTCTAATTTTAGGAAGACCCTTTTTAGCCACCGCAAAGGCTATCATTGATGTTTGCACCGGCAAACTCACTCTCAGGGTCAATGACAAGGCAATCACTTTTGACATAGGAAAATCTATGCAATATCCGCAACATCACGACGACACGTTATATTGTGTTGACATCATAGACTCCATCGTATGTTGCTATATGCGAGATTCCTCCATCAATATTCCCTTAGAAACACAAGTTTTAGACAAAACACTCAACAAACCCTTTTTAGAGAACGAAAATTTCAATAACAACTACCACGAAGAATCAGAAACGATATACGAAATCATTGAAAACAATGAAAAATCGAAACCATCAATCGAAGAACCACCGGCCTTAGAGTTAAAAGAACTAACAAAACATCTCGAATACGCCTTTCTAGAAAAAGATTCTCAAGTCCCAGTAATTATTTCATCTCACCTTTCTAAAGAAGAGAAAGACGAACTTCTTAAGGTTCTCAAAAACCATAAGAAAGCTATCGCATGGAAGATCATGGATATCAAGGGCATCAGTCCTTCTTTTGGTACTCACAAAATCCTCAAGGAGGAAGAGTACAAACCCGTTTTCCAAAATCAGAGACATCTCAATCCCGAGACGTGGTGAAAAAGGAAGTAATCAAACTGATTGATGCCAGATTAATATATCCGATCTCGGATTCACCTCGGGTAAGTCCCGTTCAAGTAGTACCGAAGCAGGGAGGAATGAAAGTCGTAATGAACGAGAAGGACGAACTAATACCAATGAAGACAATCAAAGGCTGGCGAGTTTGCATTTATTACAGGAAGCTTAATGATGCCACAAGAAAATATCATTTTCCACTTCCTTTCATAGATCAAATGCTCGAATGATTATCTGGAAAAATGTTCTACTGTTTTTCTTGATGGATTTTTCGGATACTTTCAGATTCCCATTGCTTCTGAAGATCAGGAGAAAACGACTTTTACATGTCCATACGGAACCTTCGCTTACCGAAGAATGCCATTTGGATTATGTAATGCTCCTGCCACCTTCCAACGTTGCATGGTGTCCATCTTTCATGAAATGATCGAAAACTCAATAGAAGTTTTTATGGACGACTTCTTAGTCTTTGGAAACTCATTCGATCATTGTCTGAAAAACCTAGACAAAGTGCTAGCTAGGTGGGAAGTAAATCTAGTGCTCAACTAGGAAAAATGCCACTTTATGGTGAAGGAAGGCATTGTTCTAGGTCACAAGATTTCTCAAAATGGACTAGAAGTTGTTAAGGCCAAAATAGAAACCATATCCAAACTTCGGCCACCAACTTCAGTCAAAGCCATTAGAAGTTTTCTAGGTCACGCAGGTTTCTACCCCCGCTTCATAAAAGACTTCTCAAAAATCTCAAGACCTATGACCAAAATTTTAGAGAAAGACACACCATACGTCTTCTCTGAGGAGTGTGTTGAGTCATTCAATACACTAAAAGACATACTCGTCAACGCACCAATCATGACCACACCCGACTGGACCCTTCCATTCGAAATCATGTGCGATGCGAGTGACTTTGCAGTTGGAGCAGGACTCGGACAACGCAAAGAAAAACATTTTCACCCAATTTACTATGCAAGTAAAACTCTTAATGATGCACAGGAAAATTACACCACAACAGAAAAAGAGTTATTAGCAGTAGTTTTCGCCTTTGAAAAGTTTAGATCCTACCTAGTTCTTTCCAAAACCATAGTTTACACCGACCATGCCGCCATACGTTACCTCTTCAACAAGCAAGATGCCAAACCTAGACTCATCCTGTGGATCCTACTACTCCAAGAATTTGACATCGAGGTTAAATACAAGAAGGGAGCAGAAAATGTAGCCACAGACCATCTTTAACGATTAGAATGTCCAACTCCCGAAGAACTTCACGAAGAAATTATCAACGATAACTTCCCACATGAGGTTCTCATGCACATTCAAGGAATCATAGAAGAAAAAGACGAAATTCCTTGGTATGCCGACTTCGCAAATTACTTAGCTTGTAGGATCCTCAGAAAAGGACTTAACCATCAACAGCGGAAGAAATTCTTCTCCGATCTTAAGTTTACTTCTGGGAAGATCCATACATGTTTAGGATAGGTGCGTATCAAGTCATTCGTAGGTGCGTAGCAGGCAAGGAGGCCTTAGACATTCTCAAACGTTGCCATGAAGGACCAACTGGCGGACACCACGGTACTACCACCACGGTCAGGAAAGTGTTGGATTCAGGATTTTTCTGGCTCACTATATACAAAGATGCACAAACTTTGATCCAAGCATGCGATGCTTGTCTAAGTGCCGGGAACATCTCATTAAAAAATGAGATGGCTCAAAAAGGCATTCAAATTTGTGAAATCTTTGATGTATGGGGGATAGATTTCATGGGCCCATTTCCTAACTCATTCGGAAATAAATACATGTTTGTAGTAGTCGACTACGTATCTAAATGGGTAGAAGCACAAGCTCTTCCCACCAACGATGCTCGAGTAGTTGTACGATTTCTGAAAAAGTTATTCTCAAGATTCGGTACTCCGAAAGCCCTAATCAGAGACAGAGGTACTCACTTCTGTAACACCCTGATGAACAAGGTCTTAGCACGGTATGGGGTTCACCACCGACTAGCAACACCATATCACCCTCAGACCAGTGGGTAGGTAGAGGTCTCAAATCGAGGGATTAAGAGAATTTTGGAAAGAAGTGTGGGGATGAATCGCAAAAATTGGGCAGAAAAGTTAGATGACGCATTGTGGGCCCACAGGACGGCCTACAAAACTCCCATAGGAACGACACCCTTTAAGCTCGTTTACGGGAAAGCATGTCATCTACCAGTAGAATTGAAACACAAAGCCTATTGGGCCCTCGGAGCAGTGAATTTTGATCTAACGTCCGCCGGAGTAAACCGGGAAGATCAAATTCGTGAGCTCGAGGAACTGAGAACATTGGCCTATGAAAATTCCTGGTCATACAAAGAGAAGACTAAACGCATACACAACGCTCATTTAAAAAGAAACAAAAAATTTCAAACTGGTGATCGTGTACTGTTATACAACGCTCGTTTACGTCTTTTCCCAGGAAAACTGAAATCCCGATGGACAGGCCCATACGTTGTTGAAACAGTTTTTGACTATGGAACCATCGAAATTTTAAATTCAAACGGCCAGAAGTTCAAAGTAAATGGACATCGATTAAAACCATACATCAACGGTCCACTTAAATAAGTTTTGGAGGTACTAACCCTCCAAACTTTTTAAATAAGAGATTAAGGAAACAAGGTCTGGCCAAGACCTTCACAAAAGTAGGCCTTGTAAATTTTTGTTTCTTTTTTGTTTGTTTTACATGAGAAAAAAATTGAAAAAAACACGGGGGCGTGCTATTAGACGCACGACCCCGTGCCTAAAAATGTGGGACGACATCTATGCAGCAAAAATCTTAGTCAGACTGGTTTATAACAGAATTGTCAGACTAAAAACACGGGGGCGTGCTTCCAAAAGCACGGTACCGTGCTCGGTATCCTGTTTGGTTATAAAAGGCACCTTGTGTCATTGCATTTCTTGCACAAACCAAAACCAAAACCAAAAAACCCTCTGAAAATTCAGCATGCCAACTGAGATGAATGAATCAATCCCCGTTTCCCGACATCCGAGAAACGATGCCCGCCATGTTTCCAAAACCGAGCTTCTCTTGAAACTTCAAGAACTCGTGAAAGAACTCACCGAAATGAATCTCCTTGCTGAGATGCGTCTAGTGCAACTCACCGAATCAGTGGAAAACATGAAAATGGAACTCCGAGACATCAACGAACAACTCCGGTTTCAAGTTCTCGGTTTCACATATTTTCCACCACCAGGACCATTCAGAAGAGGAGAGTCTTTCGGGGAACTCTAGGAAACTTAATTTTATGATTTTATGTGTAAACAAGTGCATTAAAGCACAATGTGTTAGGACTTCGGGCTTAACCCGATTATTTTCTCTTTTTTAGGAAACCCGGGCTTATCCCATAATTGTTCTAGGACCCTTATTTTAATGAAAAGTAATTTTTAGATGACCAAACATCCAAATTATTACAATAAACGTCATTCTAAAAATTCCGGATCTTGAATCATGTTGAAAAATTAAAAAGAAATTCACTGTGACAAAAAGCACAGGTCGTGCTTTCCTAAGCACGAGGCCGTGGTCACCCCAGAATCTTCAGCATGATACGCGTTGACTCCGTACAATTCTTTGGCTCATAAACATTTATTCTTCTAGCAGCACGGGGCCGTGTTTCTTAAAGCACGGTGTCGTGTTCAACTTTCCAGTCTTTATATAATGCATACATAAATTCACTATTCCATTCACACCAAACACAAATTACCTAAATGGAAGGAAAACGGGTTGAATGGAAGCCAGTGAAAAAGGGAAAACAACATGAATCATCCTTCCTTGAGGAGCAAATCATGAGACTCCAATGCATCGTAAGAGATCAAGTTGAGAGCAATATGCAAACTGAGGCTCGAGTGGTCGAGCTGATTAACAAATTTCGACCTAGTTAGGTTCGAGAACATCCATGTTGTGGATGGCCACCACAAACATGTGACTTCCAAACTTAACTGTAACACCCCGTAACCGCAGCGGAAACGTAAACGGGATGCAACAGACACGTCTGATATCAACAGCATTGCATATAAAGAAAACACCACTACATTAATTCACATCATATTACAATGTTCCAAGTTTAGTTATCATCTAGGCGTTAGCACATAAGTTTTACCAACAGTACATTAACATAATTAATACCAAAAGATCATTAAGCTTCCACAAAAAGCACGCATCGTTCAAGCATGTAGCAATTATTCCAGTTTGGTGGTACCTAAAAAGCATGTAAAGAAAACGGGTCAACTACGAATAGTTGGTGAGTTTCACTAATTTAAATAAACAGTGACAAATCATTATAATAATCATATATTAACGATGTAATTATGCTGAGCCCACAAGTGAAACCTCTGTTAACCCAGTACTGTACCCGTTCCGGGGGCAATGTTAACCCAGAAACACTTCTAGGGACATCTGGGGACACTGTTAACCCAGTACAGTACCCATTCCGGGGGCAATGTTAACCCAGAAACACTTCTAGGGACATCTGGGGACACTGTTAACCCAGTACTGTACCCATTCCGTATGATTCCCGTACAATCAAATATTTATAAATACACGCAAATCCTTGCGTTCAGTATATACTTAAACATTTCAACAGTAACATGCTTTCCGCCCCGGGAAAATATTTAAAAACAATTCGGAAAAAGGGGCTCGTGAAACTCACCTTATCGTAAGCAATTAAGTAACACAGTACGCCAGCCACTAGTCTGGATCTGTAATACGATCCCTAAGTCCGTTACTATACAATCATTATTAATATAACTTTAACCATGTTAACCGGTACATCTGGGGACACTGTTAACCCAGTACTGTAACCGTTCCGGGGGCAATGTTAACCCAGAAACACTTCTCCGGACACAGATTGTGATATCGTTTAGAGTTCACTAGTCAAAATCACTATTAGTCGTTTTTCCCGTTTTGCGTGCCTAGCACGGTTATCCGTTTTTACGTTTCAAAAATGAGTTTGGTCACACACGACCCGAAAATAGTTGTTGACTGATAATTTAATTAAAGTTGTGAATTTAGAGCTCGGTTTAGACGCCCCGATTGGCCGCGGGACCCGTTTCCGTCTTTGGCGTACTGGAAACTGTTAAATCGGTTAAAATTACTCAAATCATCCGAATTATTTTCGGATGATTTACATTTAACTCAGTTATATGAAAATAATTCATTTTTAGGGTTTTTATACACCAGACAGTTCGTTTAGGCGAACTTTACCGGTTTACGCGTTTTAAGCTTTAAAAGTTTGTTTTTACACAAATAATTATCCGTTTAATCTCGGATCTTGAAATTTTGCACAAATCACTTTTTGACAGTGAGGAATTTTATAAAAATATTTCAAGAATTAATTTTTATATTTAAAATTTATTTATCTATTTTTAAACACCATTTAAACACTAAATATGTCGTAAATACCAAACGATCTTAGAAAAATCCCAAATTTCTCCTGGATGACCCCTGCCATCCCCATAGTCTCCTGTAATTTTTCCAGAACCAAAATCTCTTTTTACATGCCATTTTCACTAAAACCGAGCTAGAAAACCCTAGAACTCGTTTAACCGAAAAGCCTACTTATACTTCTCCAACTGACCTAAAATTCTGTGTGTGACTTTTACATGATATAAAAAGATTATCTGCAATTTTCCAGAATTTTTCATGATATTTAACTATTTTTCACCATTTTTAGCCAAAACCGAGAATTAAATTCACCAAATATTCATCCTTTGTCCAAAAATTACCAAAATTTCACAAATCTCATATTTTCATGTGTAGATCATCTCTGTAAAATTTCATGACTTAACTCTAAACGTGTCACAATCTGTCCAAAACACAAACATCACACAAAAACCGAACTACCTTGTGTTTCTAGCTTCAAATCGCAAGGATCTCGCTTTCTTGCCTTTGTTAACAACTAGATACAACACCTACAAGAACAATAACACCACACCAAGCAAGTTACACCCACAATCAAGCCATTTCTTTCATGGTTTCGGTTATGCTTTAAAAACAAAGATTTAACCGTAAAAATTCGTTTTTGGTTCGTTTAACTCCTTTCTTGGACCAAGATCCCTTGTATAACCCGTATACATCACTTGATCATGCAAGAATCGGTTTCATCTCGGGTTTTCACCCTTTTTCACTTGAAACCTCATTTTCTTGCAATTAAACGCGAGAAAGGAAGAAGAAAACGAATATAACTCGATCTTTACCTCGTTGTTCTTGCTACAAAACTCGGTTTTTAGTTCATGGAGTTGAGAGGAAATGAAGATCTTGAATGTTTTGTTAACAAAAAAAGAATTGAAAGGCTAGGGGGTATACCCCTTA
Organism: Bidens hawaiensis; assembly: GCF_021521415.1. Taxonomy (NCBI): domain Eukaryota; kingdom Viridiplantae; phylum Streptophyta; class Magnoliopsida; order Asterales; family Asteraceae; genus Bidens; species Bidens hawaiensis. Next base: position 99,650 of record NW_027492546.1, read on the forward strand.
TGCCGATCGGATGGGGAAAGGAGGTGGGGTGGGACCCACCTCTTCATTCTTGGCCACTCATTCAGATTTCTGCAATCTGGATAATGTTTTGGATAATCTGGTTCATTTCGTTTTTCGGTTAAATGTTTAATTCGGCTTAAAACGAGGCTAAAACGGTCGTTTTCGGCTTAAAAATGAAATGTATTTAAAACCAATTTAAAAACTTTAAAAAAACTTAAACCATGACTTTCATTAACTTAAAACATCATATTATTAATAATTGCGCATCTTTTTCGGCTTGATCGATCGTCTCTTGCTCGGTTTGGTGTTAAAGGTTTCGTTTAACGTACCGACGTATCATTAAATCGAAAATTCTTTTTCTGTGCTTTAATTCACTTATCCCGAAGCTTTAATACTTCATAAACATCACTAAATATCATGTATCTCGTCTATTATGTAATCCTCGATTCGTTCGGGCTTCAATAACCGTTAATCGGTTAATCGTATTTCCAATACGATTAACTGTATAATCGAGTATAATCCGTAATGTGAATCATACATACTCGTATAAACGCATTATAATTCATATATTTTCTTTACTAAATAACACAAAAATATTATATACCGGCTAGGGTATACCTGATTTTGCCGGAATCGTTGCATTCTCCCCCCGTAAAAGAAATTTCGTCCTCGAAATTTTACGCGTCGACTACTTCCTTTTGAGGAAATAGGTAGGGGTATTTCTTCCGGAATTCGTCCTTTCGTTCCCGTGTATATTCTGGGCCTCGTTGCGAATTCCATCTAACTTTGACCAACGAAATCTTATTGTGTCTAAGTTGCTTGATTTTCCCGTCTACTATTTCTATGGGTTCCTCTACGAAATTGAGCTTATCACTTATTTGGACACCCTCTAGAGGTAACACCTATGTCTCATCCGCCAGACATCTTTTCCATTTCGATACGTGAAACACGTTGTGAACTGCACTCAGTTCATCGGGTAGTTCTAATCGGTATGCTACGGGACCGATTTTTGCAGTAATATTGAATGGTCCAATATATCTCGGGGCTAACTTCCCCGCCTTTCCAAATCTGACTACACCCTTCCAAGGTGATACCTTCAAATACACTTTATCACCTTTCTCAAACGACAACGGTTTTCTACGGGTATCGGCATAACTCTTCTGCCGATCCCGCGCGGCCTTCAGATTGTTCCTAATTTCAAGGATTTTGCTGGTCGTTTCCTGGACCAGGTCTGATCTAATAACCTGAGTGTCGCCCACTTCAGTCCAGCAGAGTGGTGATCGGCACTTCCGACCATACAATGCTTCGTAAGGCGCTGCCTTTATACTGCTATGGTAACTATTATTATAGGAAAATTCAACGAGTGGGAGATGTTGATCCCAATTTCCCTTAAAATCCAGTACGCATGCACGAAGCAAATCCTCCAGGGTTTGGATGGTCCTCTCAGACTGACCGTCGGTCTGAGGGTGGTAAGCTGTGCTTAGATCAATACGCGTTCCCAGCGCTTCTTGCACAGCTTGCCAAAGATTGGAGGTGAAATGGCTATCTCGATCGGAGATGATTGAGATGGGTATCCCATGACGAGACACAATTTCATTTATATAAATCTGCGCAAGTCTCTCAGTGTTATAATTATTCCTAATCGGAATAAAATGTGCCGATTTGGTTAATCGATCCACGATTACCCAAATTGCATCATGTCCTCGGGACGTCTTAGGGAGATGTGTCACAAAATCCATCGTGATTTGCTCCCACTTCCATTCGGGAATTTCCGGTTGTTGTAACATCCCCGAGGGTTTCTGGTGCTCCTCCTTAACTCTCGCACAAGTCGTACATTTACCGACGTACGCTGCTATGTCCTTTTTTATACCCGGCCACCAGTAGAACTCCTTCACATCCTTGTACATCTTATCCGATCCCGGATGTATGGAATATTTCGATCTATGCGCTTCGTCCATGATTAATTCACGAAGGTCATGGAGGGTCGGGATCCAAACCCGATTTTTGAAATAGAGAATTTCGTCCACGCGCTGTTCGAAATTCTTCTCATTGCCGTAAAGTCCCTCCTTTTCCGATTGTTCCTCTTTCAACGCCTCACGTTGAGCGACTCGAATCAGGTCCGAAAGGTTCGACTGGACTATCATCCCCAGTGCTCGCACTCGCAATGGCTTAACCCGATCTTTCCTACTCAAGGCATCGGCTACGACGTTAGCCTTGCCGGGGTGATAACGGATGTCACAGTCATAATCGCTTAGCAACTCGACCCATCTTCGTTGCCTCATATTCAGTTCTTTCTGATCGAATATGTGCTGCAAACTTTTATGATCGGTGAAGATGGTGCACTTCGTACCGTAGAGATAATGTATCTAGTTTTTAAGTGCGAAGATAATCGCTCCCAGTTCTAAGTCGTGAGTAGTGTAATTTTTCTCGTGTACTTTTAACTGTCAGGAAGCATAGGCTATAACCTTATTATTTTGCATCAACACGCATCCTAACCCTCTACGCGATGCGTCACAATACGCGACAAAACCATCGTCTCCATCGGGGAGACTTAAAATCGGCGCTTGGCACAATTTTTGCTTTAACGTTTGAAACGACGTTTCCTGCTCTTCTCCCCATTCATACTTTCGATCCTTTTGAGTCAGGAGAGTTAAAGGTTGGGCGATGCTGGAAAAGTTCTCTATGAATCGACGATAATATCCAGCTAAGCCTAAGAATTGGCGGATTTCCTTTGGCGTTTTAGGCGCTTGCCAATTCTTAATTGCTTCAATCTTACTCGGATCAACGTGTATTCCTTGATGGTTTACAACGTGACCGAGGAATTGCACTTCTTGTAACCAGAAGTTACACTTGGAGAATTTTGCATACAACTTCTCCTGATTCAGAAGCTCTAAAATTATTCTTAAATGTTGCTCGTGCTCTTCTTTACTTTTCGAATAGATCAAAATATCGTCAATAAACACGATGACGAATTTGTCGAGGTAGGGTTTACAGACTCGATTCATGAGGTCCACGAACACTGTTGGCGCAATTGTTAGCCCGAATGGCATAACTAAGAACTCGTAATGGCCGTAGCGAGTCCGGAACGCGGTTTTTGGGATATCTTCTTCCTGAATTCTAACCTGATGGTATCCCGATCTAAGATCGATTTTTGAGAAATAGCTCGCACCTTGCAACTGGTCAAACAGGTCATCAATTCGGGGAAGAGGGTACCTATTTTTGATTGTTAACTTGTTAAACTCCCTGTAATCAATGCACATTCTAAGGCTCCCGTCCTTCTTTTTCATGAATAATACAGGTGCACCCCACGGGGAATGACTAGGACGTATAAATCCTTTATCCAACAATTCTTGCAACTGATTGGATAATTCTTGCATCTCGGACGGTGCAAGTCGGTAGGGTGCTTTAGCAACAGGGCCAGCTTGAGGTATTAAATCGATTCTGAATTCGACCTGTCGGGTTGGCGGTAATCCAGGAAGTTCTTCTGGGAAAACTTGTGGAAATTCGCGTACCACCGGGATATCTTCCACCCGTTTTTCCTCAGAATCTGTGACCGTCAAGCTTGCTAGATACGCCACTCATCCCTGGCGTATATATTTTAACACCTTGAGGTGGGATATAAATGGTATCATTGTGCCCGACTTCTCTCCTTGCACTAACACCTCTTCGTCATCCGACACCCGGATCTTGACGATTTTCTTTTCACAGTTTATTTCCACTTTGTTACGTGCTAACCAATCTATTCCCACTATCACGTCAAAATTACCTAATTCTACCGGTAATAAGTCAATCAAGAAGGATTGATCGTTCAGAATAAAAGGGCAATTCCGAACTATCTGATTAACTATCATGGTTTTACTGTTAGCGACTTCTACGGTATAAGGTTCTATGGGTTCACTAATCGGAAGGTTTGCTATCGATAGGAACTTAACGGAGACAAAACTTCTATCGGCACCCGTATCAAATAATACAGAAGCGTAATGATCAGAGACGAGGAATGTACCTGTCACTACGCTGGGGTCCTGGCGTGCTTCGTTCGCCCCCATCACGAATGCTCGGCCTCTCGCCGGATTGGACGACGATGCCTGACCCACTGTTTGTCTCCCACTTCCCCCCTGGTTCAGTTTCGGACAGTTTCTCTTGAAGTGATCTGTGCTGCCGCATTCAAAGCAAGCACGGCTGGTGGTCATCATTTGGTTTCCTTGTGGGTTTTGTTGTCGGGCTGGTTGGGTCCTAAATGGCTGCGCACGGATAGGTTGCGGTTGTCGGTTCAGATTGTTCAGGTTTGTCCTACATCTCGGTGCGTAGTGCCCATCCCTGCCACACCGGTGGCACACTACCTCCTTGCACACGCCACCATGCTTGTAACCGCATTTCCCACACTTAGGGAACGTCCCTTTCTGCGATTCCTGCCTTCCGCCTGAACTAGTCATGGCATAGTTCTGGGCAGCGGGCCTAGCACGTTTATTTTGCTGCTTCTCCTGGATCCTATTATCATACGTACCTCGCTTTCCCCCAGCAGATCCTGCCACCTTCAGTGACCCACTCCTCACGAAATCGTATGTGACGATACCAGCTTGCGTCACCGCACCCTCAAACGTCTTGTGTCCCCTAGCGTTGACTATACTCCTTACTACTGGAGTTAGTCCCCATATATAACGCTCAACCCTCTTTAACTCTGGGGTGACCAACCATGGCACCAATCGTGACAACTCATTAAATCGGTTCGTATAACCCAAGTGGTCTGCCCCCTGCATCTCCAGGTTCCATAATTCGTTTTCTAACTTCTGCAGTTCGTTTTTCGGGCAGAAATGTTCCAGTACAAGGGCCTTGAGCTCTGCCCAGGTCATGCGATTTGTCGCTGCCTGACCACGTGTTTGCACTATTATGTTCCACCATGTCAAGGCATGGTCCGTGAACGTGCAGGTAGCATACTTAACAACGTAATCCTCAGGGCAGTTGCTGATGTTCAAAACAGCCTCTAATTTCTCAATCCACTTAACCAACCCATTTGGTTCCTCAGACCCGCTAAATTCTAGGGGCTTGCACAGCATAAAATCTTTGATTGAACACCCCTTTGTTGCAGGAGTCGGCTCAGTGCGGTTCGTTTCTACACTAGGTATAGGGCCATTACTGTCTGTAACGACCACCCTAGGCGGTGCGTCATTACTCGGAATCGGGTTATCGTTCGGTGGAGGGTTAACATTTTGTTCCCCATCATTATTGGTGGTCGTTTGATTGCTCGCAGGGGCTGGATTGGTCGTATTGTTAATACTAGCGGCGATGCGCGATACTATATCCGGTATCGCCGCCTCTAACTGTCGAGCAATCAGACTGTCCACATCCACTTCTGACATTCGAGCTGACCGTTTTGGTGCCATTCTACACAACATTAAGAAAATACATATAATTAATACAAATCCCAATCTCGATACATAACACACATTCCATTCATTAATAAACATTAGTACATATTACATAAACATCAGTTCACATTACATTCCTACCATCTTCACATAGATTAAGTTTACATACATCAGTCCTACATCGGCATCATTTCGACATAACCCGCTATGGGTCAGTGCTTGAATGATATATCAAAAGTATCTACAATGATATCCCCAAAAAAAGGCCCCCTATGGGCTAGTGGCTGTACTATAACTACCCAAGATTCACTCTATGTTAGCATCGCCACTAACTGCTTACACAGAATATCAAAAAGCGGACCCTGACTACTACCACCCTAACATGATCTAAGCATGGTGGTACACCAACCACACCAACACTGCCACCATCACCACCAACACAGCCATCAAACCCCGAATCCGTGTCTCCATCCGGTCAATCATCCACTGGGAGTATGCGCCCTCCCTCCTCAGCTGGCCAATCGCGTACTGGCTATCCAGTACGCAGTCCGCCAAGTGTCTCCTCCTCTGGATCCCCACCGTCAAGGCGATGGTGTGCTCAACCACCTGCTCGGTGAGAACTCGAAGCCATGCAGCCTCAGCGGAGGGACGCTCATCCCTCTCCAGCCTAGGGGTACCCCACACGGGTGGAGGCACAGGCTCAGGCTGGTGGCGGGAGGACTCGCCCCAGTGGTAAGTGGGTCTGGGTGGGGTAGAGGTAGGTGGGACATAAGGGACACTAATCCGCGCCGTGAGGCGGGGACAGGGTCTGGGAGGGGTAGGGGTGACCTGTGGTGCGGGTGGGGTGGGGGATCTGGCAACCCTAGTCGGGGAGGACAGGCTAGCACTCCTACGGCTAGTCTCACTAGGCTCAGTGCTGGATGCTAAGCGTAAGCTCCTGGAGTTCCCGGAACTGACCTCCTCCGGGTCCTCCTCCACTGACAGACTTCGAGACCTCGACATCCTTACCTGTACACAAGTTAGCAAAACATATAGTTCCTTCCATAATGTAAATCACAATTAATATACACATACTTATACAACTTTGTCACATAAAAATATTATCATATACTTACACATATGTTGCCGGTTTTACCTATTAATGTTCCCCGTGACTTCCCCTGAATTCCCTCGTGTGGACAAGTCTGTTATTATGTTCCGGACCATAATAACTCACTTGTCCATCCAAGTTCATCCAGATCTCGTCACTATAAATTATTAGTTGATATTCAGATCCTATAATACTTGAGCTACTGGTTATATTTTAGGTATCTTTTAAAGACATCCTAATTCTTTATAACCAATGGCTCTGATACCAAGTTCTGTAACACCCCGTAACCGCAGCGGAAACGTAAACGAGATGCAACAGACACGTCTGATATCAACAGCATTGCTTATAAAGAAAACACCACTACATTAATTCACATCGTATTACAATGTTCCAAGTTTAGTTATCGTCTAGGCGTTAGCACATAAGTTTTACCAACAGTACATTAACATAATTAATACAAAAGATCATTAAGCTTCCACAAAAAGCACGCATCGTTCAAGCATGTAGCAATTATTCCAGTTTGGTGGTACCTAAAAAGCATGTAAAGAAAACGGGTCAACTACGAATAGTTGGTGAGTTTCACTAATTTAAATAAACAGTGACAAATCATTATAATAATCATATATTAGCGATGTAATTATGCTGAGCCCCCAAGTGAAACCTCTGTTAACCCATTACTGTACCCGTTCCGGGGGCAATGTTAACCCAGAAACACTTCTAGGGACATCTGGGGACACTGTTAACCCAGTACAGTACCCATTCCAGGGGCAATGTTAACCCAGAAACACTTCTAAGGACATCTGGGGACACTGTTAACCCAGTACAGTACCCATTCCGGGGGCAATGTTAACCCAGAAACACTTCTAGGGACATCTGGGGACACTGTTAACCCAGTACTGTACCCATTCCATATGATTCCCGTACAATCAAATATTTATAAATACACGCAAATCCATGCGTTCAGTATGTACATAAACATTTCAATAGTAACATGCTTTCCGCCCCGGGAAAATATTTAAAAACAATTCGCAAAAAGGGGCTCGTGAAACTCACCTTATCGTAAGCAATTAAGTAACACAGTACGCCAGCTACTAGTCCGAATCTGTAATACGATCCCTAAGTCCGTTACTATACAATCATTATTAATATAACTTAAACCGTGTTAACCGGTACATCTGGGGACACTGTTAACCCAGTACTGTAACCGTTCCGGGGGCAATGTTAACCCAGAAACACTTCTCCGGACTCAGATTGTGATATCGTTTAGAGTTCACTAGTCAAAATCACTATTAGTCATTTTTCCCGTTTTGCGTGCCTAGCACGGTTATCCGTTTTTACGTTTCAAAAATGAGTTTGGTCACACACGACCCGAAAATAGTTGTTGACTGATAATTTAATTAAATTTGTGAATTTAGAGCTCGGTTTAGACGCTCCGATTGGCCGCGGGACCCGTTTCCGTCTTTGGCGTACCGGAAACTGTTAAATCGGTTAAAATTACTCAAATCATCCGAAATACTTTCGGATGATTTACATTTAACTCAGTTATATGAAAATAGTTCATTTTTAGGGTTTTTATACACTCGTCAGTTCGTTTAGGCGAACTTTACCGGTTTACGCGTTTTAAGCTTTAAAAGTTTGTTTTTACACAAATAATTATCCGTTTAATCTCAGATCTTGAAATTTTGCACAAATCACTTTTTGACAGTGAGGAATTTTATAAAAATATTTCCAGAATTAATTTTTATATTTAAAATTTATTTATCTATTTTTAAACACCATTTAAACACTAAATATGTCGTAAATACCAAACGATCTTAGAAAAATCCCAACTTTTTCTTGGATGACCCCTGCCATACCCATAGTCTCCTGTAATTTTTCCAGAACCAAAATCTCTTTTTACATGCCATTTTCACTAAAACCGAGCTAGAAAACCCTAGAACTCGTTTAACCGAAGAGCCTACTTAGACTTCTCCAACTGACCTAAAATTTTGTGTGTGACTTTTACATTCTATAAAAAGCTTATCTGCAATTTTCCAGAATTTTTCATTATATTTAACTATTTTTCACCATTTTTAGCCAAAACCGAGCATTAAATTCACCAAATATTCATCCTTTGTCCAAAAATTACCAAAATTTCACAGATCACCTATTTTCATGTGTAGATCATCTCTGTAAAAGTTCATGACTTAACTCTAAACGTGTCACAATTTGTCCAAAACACAAACATCACACAAAAACCGAACTACCTTGTGTTTCTAGCTTCAAATCGCAAGGATCTCGCTTTCTTGCCTTTGCTAACAACTAGATACAACACCTACAAGCACAATAACACCACACCAAGCAAGTTACACCCACAATCAAGCCATTTCTTTCATGGTTTCGGTTATGCTTTAAAAACAAAGATTTAACCGTAAAAATTCGTTTTTGGTTCGTTTAATTCCTTTCTTGGACCAAGATCCCTTGTATAACCCGTATACATCACTTGATCATGCAAGAATCGGTTTCATCTCGGGTTTTCACCCTTTTTGACTTGAAACCTCATTTTCTTGCAATTAAACTCGAGAAAGGAAGATGAAAACGAATATAACTCGATTTTTACCTCGTTGTTCTTGCTACAAAACTCGGTTTTTAGTTCATGGAGTTGAGAGGAAATGAAGATCTTGAATGTTTTGTTAACAAAAAAAAGAAATGAATGGCTAGGGGGTAAACCCCTTATGCCGATCGGATGGGGAAAGGAGGTGGGGTGGGACCCACCTCTCCATTCTTGGCCACTCATTCAGATTTCGGCAATCTGGATAATGTTTTGGATAATCTGGTTCATTTCGTTTTTCGGTTAAATGTTTAATTCGGCTTAAAACGAGGCTAAAACGGTCGTTTTCGGCTTAAAAAATAAAATGTATTTAAAACCAATTTAAAACTTTAAAAAAACTTAAACCATGACTTTCATTAACTTAAAACATCATATTATTAATAATTGCGTATCTTTTTCGGCTTGATCGATCGTCTCTTGCTCGGTTTGGTGTTAAAGGTTTCGTTTAACGTACCGACGTATCATTAAATCGAAAATTCTTATTCTGTGCTTTAATTCACTTATCCCGAAGCTTTAATACTTCGTAAACATCACTAAATATCATGTATCTCGTCTATTATGTAATCCTCGATTCGTTCGGGCTTCAATAACCGTTAATCGGTTAATCGTATTTCCAATACGATTAACTGTATAATCGAGTATAATCCGTAATGTGAATCATACATACTCGTATAAACGCATTATAATTCATATATTCATTACTAAATAACACATAAATAGTATATACCGGCTAGGGTATACCTGATTTTGCCGGAATCGTTACATTAACTTTCTGAACCGAGAACTCGTCATGCTCAACAAAAAGCTTGACGAACTTTTGGAAACCAAACGAGAACCACCACACATCCAGGACTTGTTCGGGGGTGGTGGCCGTTGAAGTTCTGACTTCGTTTCGTGTTAAGTTGTTCCCGCTAGTACTATGTGTTAGGAACCGAGAGTTGTTGTTGTACTTTTCATTTCATCTATCTTTAATTATGTCTTTAATTTTATGTTTTAATGAAATCTAGGATTTTTAATTACCATGTTAAAATAACCAAAAAATAAAAACCCAGTAAAAACAAACCAAGCTCGACAAACAAAATAACCAAAACAGTACTGTCTGCACTAAGCAGCACGGTACCGTTCTTCTAAAAGCACGGGGCCGTGTTTTTGGTGTCAGGGCATTTACAAGTTTTAACCTGACAAAATAACTTTCTCCAACCACCAAACCTATTTTTCACTGTATTCTGAACCAAGAAACCGCCGACCTTCAATTATTTTGCTAATTTCATCATCTAATCTTCAATTCTAAACCTATGGTATGTTAATTTAACAATTGAATTATTAAAATTCATAATTCTAGGTTTAGATTAACCCTAAAATTGTTCAAATCCACCAAATCGGGTCAAAACCCGAAAATGATATGGGTTATTATGCTTGATTATGATGAATAGATTGTTGAATGTTTGATGGTTAGGGTTTAATTGAAAGAAACAATTCGGGTTTTGGGTATTAGCGTAAATAATCGACACACCATTAAGCCCAATTGATATATAACCGGTTAGAAACGAGGGTTCGAGTCTGAGTGAGTTAGAAATCAATATTAAAAACACGAGCCGTGCCCAAAACAACACGAGTCATGGTCAACCAAAAGTCAAACATCAAAGGAATTGAACAAGAAGCAGCAGCACGGGGCCGTGCTTCTGAAAGCACGCCACCGTGCTTTGCTCTCTGTTTCAGCAAATTGGAAATTTTTCATGAGTTTTGACTAATTTAAGTATAAATTGCAGATGGCCGAATATGGGGAAGAGTTTCATGCATTCCTAGTCTTCGGAAACCGGAAGACTAAGGACCGATTGGCAAATGAAAGATTAACTTATCTCAATAACAGATATCCTGAAGCTCACTTCCATGCATGTGAAGAAACCCTCAGACAAGTTAACCAATGGGACCGCTATCAGACGGGTTTTTAGCCAAATAGGGGATTTAGTGACAGCACTTACAAAAGAATTCCTAGCCTCATTCAACATGAAGAAGAAAAAGTTTGACATGTGGGATACCAAGGCAATCGAGTTCCGATGTGGGGTGTTTGGTATACAACTTCTGTCACTCAACTGGGAATTGATTTGGGAATTTACACAGCCGAGGAAACTGACACGGACATCTGGTTCGAGGCTAAAACAACCTTTACAGATGAGGGTGACGATGATGAAGCTGAAGCAGGTGCCATAAGGGAAGAAGCTTGGGAACAGTTGAGTTATGGAACATCAAGGTATAGGCCGAGCGTTTCAAAGAGCACAGCACTGCGTGACCCGATAATGAGGTACATCCACCGTTTGCTGAGTCATACCGTCACAGCTAGAGGTCAGAGCGAAGGGGTTGTCAACCTAAGGGATCTTTGGGCATTGTACTGCATGAAAAACGAAATACCATGCAATATCACTATGCTATTTTGTAAGCTTTTCATGAAAAATGCCACTACCCGAGGAAATTCCCCGATCTTTGGTGGTCCCTGGATCTACAACCTCTACAGGGCCTATGGTGCAGACACAGAAGGAACTCCAAGCCCAGACTCGATAGCTCTCAACCTTGATTACTGTGAGAGCATGCAGATGGTTCAGCAAATCAGCCCGGGTGTGTGGAGATTTTATGATAAGAACAACCAGGTTTGGGACCTAGAAGACCCGTCAGAGATGATGACACAGGATGTGCATGAGAGACGACAGTCACCACCCAGACAACACCGCCGCCGTACTTACCATCAGAGTGGAGGCCCATCTTCATCCAGAGTCGGCCCCAGTTCATCACATGATAGCCGATACTCTATGGAGGGTATATATGGATTGATCGATCAATTCTCAACTAACACTACCACCTCATTTAACAGGATCAACGAGCAAATGGATGCATCTGATGCACAGCGAGCAGCCGAATATGAAGCAACGAGGCGAGAGATTAAACGATTGGGCTATCGTATGGACAGGCAGTGGGGACCATTTGACCCAGACACTGGTAGCTGATGATTGGCGGCACAGGTAGGCATGGGTACAGGCACGGGTTGGTAGTATTTCATGAACTTATTATGTATGTTTTGAACAATTTACTTTTTATCGTACTTGTTTGTTTGTGTTTATTTTGGTTTGGATACTTTTATGGCCATGGGTGCCAAAGACATTTTATTAGGTACTAATTTAGCCCGATAGGGCAAAGGGATGGATGATTCCATACCCAATTTTCAGTATTTTATGCTTGGTTGTTTGCGGATGTTTGCAGATTTATTTTATACAGGTACAAAAACAGGAAACGGACGAAAAACAGGGGACGCTCTGTCGAAATTTCGTTAACCCGTAGGGAAGTAACTCTCCATTTTTACCCATAAATTAGAATTTTTTTTTTTTGCATGAATCTTGTCACATTGAGGACAATTTGAGATTCAAGTGTGGGGAGGGGAATTACTTGACCAAATGTTTGTCCAACTAATAATAAAAATTGATCCACATCCTCGATAAAACTGGTCTTGACGATCTGACCTTAAAAGAGTCATTAGGTATATAAAAAATTAAAAAATCTCGGAGAAAAAGGAGTTAACCATTGAAGACATCTCAAAACTCCCGACAAACAGTAGAGGTTGTATTTACCATTAACCCTTGAACCACCACAAAATACCAATTCCTACTCGCACTAAACCGAAACCCCTTTTTACCTTCTGATCTATGCAACCCTTCACAAGGTGGAAATTTGAACTTGTTACAAGCTTATTTATCACAAGTTGCATTTTGGCTAAGAGTGTTCACATACATACATCACAGGTATGATCAGATATAAAACCGAGTGTGAGTGAACATTGTGAGAACGTGACGTTTTACATAAACGGAAGCTCATAAAAACAAAAGTTCTCTCTTATTTATCACTAACATAAAGATTGGTTATTTTGTTTAGTCTTCTTGGAGCTCACTTAAGGGATAGCAATAATCTAAATTTGCTGTTTTTAGAGGATATTTATAAGAAGATTGCTTGAGGATAAGCAATGTTCAATGTAGGGATGTTTGATGTACATAGAAATATACATCTTTCTGGGATCAAATAATCTCTAAAAACTGCAATTTCTATCTAATAACATAGCATAAAAGGCTACTTATCATAATAAAAACATAATTTCTGGTGAAACCAAGCCTCAAACGAAGAAACAAGAAAAAAGATGAAGAAAACAAGAATAAAACACAAGAAAACAAAGAAACACGCCCCCATGCCTAAAGAAACACGCCCCCATGCTTCTGATACAAGAAAAGACAAAACCTGGAAGCAAAAGCACGGGGTTGTGCCCACCAACCACGGGGCCGTGGACGGGAGTACAGAAAAGACAAAGAAGAATTAAGCACATGTCACTAAAAACCACGGGGCCGTGCCTACCAACCACAGGGCCGTTGCCACCTCACACAAAAGACAAAACAAATCTGGCACATGTCATAAAAATGCACGGGGGCGTACTCAACATGCACGGGGCCGTGCCTCACCATCCAGATTGCCTATAAATAGTGACTCACGTTGCACTCATTTGGTGTGCCTTGAAAAAGAATTCTCTCCGTTTTCACTTATAAAAACATACACTAACACTCACTTTGAAGATCTAGTGAAGAGTTTGAAGGTTTGGAGTTCATAACCACTAATCATCATCATCAACCATCATCATCATCATTAAGAAGAAATATTCATCTACATTTGGTTAGATTGTTCCAAGTTTAATCATGTGTTTGTTACTTTCAATCATCTTAATGTCTACCACTATGCTCCTTATGAGCTAAACTCCTTTTACCATCTAAAATCTATGAAGAAGCTTTGTTTTACTTGATAATTAATCAAGACATGTGATGTAGTCTAGTAAAGTACATGGTTATATTATAATTATCTTTTGATGAGAAATGTTTCACCATCTTAAATTACTAATTCAAAGTTGGTGGTTGTCAATTTCATTGGCAATCGTTCATGATCGATTCATGTTCTTGAAAGATAGAAATACTTTGATACATTATCGAAACATGGATCCTTATATTGTACTTAGAAATGATGAGATATAAGTTATGGTGTATTTTTCTAAACCTTGGTAATCCGAAAATGTCTTTGCTTAGGATATCAAATTAGTTAAAGAAACCATATGTTAATGGAATGTGTAATTATAACCTACTTAAATCAACCAAGGGGAAGTTGTGTGATAAAACTATAACCACCCGAAGTTGTTAGAATTGGTATTTGAGAAATCGAAGTCAATCCTAATCTTTCTACTTTACGAAACTACTTGCCAACTTAAATTGACATTATTGAGATGGTATAACATTAGGAAAGGGTGGACTTTAAAATGCGCATACCATCTCCTTAGTGCCAAAGATGCTCACTTAAGGCTTAAGGAGCTGTCTATCATACATTGCTACGGTAAGTTTATCACATGTCCAAATATTAATTATCAATGTTAAACTGGAGTGGATTCTTGATCTTAGATGGTAACCTTCGCATAATTGAACAACCCGTTTAGAATCTCTTGTCTTGGTCACCTAAATATATTATATATAAGTATTTATATTTTATAAAAAGTTAAAAATCAACACCAAAAATGATAAAAACCTCCGATTAAAGTAAAACAACGATTTATCATTAGAAACATTTGTGTCCACGGATCGATACTTAGTTCTTACCTATACTATTCTACATATACGATAGGTACACTTGCCTATTTTGTGTGTGTTTAGTCTTTGAAGAAATCACTTTTATAAATTTAAAACACGATCTTGTGCAAAAGCAACTCATTCCATCCTTTTATATTTTATACCACACGCACTCACACATCAGATCTTTACCGGTTCTTTGCATAAACCTTTTTACCTTATGAACAATCATTGCCATGTTCCATTTCAAGTCCATAATATCTTATCCATCCGGATAAATCTGAACATAGTCTTCATCAGTCAAATCACTAGTGGCAAACTTGCTACTCACCAAATTCTCATAGGAAGACATGAAGGCTGTCAAGAAAGCAAAGTTTTGTTCTGCTTCCTTCATGTTCACAGTCGGTGGGGGTGAAAATTGATTTGTAGTGGATGAATTTCCACACCCTCCAGAAGCACCAGGTGATCTAGAATTTCCAGCAGTGTAGAAATTTGCTCTTGGATCATTATGGATAGTTGTTGCATTCTCACTTGCATTTTTTGTAAGAAATGTAGTGATCGGAGAAATGGTTGAGCTCAAGGGCATACTCTCACCATAAAAGGCAGGATCTTGATTGTCCTTAGAAGACATTTGACATTTGAGATCGTACTCCCTTGCTTAGATCTTTTGCATGAATTCGGATGTTGTCAAGTCTTCATTGTTGAAGTAATTGTTCTCTTTCAGAACCATAAAAAACGTAGAATAAGAACTCGGTAAAGCACTTTTGATGGTATCAATCTTATCAATTTCAGAAGTTTCCAACATCATCTTATCCATCTCAGCTATTAAATGATTAAACCTTGTTGTCATCTCCTCGACAGTCTCACCCTTTAGTGGGTTAAAGTTTCTAAATTGAAACTTGAGCATAACCTTCTTGCATTCAGTGGTGTTACCCATACTTCTCATACGAATGTATTGAAATAACGAAGCACAAATCTTTATGCTACCAACTTGGTGAAAGATGTTTTTAGGTAAAGCCATGGTAAGGTGAAAGATGTTTTTAGCACAAATTTCTAATGCTTTCTTTTCTTCTTAAGAGTATTGGGAAATGGCTTTAGGTGTGAATCCTATAGTGTCATCTCCTATCATTGGAACAATATACATTTCATCCAACCAATACGAGCAATCAGGGTGAACTGACCCAGGATATGCACGGAAACGGGGTTCCCACTTAGCAATGTCGCTAAATTTCATTAAACGTGGACATTTTGAAAGTGAACCGATATCGGTGTCCAGTTGCAACATTTGTTGCATTAACATATTTTGATAAGCCAAAGCCTACATACCAGCTATTTTGAAAAATGACAAGACAATCAAATTTCAAGGGTTAAATTTGAAAATTTCTTAACGAACTGTGAACAGTAGTTAACGAATCACAATTCACGATTTAAAAGTTGTACGGGTAACGAATCAGGAATAGAATTAATGAATCTGAAATGTTAACGAATCTGGAAGGTTTTCACGAGTTGGTCAACGAATTAAGTCAAAGTAAACGAATTAGATTGACGAAATATGTTAACAAATTAGATTGTTCTCTTAACGAATCACTAAGTGAAAGCTTAGCGAATTAGAATAACGAACTGGTGAGTTTCCTTGACGAATCACTAAATCATTTTTAACGAATTAGGTGACGAATTAAAGTAACGAATTAGCTACAGTTGATAACGAAACAACTATAGAGAATCAAGTTGTTACAACGGTTGTAACAAACTCTGACAACTATTGCCACGTGGCAAAAGTTGTTGGAATTAAAGTTAACGAAATAGATCACGTGTCACACGAACCGGAAGACACGAGCGAGAAAGGATAACGAATTGAGACACGAATTAAAGAAATAGGTTAATGAATTAGTCAAGACTTTAACGAATCAGTTAACTATGGATGAAGATCTTCAAATCTTCAAACAAAATTTCCAGAAATCTGGAAAATTCCCAGATTCAACAACACTAACACTCAGTCTCAAATCAGTTGTACAACCTCAATACTAAACCAAATCGTTCAATTAACCTATCAAAATATTCGTAAACACAACACGAATCCGATTCAAACCATCTCGTAACCCAATATGCCTTTACCAATAACCAATTTGACCAAAACAAATCCTCTGTTTTCGGCCAAAACCATATCCAATCAAACACTAACACAAACCAATCCAAATTCCAATTCCAAATCACAAATTTGTCCAAATACCTTACCAAATCACAAATCCAGTTCCATCAGTCCATATCCAAACAAATTCACACTTAATTCGATCAAAAATCAAACCGAAAACACGATAAAACTAAATTAATACCAAACAGTCCTATAATAACGAATTAACACTCGAATCAAGAGCAATCGAACACCGAAAGCTCTGATACCACTTGTGGAACCCTAGATCGATCTTAGATCTAAGATCTTCATAACAATTATACGGATCTAGTTCATTATGCTATTGATTATATGTTATGTGTTATTATTAGTATTAGTTGTATATATATGTGTGTATGTATAATATTATATTGAATACGTTAATGAAGCTTGGGAGAGAAATTTGACAGGGGTTCGTTATACTTTAACTCAAAACTTAAATTATCAGTGGAAGACACCACTATATATAGAAGACGGGTCTAGTTCGTTAACATTCCATAACGAACTAGACACCGACTTCGTTACATTACTTTAAACGAAATAACTTAACAAAACACCCCATGATTCGTTAAACATCCTTAACGAATCAGGAGGGACTTAACTTAAGGGCTTGTTCGTTAAACATCTTTAACGAACTAGCCTGTTTCACTAACGAACTAGCTAAGATATAAATATCTTTTACAATAAATAAACGATAAATACCAAACGATAAACACAAACACTCGAGACGCAAAACCGTGCACTAACAAACTCTAGCAGTCAACATGGTATCACTCTTCAACACAACCCGAAGTGAAGTTGAAGACACGTTTCTTAGGCGATGCGTAGCCCCAGAAGTAACCCTCAATAGCCTTCTCTTCGAATTTTCCCGCATCTCATTTCAGCAATGTGAAAGGACACCCTAAGGTTCTTAAACTTTAAATTAGGCTTACGTTCTTTCAGAAGCTCATAACTCGTCTTATTCAGCTTCTTAGCCGTCAGAACACGAATGAGAATGTAGCAAGCAGTGTTCACCGCATCATTCCAAAATTGGACAGGAAGCTTTGAATCTGCTTCAATCAGTGTTCGATTTTTCCGTTCAGCAACACCATTATGTTGTGGTACATATGGAGCACTATATTCCCGATGGATTCCTTTTTGAATACAAAAGAAGTCCAATATATTATTCTTGAACTCCTTACCATTGTCACTCTGGATACGTCTCACCTTGTGTTTATAAAGTGATTCGATATTCGTGATTAAATTTTGAAAAAGAACTAGTTTCTGATCTTTAGAACTCATAAATAACACCCATGAGTACCTCGAATAGTCATCGGTGAAAACTAAATAGTACCAATCTCTAGCAATACTCTCACGATTCACAGGACCAAACAAATCCATATGAATTCGTTCAAGTAGAGTATCAATGGAATTAAATTCTTGAGGTTCACATAAGATGTGATTTGAACGTGGAATGTTTTATTCTTTATGTACAGTTTCTGGTTAAACTACATCCTCAATGATGATTTTCTCAACAAAGACTCCGTTGCTTTTAATGTGTGGTTCTTGAGTTGAAGATTTAACAGTGAATTTTTCTTTGTCAGTTAGTTTTGGTTTTTCCACATGAATGACTGGTTCATTAACAACTTCTCCTTTTCCTACAAACAGATTTTAGGAATAGTCATCATGAAATGGTGGAGGAACTTCATCAAAGCCTAAACCATTTTTAGAACCCTTTTGTTACCAGATACTTCAATTACTTCATTCAACAAAAAGGATGAATTTCTAAATTTGTCTAGTTTGCTCTTTAACTCCAGAACTTCATTTTCAAGCTTAGTTATTTTTGTTCTTTGCTTGAGAATTTCTTGAAACTGTTTCTCAATCATTGTCAATTTTACTGAAAGTTATGCTTTTAGATCATGATTACTAACTTATAGTCCATCAATTTTATCCTTATATTTCTTTTGACACTAATGATTTTCTATAGTTATCTTTCACTGAAGCAAGTTCTTTCATCAATGAATCATTTTGAGTTTAAATCAAGTCATATTTTGACTTAGATTCCTCACAAATAACAAATTTAACAATTTCAAATAATTTAACAGTTTCAGCAGTTAAATTTTCAGTCATAATAGATTTGGAAATAGGACTAACCTTGTCAATCTTAGCCATACATGCAAGAGAAGTTGGTTTCTTGTGGCAGGATTCAACAGAATCTAATTCCGTTTCTAATTCACTCTCAGAAGTCAATCCCTCCCCACTAGCATCTTGAAAATTATCTGCTTGTTCAAACATTGCAAGGTTAGCTTGATTGCCATTGCCCAACTTTCGTTGATTCCAATCAATCCATTCAACTATGAGCAAAGCTTGTGAACCCGCAGCCTTTGAAGAATCTCCCCATAAGATTTTTTCTTTGTCTCGGTAAACTTCTTTCCTCAAGACAGGGTCCATTATATTCCTTTATAGGCTTATCACACTCTTTAGCAAAATGACCGAACTCTGGGCATATATAACATTTTACTTTAAGCTTATCAAAGCCAACCCGCTTGTTCAATGTTGGTAAATCTTTACCAGTTCTTAGCATGAATTTCTTCACTTTACGCACTATCATATCCATGTTCCACTTCAGATCCATCAACTTTAAATCATCTGGATCAATTTGATCATAATCTTCATCTGTCAATTCACTCGTAGCAATTTTACTACCCATCAGGATTTCATATGAACTCATGAAAGCACAAAGAAGGACAATTTTGTTCAGCTTCTTTCATGTTCACGTTTGGTGGTTGAGTAAACAAACATTTGGCATTGGTTCAGGAAATGAAGATGGCACATCTTGAGATGATTGAGTGAGGAACGCATTAATTGGAGCTGTAGTGTTGTTCAACGGTAAAGAACCACCATATAGTGTCGGATCTTGATTTTCTTTTGACGATTTTTGACACCGCAAATCATACTCTCTTTCTTCAATTTTCTGCATAAAATCCATTCCAGTCAGTTTTTTACTTTTGAAGAAACTATTTTCTTTCAGTACTAGCAAAAACGTTGAGTAAGAACAAGGTAGAGCATTCTTGATAGTATCAATCTTATCCGATTCACTTGGTTCCATTTTCAGTATATTCATCTCATCAATCACATGATTAAACCTAGTCAGCAATTCCTCGACAGTCTCACCCTTCAATAAATTAAAGTTTCTAAATTGGGACTTCAGCATAACTTTCTTGCTTTCTTCGGTATTCCCCATGCTTCTCATCTTAATATGTTGAAACAAATATGCACATATCTTAATACTTCCCACATGGTGGAAAATACTATCCGGTAAAGCCATTGATAGAGTACAATATGCTTTTATTTCAATCTCCAATGCTTTTTCTCATCTTGAGTGTATGCAAAAAAAACCTTTGGTTCATAACCATTAGTTTCATTACCAAGCAAAGGAGCGATATACACATCATCAAGACATCTCGAACTGTCAGGGTGTATGGACCCTATATGTGCTCGGAATCATGGATCCCACTTTTCAAAGTCACTAAACTTCCTCAATCGAGGACATTAAGAATGTGACCCGATTTCAACATCTAGATGAAGCATCTGTTGAATCAACATATTTCGAGATGCCAGTGCATAATAACCAGCCATTTCAAAGTATAGGTAAAATGATTAAAAACTGAAGTTTTAGGAAAAAATTGTTCAAACTTAAAACTTAAGGGTACAATTTTCAAATTCCAGTAACGAATGGGTGTAACTTATAGCAAATGGGTTTAACTTGTATTGAACACGTTTAACTTGTAACAAATGAGTGATAAGGATAACGAATGATTGGTAAATGGTAACGGATGATGAACAGTATCACGAATAGGTTAGGTTAACGAATGGGTATCACGAATAAAGTGACGAATGACACCTCATTTTTAAGGAATGGATATAATGAATGACAATCATAAATGAAGATTTAATGATGACGGATAAACACACGAATAGACAGGCGAATAGCTTAACGAAGGATATGACGAATATGGTAACGAATAGGGTAATAGATGGAATGATGTTTCTGTAGCGAATGGTCTTGTAACGAATGTGATTTCGTAAGGAATGAGGATTCGTAACGAATGATGATTCATGAATCACAAGCTTAATGACAAATTGATGAGCATGAATGTGATTATGTAATGAAGAGCTTATCACAAATGAGCTACAATAACAAATAGGCAGTTAATCTTTTGTAACAAACTTGACACGTGGCACAATTCAGTTATAACTTGATAGTGAATGGCTATAAACAGTATAACGAATGATCAGTTATACTATTACAAATGAATCTTATGAATCTTAAAACCTTCAATAGCAAATTTCCATATCTTTCAACACGAACAAACCCAAACACGTTCGAACCAATAGTTCTGATCCAATCCAAGTCCGATTTCCAAAATTTACAAAAACAGAAACCTCTATTTCTTTCAATCACAAATCCAATCCAATTCCATCTCAAACTCAAACATAACAAAATTCAATTAATACGAAACACACAAATCTGATAACGAATCAAATCTTGATCAATCCAATATCAAATCAACATCTCAGCATGATAATTGAACCGAATTAGAATCAAACAGTTCAGATACAAAATTACACAATTAACCATTGAATAATCATTCAATTCATCAAAGAAATACCATAAATCACGAACACAATCTAACGAATAGCTCTGATACCACTTGAGAGAGCTTAAACTTGAGCTTAATACGTTAATAAATTCATACATATTGATATATAGGATCTAGTTATGTGATATACGTGGGTGATTAGGAACACATTAATTGAACGAAGTGTTGAGTTGTAAATTGGACAGACTAACGGCTAGAGAGAAATAATCATAAACACTTGTTAAATTATGAGACTACAACAGTCTATATATAGAAGATGAATGCCATTCGTTACGAATGGCCTCGTTCATCTTCATACAATTCATAATTAATGAGTATAGCGAATAACTCACTCGCTATACCCCATTCGTCAACATTCCATGAGGAATGGACACAGAATAATAACAATTAATGTCCATTCGTTAAACATCCTTAACGAATGGACACGAACAATAACTTATAGTCTCATTCGTTAAACATCCCTAACGAATAAGCATATATAATCTAACGAATGGGACTGGTAATTACCAAAATGCCCTTACATTAATATAATAATAAATTACATAAGTTACAAAGACTCGAGACGACCAAAACGGTGCACTAACATATTAGATGTGTGCAATAGTCTTATATCGTGTACATACAATAGTGTGTATCATATATGTGCAATAACGGTGTATTCTATGCAATACATAACTCTTGCATAGATGAAGTACGCACTATTGCACATATGCACTACACAGACGAAGGTTTTTTTTTTAATTTTTTTAACAATATCAACATATAATAATGAAAGGAAAAAAACTATAAAATATTTTGTTTAAAAAAGTTTAAAAAAATAATAATATTTTAACAGTTTTCAAGTTTTTTTCTTTGATCACACCCCTACACACACACACACACATATATATTTGGAAACGAAATAAAGAAACTAGCTTCTTTTCGTAATTTTGGAAACTGGATTTTGATAATCCCAACATACTGTGCTTGGCCGATAATAATCCCAACTTTGAAAATAGTTGTCACTCGTCCCAGCTTTCACACTATTTGTTTTCATTAAAAAAAATAACAACGTTAAATTTTTTCCAAATTTCAAATTGATGTTTTAGGGCTTTTGATCGGAATGAGAATACGAATTGATTGATGTAAAACTTAACTCGAAACGGCGCTTTAAACAGCTTGAATTTTGTTAATCAAAAGTTAAAACACCGGAATTGAAGCATCTTTTAGTCGTTTGGACTTTCGTTTGTATGTAATTTTCACATCAATCGACTCGTATCCTTTATCCGATCAAACGCCCTAATATATTTGTTTGAAATTTGAAAAAAAAAATTAACATCGTTAGGTTTTTTTTAACGGAGCTCCATGAAAAGAAATAGTATAAAAGTTGGGACTAATGACAACTATTTTCAAAGTATAGATTATTATCAGCCAACTGCATAAAGTTAGGATTATTCTTCGTCCCTCGGCCCACTTTGGTGGCTGGTATCATCATATTCTCGATTTAGGGTTTATTTTATATATATATAGATGATTAATACTTGTTAAACAAGTTAAAATAACCGAAATCTTGTCGACCAGCAGGTACAAGACAAAATAGACGTGCCTGATGACTTTGGGCAGCTTGGGGTGATGTAGTATGCCACGTAGCGCAAGCTTGGAGGCTGACCTCGTCGCATAGAAAGGCCAGGCCCTATGGGTGTCCGATTCTTAGTTTTTTTTTGCTTATTTTACTCGTTAAAGCTTGTTTACGCGTTCCATCTTTGATCCGATTCTCTGGTGAGATAATTTAATGTTGTCAAGACTTCTTTTCCATGCTCTCTTCACCTATGTAAATACTATCGAGAATGGACAAATAAATGTTAAACACATTGCAAATCATGACAATACGAGCTCGAAAATGTGTGTATATCATAACACATCCCTAATGTAGCATACCAAGCACGGGTTTCGTGGTGAAGGCCATAAAGAGGTTTATTAAGACGATAAAGATGTTTTGGACAATTGGGATCTTCAAAACCCGGTGGTTGCTTAACATATATTTCGTCCTTTACTTTCCCATAAATAAAGGTAGTCTTCACATCCATTTGTTACACTTTGAAGTTCATGTATGAAGCGTAGGCTAGAAATAAATGAATTGTTTCGAGCCTAGCAACAGGAGCATATACTTCAACATAATCAAGACCTTCACGCTGAGAGAAACCTTGAACAACTAATCTTGCCTTATTTCTTATTAACACCCCTTTGTCATTCTTTTTGTTCTTGAATACCCATCGTGTCAAAATTGCTTTCCTGTTCTCTGATTTATTAACTAGCCACAACATATTGAGCTTCTTGAACTATAACAACTCATATTGAATAGCTTCAACCTGTGAGTTTTCCTTCAGAGCTACCTTGTAGTCTTTGGTTCAACCTGTGAAATAAAACAAGCTAAAAGACATCTGTTAATAGTACCAGACATGCTCCTCGTTTAGATTCTAGCATAAGGAGAACCAATGATGTTTTCAGTTGGATGTCTATGATGGATGAGTAGTTGGGATATATCTTTTACCAAGGTGACAAGTTTCGCTTGAAGATCAATCGTCAGACTCTCAACAGGATGGAATATTCTAGGAGTATTGATTAAGACATCATTGACCGACTGAATGGAGTTAGGTTGATCGACCAGATGTTCTTGTGGAATTTGTTCATCCCAGAGTTGTTCACCGTATGGAACATAAACTACAGTAACCAGAGTTGAAGCAGTGTATCAGAATTTCCAGAAACAGGTTCGTCAACAGTAGTAGCTTGTACAATTTCATCTGAAGAAGGAGGTGTGGCAACAAACTCGACCACACATGGAGCTACCTGAACATCTGGTGCAGGTTTAATTTGAACTTGTTCGACATTCTCAGCCAACGAGAACAAGTGATCTAAATCTGTATCAGATACGTCTTCATTGGCAACCATGTCAGTTGAATCAGTGGATTGAGAAGCATGATTATTCATAACTTGATTGTTATTTGTTGGAGGAGGAACTGCAGGTGGTACAAATCTGTTGGAAGGTCCATTAGATAGATTCACATCAGACAAACTAGTGACCAGTGTTTGCATCAACAGGGTTCATGTAGAGAAGATTGAGCTTGAGTGTTTGTAGATGATGGGATAGACATGCCACGGAACTGGTTGAACAATTAGTCATAGTCAAACAACCAGTTAGTCCCGTGCGAGCGTCAGTAATGTTAATCTCTCGCCAGTCAACATTGAAGGATTCCATGGTCATCTTAGTCTTCTTGTAGTAAACACGATAAGCAGTTTTGTTGGGAGCATATCCAACAAAGTAACACTCATCGGCCTTTTCAGCATACTTAGGATCTAGTTGAGCACCTGTGTGGAGCAATGTGCATGGACATCCAAATGTCTTGAAATAGTTGACTTGCGGCTTAGTCTTGTAGTAAACTTCAAAAGGAGTCTTCTTCAAGCACTTGTTAATGATCTCACAGTTTTGAATGAAGCAAGCATCATTGATGGCTTCACCTCAACAGAAAAATGGAAATTTTGAGTTTGACTTGAAATTTGTTTCAAATTCTGCTGGTGTAATTGATGAACACGAGTATAAGTCAAAGGAACTTTTGACTTTAGTTTGAGATATTCATCATGAATCACACAAGGGTTCTCATTCTTATAAATAGGTTTAACAAGCTCAACCTTTTTGTTAGATACATTAGACTCTTGAAAATTAACCCTTGGAACTTTTCTAGGGTTAACTTTATGAAAGCTATGCAGCGGAATTCATTTGAGCTAATTAGTAGGTTTCATCTGTAGGAACAATTATTTGTTAACTATAATCGAATGATTACAATCTATTTGTGGCATTCGTGATAAAATGATGTATACCTTATTTATTACGTAGCGAGTAAACAATTAATTGTTATTTCGTAACAAGTAAATGATTAATCGAACGATAATGATTATGGTATGAATATATCATGGGCCCATGTACAAGTGATATATGTATTATAACAACTAATATTTTGATATTGTAGCCCTAGTATGTGCAAAACCACTAAAACGAAAAGATTTCCGTTTAACAATACACTGTGATCTTAAACCCAAATGTTAGTACCAAAACATGCTTCGGATCATCCGTCAAGCCGAAAAAAACTTATAAAAAACTTATTTTAGATGTTTTAAACAACCCGTCAAAATATTTTAGATTTTTACAACGAGTTAGTACGTTTTTTTCTTATTTTACAGAATTTAGCAGAAAAATACTCGTTTTCGCATTGTTTATCGCGCCCGAACTGGTTTTCTTACCAAAAATCGAACCCTACTAAATTTAAGCTCGAGATTTAACGTGTGGCATGCAAAAAGAGGCAAAATTGGCCAAAAGATGGGTCCAAGGGACCCCTTAGTAGCGACCACAACATAGGGAACCCAACCATCGCGCCCTTGAAATATCTTCAAACCTAACCACCTTAAACTTGTTATTTCACAAAATATCTCACAACCACTTCTGGAAAAGCTGATGCTTCATCCATTTCACCAAAAATCCCTAAGGTATTAATTGATTTTGATGAGTTTTGAAGCTTGTTTAATCAAGTTTTTAATCTAAAGATTATGTTTTTATTATTAAAAACTATATTTAACCATGTAAAAAGCTTCAAGCCGGTCAAAAACATACTTTTATGCTAAACATAATTACAAATCAAAATCATATACTTTTTTTGCCAAAAAACACGGATTAGGAGGTTTAAATCGCGTTTTTACGGTTTAAAACTCGAATTTAAACCCTAACCGAAACCCTATACTACAAGGCTGGATGATTTATGTTCTATGCTTGGTTTTGGTTACATTATCTGTATATATACTATCTAGCAAACCAAGAACCCAAAAACATGAGAAAAGGCCTTAACCGATTGAAAAACACAAAAGTATTACCTAAAACTCGCGTTTAGGGGTTGTTTATGCTTCGATTGTGATGTGCTTGCTTTTAGCCTCTGAAAAATTTCTTGGACACCAGGAATTATATGATTGAGGCCCTTTCCAATATTGGTAATTTTTTGATTAATAGAGAATATTTGACGATTTTATTACCTTTTATTGATGAATTTTGTGTAAAACTGCAAAACAGTTTGTAAAATTATTAAATTTTGTGGAGAACTCAGGAATGTCATTGTAAGATCATACATGAAATTTCGGGTCCATTGGATAAATCTATCTATGGTTTGTGGATTCTTGTTTAATCGAGTTTCAACAATCGATTTATGCTTAAAAAGGTAATTTAGCTAAAGGGTTAAGTTCTGTAAATTTTACAGATATTATATGAATGTATTTTGACAACTCAATAAAATAATCAGATTTTTTGGATACCGTTTGGTATAAACGAGAGATTTATCGGTTAAAAATAACGTATAAAATTAATTTTTATAAATGAATAAGTAAGTTTAATAGTTCTGAAAATATTTTATAAACATCTACGCATTTTATTTTGTAAGTGTAAAAATTCTCATAAATTAAATATATTTAAATAAAAATTTATAATAATTTAAAGATTTAACAAATATAAGTTTTGATAAAACCGGCAATGTTATCATTAACGAACTGACTAGAATATCAAAACATCAAAAGTGGATAGATATCATAGTTTTGAATAAATTTATTACAAAATCAAAGCCGAGGAGGAGTCAGATAAGCAATTAGTGGTATTCCATGATTCCACTAATGTACAGCCAGTGGATTCTATCAAGGCGAATATGGTGTTATTTGTGGATGTTAGAGGGGTGCTTATGAGTGTGGTGTATGCCGTTGAAATAGAAGAAGGTTAATTTGTTGACCATTATTTAACATAAGAACAAATTGCCTTGCTTCTATTAGTGCATAATGTCTAGTGCTAGGATTAGTATTTTGTATTGAAAATACATTTGAAATGTATTTAGGCGTATATGTAACATATCCAACGGATATGTACTTATACGGCGGATATGACATATCCGCCGGATAATACATATACGATGGATATGATAAGTCTATAAATATTAACTTATACGTCCATTATAGCTAGTTTTTCTGATTTCCAAGTTGTACTGAGCTTAATTTTGTCATTTCATTGTATAGTTGATGTTGAAGTGAATATAAAGCATATTAAAAGTAAAATCTTCTTGTGTTCTTTATCTCATAATATTTTCCGCATATTATAATAGTAGGTTGTAAACTTGGTGTTTCGATCCATATACGTACACGTGCTTTCAACTGGTATTAGAGCTTTGGCTCGTATCTACTTAAAAGTTCACAAGATTTGATGATTTGTTCAACAATGTCCTTCATATTAACTTGATTTCATAATTCAACAAGTTTTCAACGTAAAAAACTTATGATTTCTACATATTATGTATGCCTATAGTTCGTAATCAATCCTACCAAGTTTCAGTACAAAACTAGATCAGCTACATCATTAAAATTGCAAAATCATGCTTCGGGGTTACTGTAGCGGATATGTCTTATACGCCGTATAAGTTCAATACTAGTGTATAAGTTCAATACTACAGTATAAGTACATATACGTCCGTATAAGTGTGTTACTTAGCGTATAAGACATATATGGTGTATAAGTTATGTCTGTTGACTAAACTTATCCATTTAACTTGACATATACGTGGAATTTGAAACATGTACGGGTCATTTGGATTATTTTTAGAATAATGTATAATTTGAATGCGTTTGTGTCACAACCGTCAGACCTTCTGCAAAGTTTGAACCTTGACGATGAAATGGGAACTTCCAACAAGCCACCAAAACTTCTTAGAATGAAAGGTTATCCGAAATGGGCTGATAAATTCAAGACTCATGTGCAAGTTGGAAGTTATGATACATGGTTGGTTGTGGAGGAGGAATATGTTATTCCTATGAATGAATATGGAACAAATTACCGACTGTCACAAGTTGATGAGGCTGATAAAGCTTTGCTCATTAGAGAGACAAAGATGTTGAATCTATTTCAACAATCTGTTGAAGTATTTCAGATGCTTTAAAACAATGGATCTTGTTATTCTATTTGGAGAGCAGTGCTTAACAAGGATAGTGGAAATTCCAATATGCGGAAGTCCAAGATGACATTGTTAAAGAAGGAATTCGATATCTTTACTTTGGAAAAAGGTGAATCATTCTCTTAGCTGATCGAATAATATTGTCATCTAGTTAATGAAATGAAAAGGATGGGATTGACAAGCCTGATTATGAATATTTGATAAATTAGCTGATGCATTACCTGAAGAGTGGGAGACATTTATCATTATTCAACAATCAAATCTGGTTGCTTATGCATGTCTTACTCTTGCTAGGTTTATTGAGAAGCTAGAGGCACAATAATTAGAGTTAAGGAAGAAACATAAAATGAAAAGCTCGGCAGTTGTGCAAAGTACTGGATTGTACTTTAACAATCCTACTTCTAGTCCAAAGATTCAAACAACTTTCTGCACTGAAGGAACTGTATTTGTGGGAAATTCATTAAGTGGATCTTAAGTTACTCGAACTCCACAATATTATAGTAGCTATTCCGGACATTTTCCTATTGATTAGAACACTCCGCCAAAGAACCAAAATCTTGAGGTTATACATTGTAACATTACTGTAAATCTGAAGAATTCAAATGGTTTAACTGCTGGCATTTCTTGGATCTGTCTTTGAACCATATGAAGGTTTGATTGCTGGAAGAATTGGTAATTACGACATGACGAAAGAGGATTATGATCAAATAGATTATGAGGAAATGGGGATGTTTTGATAAATCATTTGAATTGTGTTGATAAATTGTGCATGGAAAGTGTTATCAGAAGAGCCCAACGGTTCAAAGAAATCACTGGGAAAAACTGTCTTGGTGGTACATCTTCAAAGGTGGGTTTTGATAAATCCAAAGTGAGATGTTTTCGATGCAAAGAAAAAGGGCATTACAAAATGGAGTTACAAACAAAAAAGTTTGTGATTGTAGTTCCAAATAATTTGGAAGAGATTATAATCAGCAAGCTATTTACCATCAAAATTCTCCTAACAAGTCTACTGATGCTGGAAAGAACCTGATTGAAGCTGAAGTATCAACTTCAAACGCATACCATGTTGCTCAAGTGGATGAGGGATTCAATTGGAACAATTATGTTTAACAAGAAAATGTTGTTGAGGTATTTGAAGATGTTGCTAATGAAAGTGTTAAAGAGGTTGAAAAAACATTCAAGGAGGTGCAGGTTGAAGAGGTAGCTGAGATAATGGAGGTTCTTGAAAAGGTTGCTGAGGTAAACAAGTATGAGGAATTGGTTGCTGAAATCAAGAAAGAGCTTGAGTATGTTGAATCGTGCACATATGACATGATTAATCATATCCCCTCTTATTATTTCCAATCTATTTTTCCACCTGATATAATAGATAGTTTTGCAGGTTGGTTCAATGGAGAAGTACCACATGGGAAAATTGATTTATGGTAAGACAATGAAAAACTGGATCAAAAGCAAGTTCAATCTCAAGAAAAGGATTCAAGAGCGGAAAACATGAAGGATGTTGAAAATATTGATCAACATGCACTTATGGCAAACCAGGTATGTTCACAATCTAATGTGTTTAAATGTGATAAATGTGATTTAGATTATGAAGAACATGATATTAAAGATTTTGAAATCAAAACACTTAAAATAAACTTTGATAACACTGTAAAAGAGATTAATAAAATAAAGGAAGCTTTTAAGAATCACGAAAATGTGAAAAAAGATTATGGAACCGAGTTCAACAAGATGAGAAAATCATTCTCATGTTGAAACACATTCTAGAAGATAAACATCTTGCTGTTAATCGACATATTGATGAGAATGCCGCTCTTAAGCAAGATTTAGAATATGTCAAGATTGAAGCTGAAACAGTTGGTCAAAAGTTAAAGAGTTATTCGGCCTCTTCATATGTTTTTGATCACATAATTCCTACAAAAAATAATGGTTATCAACAACAAACTGGTTTAGGTTATCATTCTATTCTGCCTCCAGTTTTTGAGTTCATACATTCCAAAAGAACCGAAAAATTTTCTTAATGCGTTGAACTTGGAGATTAATACTCTATTCAGGTTTAGGAGGTTTTTATGGGCCCATTGCCGTCGTCTAGAGGGAACAAGTACATATTCGTGGCAGTTAATTACATCTCCAAGTGGGTGGAGGCCAGAGCCTTGCCCACTAACGACGCCCGAGTTGTAGTGAGATTGATGAAAAATCCTTTCTCTCGTTTTGGTGTACCAAAAGCCTTGATCAGCGATCGAGGTACTCACTTCTGCAACGCGAAGATGGATAAGGCGTTGCAACGCTATTGGGTCAACCATCGGCTTGCGATGGCCTACCACCCACAGACTAGTAGACAGGTGGAAGTGAGTAACCGGGGCATTAAACGCACTATTGAGCAGACGGTTGGGCTAAACCGAAAGGATTGGCCCGACAAATTAGATTATGCTTTATGGGCTTACCATGCAACATACCAAACTCCAACCAGTTCAACACGATGATTTATGGGAAAGCCTGCCATCTGCCTGTTGAGTTGGAGCACCGTGCTTCTTGGGCGCTTCAAACAGTTAACCTTAATCTTTCAACTGTGGGAGTTCACCGTTTCCATCAGATACATGAGTTAGAGGAACTCCGCGATCATTCCTATGCACACTCATACAATTATAAGCTGAAGACCAAAGAGCTGCATGATAGAAATTTGAGTGGTGATAAACAGTTCAAGTGTGAGGATGCCATACTCTTGTTTAATTCCCGAGTCAATTTGCATCCGGAAAAGTTGCGTTCTCGATGGTATGGACCATACACAGTTAAGGAAGTCTTCCCATATGGAGCAGTCGAAATTGAAGACACAAATGGGATCTGCAAAGTTAACGGTCACCGTCTTAAGCACGGCATTGGGGAGAAGGCGAGCATAGAGGAAGGAGAGGTTTTGCGCCTTACAAAATCTTTGGGTTAGGCATGAAAGAGAGGTCAGGCCGAGGACCCGTTAAACCAAGCACTCTTGGGAGGCAGCCCGAGTTTTTGATTAATCTGTTTTTATTTTTGTTACTAAGGATCCTCCCAATTGAAGCCGCTCGTACTCAATCTCCATTCGAGCATCTGTTTTTTGAGGGTATTCTATTTGTCCTTGTAGATAAAATAAAAAAATTTAAAAACACCAACAAAATCCAAAAAAAACATATAAAACCATAAAAAATACAAAAACATGTTTATTACTTATCTTTCTTTTATTTGTGTACACCGCTATATGCGAGCTATTTTGCTCAATATAGGTTATATCTTTTCGCATGATTGCTCTGGATGGTGTATTGGAACTATTCTTCCAAGGTTACGGCCGTGAATGAAATGCTATACGGTCGTTAATACACATATTACGAGGACATGCACATAATCCAGGAGAGTAATACGTTCTTTTATCTTACTATTCGCTTTTGTCTCTAGTTTCTTTTATTTTATTTTCTTTTCTAATGCTCATCGAGGACGATTCGTCGTTTAAGTGTGGGGATGGGAGTTTATTTTACTTAGATGTAGGTAAAAAAATTAAAAAATATATATAATAAAAAATCATAAAAAATAGAAATCTACAAAAAACCAAAAAGATTTTAAAATAATTTGTCCCTTGTTTTTAAATTTTTTATGCATTAAACAGGAAATGATATTAACTACCAATCATTATCACTCTTGAATTCATAAAAGAAAAGGTAGTTTTTTAAATCATAGCATATAATTTGGGAAGTGTCGGTGGGCTCAGCTCTTTAGTTAGTATAGACAGTACATGTTTGACTTTAATTGAATCTTAATGTACATCAACTTTATTGCGATGCATTAAAGTAATTTTTGGATGAAAGTCTGGGTTATACTCAAGCCTCATGTTTGATTTGATTGCTAAATTTTTATGAAAATCTGAATGATAAAATACGATGCAAGGGTAGGTTTAACGTTAGGGTATACTAGTTAGCCCATGATATAAACATGAAAAAAACACACTTCTAGTTTTAGTGGTAGACACTTCATAGGTGTATGGTTTTATAACCTTAAACCCTGTATTGATAGTATGCTCCAGTGGGTATTCACATCGCCTAAGTGGATTCGTGAATATTTGAATAAGCTAATAATAGCAAACCTGCAATTTATTGCCAAATCATAAATCATAAAACTTAATCACTCATGCTTTAAAGTACAAATTGCATTACTGACTTGATCAAACCATGTTGTTAGCCATATGAGGTCTCCTTGCTCACGTCCTCTTACCATTAAGAAACAGACCACAAGGCTCACGTCATATGTAAACCCACAGATGAATTCGTGTATACTCGCCGATGGTGATGGTCCTGGGGTGTTGCTTGATAACGTGGGTATACCATGTAGTGGGGAACACTAGCTAGTTAGTTCTTAATTGCACTTAATTGAGTATCTAAGTGGTTGTGTAGTAGGCCTTAATGCTTAAAATTAGGTGGATAAACAATATCCTTGATCGTCTCAGTTTTGCTTAAATGTTATATTCTGTTTTGTTCAGTTAGATATGTGGTTTAAGTCAACATGGGGTGGTTCCGGGTTGGTAAAACCAAGCAAAAGAAAAGAAATATATTTATTCATTTTTGCTTCCACTAGTTCATACAAACTTAAAAAACCGTCACATGTAATTTGTCTCGTTGTGAATGGAAAGGGCAAGGGTTTAAGGTGGACCAACCCACTGGCAATCGCGTTTAATGTTTTGATAATGTTTTTTTATTATTGAAAAAAGGTCAAGAGTTGAGTTGCTATTATCTATCGGTTATAATCCTGTGCAAATTACTTTTTCAGGTACGAATAGGTGTAAGTGTGGGAATGTTTGATGTGTTATGAAATACACACATTTTCGTGCTCGTTTTGTCATGATTTTCAGTGTGTTTTAATCTTTATTTGTCTGTTATCGATAGTATTTGCATATTTATGTTTGATGTTTGATCATAGGTGAAGAGAGCATGGAAAACAAGTCTTGGAAAGAGAACATTAGCTCACTCGAGGATCGGACCGAAGATGGAACGCGTAAACAAGCTTTAACGAGTAAAATAAGCAAAAATGAGAAGAATCGGACACCCATAAGGCCTAGTCGCGTAGCGCGACCATGACAGCCTAGACGCTCGCGCTAAGCGGCATGCTACATCACCCTAAGCTGCCCAAAGTCATCAGGCCTGTCTATTTTGTCATGTATTGGGCTGGTCCGACAATATTTGGGTTATTTGAACTTGTTTAACAGGTTTTACTCATAAATATATATATATATATATATATATATATATATATATATAGTTAACCCTAGATCGATAATATGATGATAACACCCACCAAAGGGAGGCCTGAGGGACGAAGAATTAAAGAGGAGAAGCTGTTGGTTTCGTGTTTGATCAAGCTTTTGTTCGGTTTTGACATTTTAACGTTTGTATGTTTGTCTTAAGTTTTTAAACCACAAGACAAGTTTTAATCAGTTATAATTGAACATGTTTATCATTTATATCAATATTATATGTTGTTCGTTAAACTTGCTTAAATCACCTAGGTTTGATGTTTAACTTTAAGATAAACTATTTTAGGTTACTTAACAGGTGGTTGATTGTTTTTCTATTGTAGAGTTCATATTTTGTGATTTAATCCTGTTTATATCTGCTTCCATGGATGTACCTCAAGTTTCATGAGCCCCATGTGATTGGTTATTGCATGAATTAGTTTTGCGTAGTCGTTTATTGCATTTTTCGGTTAATACTTTGTGTGTTAATTGATTGTGATAGACGTATCATTAGGGTTTGTGTTGCATAGATCATTAAAATCAGTAGATTAACCACCTTTGAGTTGGACCAAAACCTTAGGTGTCGGCATATCTTGCTAGTTAGTTGATCGGGTTAGTCGTTGAGAGACCACGTGCGGTTTTCCCCTTGTCGGCTAGGTTAAGTTTGTAAGTTGAGTTGTTTTATCCTTTGTATTGAACTACCCCTTTTCTCATAGGTTTATAATAGCTTGAACCTTAGTGTGTCTTGTAGCTTAAACATGGACTGAGTGCTGAGTTATTAGGGTACTTAGGATAAACAACCAAGAAATGTTAACTAGACGTCGTTAGTGTTTTATGGTAAAACTGATCGTAGGGACCCAAATATATTGGCTTCACCTTTGTTAGCTCATCTATAGAACCATGGTTTCAACCACGAGTTAGAACCCGAGTCATCCTACAGCCGTTAGATCATCCTACCATGGTGATTCGCTTTCTCATTATCTTTAAATCCCATTAAGTCTTTCAGTTAGTTTTGTTAAGTTAAGTTAAGTTAGTTTAAGTTAGTTTAAATTAACCAGTTTAAAATAAATTAAAATAAATTCAAATAATTATTATTAGGTAGGACTTGGATTAGGGTTTATAATCTGAGCCGTTCTCACGTGTCTTCAAGTTTGATATCCATACTTTCCTTGTCTTATCTACACACGAACGGTGCACTTGTCGTTTGTGTGAACTAGGAAAGATTGTTTTGGTTTTCAAATATTAGTTGCGATTCGTGTTTATTTGTGTGTTTGTGTGTGTGTGTGTGTGTGTGTGTGTGTATATATATCCGCAAAGCAATTAGCATAACATCTCTTAAAGAATGGCTATAAAAGAGGTGTTATCGGTCAAACACTCTTTATCAAGAAGGTGAAAGATGATCATATTCTGGTCCAAGTATATGTTGATGACATATGATAAATTGTGTAGGAAATTTTCTTAAGTCATGCAAAGTCGGTTTGAGATGAGTTCATTGGGGGATATGACTTTCTTTCTGGGACTTCAAGTTGAACAGAAAGTGGACGACATTTTAATACATCAAGAGAAATACGTTTGTGACATCGTTCAGAAATTTGGATTCATGGACTCAACTCCTTTCCTTACCCGATTGCTACCCGACCGGTGCTAGCTTCAAATCCATTAGGAAAATTAGTTGATCAACATCTTTATTGATCAATGATTGGTTCACTAATGTATCTCATTGCCAGCAGACCAGACATTATGTTCCCTGTCTGTCACTGTACCATATATCAATGTGATCCAAAATAATCTCACTTAACCGTTATAAAGCGTATATTTTGGTATCTAAAGGGAAAGCCTCGCTTAGGTATTTGGTATCCCAAAGACTCTTGTAACACCCCGGCTAAAGCGGAAACGCCTGAGTGTGGCGTACAGATTGCTCAAAACACATGTGACACTATTATGTGACAATGTTATCATTAATTAATTTAAGCATCAAGTACACAAGTTTGCAACAAGAAATACAAGGGAAATAAAAGAACAATTAACACTTGTCCATTTACTAATATAACCTAAGTTCTAGTGTCTTCGTAACGGTAGCATACTCTACGTAAGGTACCTGTAGCATATATATAAAATAAAGGTCAACTATATGAATAGTTGGTGAGTTCACACAAGTTTTGATATAAGTACATAAAAATTTACAATTCCATGAACAAGTGTAAATGAGCAAGTAAGGTCCTTTCCAGTTGAGATTGTGCACCAATGTACTCGGATACTAGCGCAAGTAAGTGTCCTTCCGTTGGTAACAACCAACGTACTCGGATCGGGGGTCCCTATTCCACTCATAACATCGAGGTCCTGAGTGCATAGGGGGGCGTATGATCATACTTAATGAGGAAACCATGAGCACGTAATCTTTGAGCAAGTAAGCAAATAAACACACAAGTCCATGTAACGAATTGTAGTTGTAAATAATAAATAAACGAAATTTTCGTTTTGATAGGATATATATGCTACCCCCAAAATGTATGAAAGCATTAAAAAGGGGGTGTGAGAAACTCACCTTTGATATTGGAGACAACTTGAAATAAATAACCGAAAGCGAGTTAACAAACGAAGCAATTGAATCTCACGAAACAATAAATAATAACAAAGATACAAAAATATCAAGGACTAGTAACTGGAATTATAAAGTTAATTAACTTATGGTAATTGGGGACTTGGGGATTTTTATTGAGTTTAACAAAAATGAATAAAGTTTATAAGAATCATTTGATGTTTATTAGTTGTAGAATGATTTGTAGAGAAATAAATATAACTTATAAATATAAGATTAAATAATAATATTAATAACAATTTATGATTAAACATTTGTTTCCAAGTAACATAATTAATTAATTAATCCTCGTAAATAGTAGTTATGTTGAAATAAAATAAACAATAATTAATTTACTCAATTATTAATTCAAAGATATGAAGTATGTTATATCTACTGTAAAATATTTTAAATAAAAGAAATTTTTATAAATAATCTTATTTAAAGAAAGTTTGTAAGTTATGATGATCAACGAATCATAAGATTTAGATAAATATATATTCATGTTTGTTCTTGCTAAATAACTAGGCTTGATCCAAGATTTAGAAAAATCAAAGTGTTCATCTTGAATATCGATGATCATAATGATTCTTAAAACCAAAAATAATATTTTTATGATAAAAGTAACATGATCATGTAGAACAACTTATGAACAAGTATGAACATTCAAGATAAAATCAAAACAAAAGCTATAAAATGCTTGAAATGGTAACAACTTACTTGTTAGTGTTCTTAAACTTAAGAAAATAATGGAGGATTTGTCCTCCTTTTATATTAAAAATATAGAGTTGTTATGCCTTAAGGAAATTATGAAAATTAATCATATTTAATTTAATTAAAACACAAATTAAAAATTGTTTAATAGGGTATTCAAAAGGTTTAACTATTTTAATAAATTCTATTGAATTAAAACATTCATTAGTTATTATTAATTAACATATGAAAAGATTATGATAATAATAAAATTAATAATAATAACAATAAAAAATAAAAATAGTATTTGTAGTTAAATAATAATTATAGTAAATTGCAAGGCACATGTACTTAAATATTTGATCTTGATTATGAATGTTTTAAATGAGTATGTAATACTACAAAGGTGGTGAAATGTATAATTGCATAGAAATAATCCTAGAAAATACATTAATGAAACTGAGATTAATTAATAATATTATAAAAATTTATAAATTTAAATAGAAACAAAACCGAAAATTTAAAATGGGTCGAGTTTTCGGGTTTGAAAAGTAACGAATGTTACAACTCTCCTCTAGTACTGCATGCTTACACCGATAGCGATTATAGGGGATGCAATCTTGATAGAAAGTCAACATTAGGTGGATGTTAGTTCCTGGGAGATAGGTTGATATCTTGGCAATGCAAGAATCAAGTCACCGTATCCACCTCCACCGGTGAAGCAGAATACATTGCCGCCTCCGCTTGATGTTCACAAGTGATTTGGACTCAGCATTAGCTGCTAGATTTCGGTTTGGATTTCTTTAACACCCATATCAAGTGTGATAACGAGGCAACAGTTTGTATTGTTAAAAACCTGGTCCAACACTCAAAGGTAAAACATATTGACATCCAAATGAATTTCATTATTGATTGTTATGATTGGAAACTTGTCACTAGTGAAAGGGTCCACACTGGCTACAACTTTGCCGACCTTTTTACAAAAGCCATTGATCGTGCACGATTTTTGTTTCTTGTTGAGTCATTGGGCATGATCTCCTTTGATCAAAATTGATTTGTCTGTGTATATAAAATTGCAAGTATTTTTCAAATATGTCACATTTTTAGAGGGAGAAAATGAGTTAGACATAACTCACAAAAAAGATTTTCACTTTTGCTTTAAGAAAAACAAAAGATTCATTTGACTTGCAAAAAATATTGGATATTTCATTAAGAAAATATGAAAATGTATTAAAAGGTATTATCCCGTTTAGAGGGAGCTCCTGCTTAGAGGGAGTCGGATAATATAAAATTATAAAATTTTGAGAAATTGATCCGACCTTTGGAAAATTATAATAAATTATCTCTAACGATTCTAGCACATGAAAAGAGTAGATCAAAAGCCAACAACATCATTTCTTGATGTGTATATAGGCTTGACAAATGAGTAAATGTCATAGTTATATAAACATAAATTCCCGCCTATGCTAGTGGTTACACACACATGAAGCGGTTACGGACTCCAATATAAGTCATATCATTGAAGGCAAAAATGTTATTAGTCAGTCATACACGAGCTAGTTTGTGATTGATCACTATATAATTATTATTGCCTTAAATAAAAATATTGAAAATCAAAATGATAAAGTAGAAAAACTACAAAGTGCATAAAAGAATTCGAATTCAATACAAAAATGTTGAAAATTAACAAACAAAAAGGGGTATATTAGAACCACGTAACGTGGGGCAAACAAGTTAGTCTTCAACACTTTATATGAAGGCTTGTAAGTTCGTATAGCAAGTCCATGGCTTAACCTTTATTGTTTGAAAAGGTTTGCAAAAAGGTTAAATAAGCGTTAAAATATTTTTGATCAATCATTAGGGTGCCGGAGTCATTCCGGGGTGATACTGATGAACAAAACTATGCCCGAGGTATGATGGAGTTTGTAACTTGTCGGATTAAATGGGGACCACATAGGTATTGAACTTAATATATACCTTAACATATAACATTGAAATCAAAATACTTGTTAAGTTTATAGTGGAAAAATTATATCTACAATTGACTTTGTGTTCTTGGCATAATAATATCCAAATAGTAGTATGATCTAGGATGTTAATAGATAATGTGATTTCATGTAGTGATCTTTCTTACCAAAATGTATGAATTATTAAAACCTAAAAATTAATATGATATTAATTTCATCTTCTACTTCAATTTTATTTATTTTCTTTTGTTTTGTTTACAACTTAATATATTAGGTGTGTTTTAATTTTATTTTTATTTTTTTTAATTTTTTATTTTACTTTGATATTATTTTACTTTTAAAATTTTATAATTAGTTTTATCATTTGTTCTATGAAAGGATTATGATTTTTGAAACAATGTCATTGTGCAAAAATTGTTAAGTTTCGGATCGACAAAAATATATTTTGTATATACTTAAAATGTTTGCATTCGGTGGGTAAATATTTTTCTGGTTTAAATTTGTAAATATTTTCAGAGTTCGGGGTCGAGAGTGTAAAATCGTTAAAAAACTCAATATGTTTGACCCTATCGCGAGATAGGCTGACCCTATAAATAGGGAAAATCAAAATATCATCCATTTCATTCACTTTCAAATTCCCAAACACTCTCCGCCTTCTCTCTCTACCTTTTTCTCTCCACCGACTTGGTTTTTCAAACCCTAGATCCAAAATAATCTAATATTTGTTTATCATCTTATCATATTTTATATATTATAATCTTGAATCCACCACCTTTGGTAATACATCATTCTAATGTTCATTTTCTTCTTCTTGTTCTGGTTCTATGAACAGTTCCGTCAGGAACTGTTCAGATCTAAAAGGGTTGTTATATGTTGTTGTTGGTATCCTTTGATGATAAAAACTTGTTATCGGTTTTACAAGGAACAAGTGGGTTGAGTTAATTGAGTTTTAGTTTATGTTAGTACGACTTTTAGTTTTTAGGGTTTACTGGACCATTTAGGTCTCAATTAACCTGGTTAAATAGTTTGAAGATGGGTGTAAGTTACCCAGAAACTAAGGCAGGATCCCTTGAACCCAGAAAAGGAGAAAATATTATATTTGGACAAGTTAATATATTCTAATCAAATCTATATTATATTCGAATAGAATATGGATTTGATTAGAATAGAAAGGGACTCAATATTTTTCCATGGACAATGTAATCGAACTCATGATTAAAAGATTTCTAATCGAATTTTGATTATATTCGAATCGAATTCAGAGTCTATTCCAATCGAATTGTCATTCGATTATATTAGACTTTGATTCGATTAGATTAAACTCAAAAATTCGATTAGATTAGATAAAACTTAATCTTAAAATTCTAACGAACTTGATTCTTATCGAATCTAATCATAAACCATTCTAATCGAATTGACATTCGATTATCTTGGTTTATGATTCGATTAGTTTGATTTCAACTTAGATTAGATTGGTTGATACATAAAATAAAATCTAATGTTACAGACCGTAATATAATCTAATTCTAAAAAATTCTAATCGAAAAGCCATTCGATTAGAACAGTTTAACATTGGATTAGATTACTTTCAGATTCAATTAGAATAATTGACACTTGACAGTTTTTAGACTTAACAATTTTGAATTATTCTAGTCTAATTCACACTCGATTAGAGTAGTTGGCACTTGTAAACTTAATATATAAACTAATAAGGACTTTGATGACCATTCGACTAGATTACCTTGGACTTAAACATCTTCAAACAACTTTGATCAAATATTTTATGTAAAGTTTTAACTTTTCTTTTTGGTTTTGTTTTTAATTCTTATTCACTTTATTTTTTTATTTTGTACATAATATAATCTTATGCTTTTGAAACTCAATTATCAATACTTATGTTTCTTTTACTTCTTATTGTACCAACATAACATGTATTTTCCCCTAGAGCTTCCTAGAAAGAGAAAATACAAGGTGTTCAACTCTATGATCAATGGACAACAAACTTGCCCTTAGATGTACACTATATCTTCCAACCCGGAGATTCATGATTCTTGGGTTGAGTAATTTTGGGCAAATGCAAAGACTGAGAAGAAGGGGACTGTTATTACTTCAAGAGTGGCAAACCAAAGGATAACAGTTAATGAGAAGGTTATTAAAAGGGTTTTACAGATCAAGGATGGTGTTGATGATATGTATGCAAAATGTGCAAAGGAAGACATTGAAAGGTTGGTATCTCCGGGAGATTGGGTATGACATAGAATGGAGCACCTGTGAGAAATGGCACTTGCCATTGTACTGGAAGCTCTTGTTTCATGTGGTTGCAAATTGCTTGTCTTCATAAAAGGGCGAGTTCGACAAGCTGAGCATTGAGTGGGTTGGTGTTATGTCCTGCTTGACTCAACAAAGGAAATACAATTATTCCAAGTTGTTCTTCAAGAACATGCAATCCAATGTGCTCGCTAGGAAGCCGAGGATGATGTATCCTCGTTTTGTACAGCTCATCTGGATTATCTATTGCCAAATAATCCAAGACATGTGTATCCAAAGGAAGTTGATGAAGAAGGAGAGGTTGTTTAACGATCTGAGCCTCATCATATAAAGATTGTTAACAAACCATATTTAAAGCAATGGTTGAGTCTACGGGAAGAAGTGTGTACAAGTACAAGGGTCAGGAGCCTAAAGTTAATTTTGCTTAGTTTGCTGAGACCGAAACTTGAGAGTGACGAGGCTAAGGTTGAGGAAGAAGAGGACAGTGGTGATGATGATGACGATGGTCAGACGGGTAATGATGATGCTGGAGATGATGTGGAAGAGCATGAGGAGCCTGAGGCAACAGAAGTTGAATCTGATGTTGAAGGTGAGCACCGGACGAAGAAAATGCATGATAAAGGAAAGAGAAAGACCAGTGAATCATCCAAGGCACCCGCTGAGGAGCCTGATGCTGAAGAGGAGGAGCCCATGCGCCCTCTGAATCGTTTGAAGTGGATGGACTCCAAGAAGTCCACTCTTGCAAAGATGTTGATCGTCAAGGTAATCTTTCCTTTCATTTACGCTATGATCACTGAATCCCTAGCAGCCACACAACCACCACCTATCACACCTCCAACCACCGCATTAGCTAACCCTTACATTGCATCACCCACCACACTAGCCCAAACCATAGAAATACTAAAGCCAAACAGGTTAAGTTTACCAAAGCCCAATCAAAATCCCAACCCAAATCCAAATCCAAATCTAAATCAAAAACCACATCCTCTAAAACCCTTAGAGATGAACTTGTTACACTACCCGAAACCTTACAATCTGGGTTAGACGAACCTATGCCATCTTGCCTAGAAAATCTTCACACAACCACCCAATCCGAGACTGAACCCAAACCCTATCACCACTTAAGATCACCTCACTAGTAACTTCACCAACAACCTCACCACATATCAATTCACATAACCTATTAGGGGATCATCCTTTTGGACTTCCACTTTCACATCTTCATTCCATTACAAAGCAAATCATAAACCTTACCAACCACAACCGAACCCATAAGCCTACCTTTAACCATCACTACATCCTTTCCAACCCAAACCATAACCATACCCATCCAAACTACTCCACAATCAACCTTCTCAACCACACCTCCCTCCACACTCAAGATCCCAATCATAGCAACCAAACCCCCGTCTAGCGGTAAATCAAAGAAGTCCCCTGTGTTTCGAGATCCTATCATCGATAGGATTAGATCACTTGAGGAACTAAACGAAAACCAAGAAAAAAGAGAGCTTTTGTTGATCAAGTTTGTCAAGGATCAACAAGCAATCATCAATGATCAGGATGCACCTGCATCTCGGGTGGCTGAGCTTGAATTAGATAGAGAGCTGGATGGAGCTCGGATTGAGAGTAAACGAGAGTGGATTGATAAATTGCAGAAAAGAGTCACCAGTCAGCAACAATTGATCAATCAAAACTTTTTGAGGAATTACTAACAATATGATGAGATGGAAAGACTCCAATCAAGGGTTTCTCATCTAGAAACTGATCTTCCTTCCTCCTCCAACTTTGCACAAAATCTGAAGAGGGAGCTAGATTCAACCGTTGACAAGGCGATGATTGAGTTTGAAAGCGTTATCTCAAGGGTTAACTTGTTGGAAGGAGCTTCCAGTTCTTCTAGGGATGTGGACAGGTTGATGGGTGAGAGTGTGAGACTGAGAACGAGGATCGAGCTGTTAGAAGGAGAGATTGAGGACCAGGAAGAATTTAACAATGGGCAAAATCGTGTCAATGAGTCTCTCGTCAACCATCATCTTGTTGTTTTGGAGGTAATGCGGTTGACAGATGAGGATGTTGAAAATCTGAGGACACATCTGATGAACACTTATAGGGGATTCTTGCAAGGAAATGAGAAAAGGACCGAGCATGACAACATAAGAAGATCCGCTTTTGCAAGACTTGTTGCTGAAGATGAGAGGGGCAAAGCTCAAGGCAGATTTCATGGAATCATCC
The DNA here is from genome assembly GCF_021521415.1 of Bidens hawaiensis. Taxonomy (NCBI): domain Eukaryota; kingdom Viridiplantae; phylum Streptophyta; class Magnoliopsida; order Asterales; family Asteraceae; genus Bidens; species Bidens hawaiensis. Next base: position 143,132 of record NW_027492546.1, read on the forward strand.
CTAGTTTCCCAAGAAAGGAAGTTGGTGGATGCGGTCTTGGTGCTAGTTCTGATGTCAAGGAGCCAGTGGTTGTTGGAACCATTACGAGTAATGAAATCATTGATAATACTACCACCACAACTGGCAAGTCAGTGCAATGACTTCTGCACTTGTTGAAACTATGTTGGTTGCACAAGTGAGTGTTCTCGTTGTATAATAGCAGGTCATTCAAGGCGGTAATGGTGATGATGGTGATGATGGAGACGATGACGAGTCTGATGATGATGACTCGGATGGTGATGATGTTGATGAAGGTGAGAATGAAGATGATGATGATGATGATGATGATGATGATGAAGATTCGTTTGATAGTTTTGATGAACTGCGTGGTGGAAGCGGTGATGATGATAATGATAGTCGCGGTGATGAAGCCACTGGTGGACATAGGGTGAGTCAACAAGACTCGCCAAGTGAAGCTTAAATAACCCATGATGCTGATGAGGTAGTTGAGGCTGAAATAGCCTCCAACTTTAATGTTTATTCTTTTATGGATACCAGCTCACCAGTTCAAGAAGCCGTGGATCATGATGGAATAAAATACTCTCCTAATCCAGATACTCCGGAAAGGGAGATGAAAGAACCAGCTGAAGAGCCTGTTGTCACTCTACCTGCCAAAAATGCTAAGAAGAAAAGAATGAGAAAGACTAAACACCATAGTGTGAGCAGAATGGCTAGCTTGAGGTGGAGGTTGAAGCCGTATCATGATACCTCTCACATCCTTTATGCCCGATGGCACAAGGATAGCAAAGGTTGGGCTATTCGACGTGCAAACAGCGACCTCACATATCTAACTTATGCATATATGCACACCATGTCCCAATTTGACATGAATTATTTTAGAAGGCAGTGGGTCGTGGCGAGGATGAACTAAGGGGCGAAGGATGGTTCAAGCGGTTTCTCAGCCACGAGTGGAGGGATGACTACCAAACTTTGCCTTGAATCCTGGTAGGTCATATATGTCACACCATAACCAAAGGCGGAACATGCCAGGGCTAACGTATTGATTGAACAGTAGCTCAAAAGACACTAATTAAACCGACAATAATTATTTAATTTCATTAACATTAAAACAAGTACACACATTCAATAAATAGAACAAATAAATCATCCTTTTGTATTTTGACTAATATCTAAGTTAAAACTAACTTCTTCGATCTTGAACAATGTAAATTACTTGTACCTGTAACATGTATAAAAATAGTGTTTGTCAACACGAATGTTGGTGAGAATACATAAGTTTTAGTTGAGATATAAATAGATAAAAACCACAATTCGTATGTTAATGTTGAGCATTACAATTCCTATGAAAATGTAAACAACTAAATAGATGTGGACACGTTCCTATTGATACAAAATCAATGTACTTGGGTAAATGTATGATCGTACTAAATGAGAATAGATAAGGATGAGATACCAACCACCAAACATAAAATAAACATTTAAGCACATAGGGCATAATCATAGAGCATACATAATCACACATAAACATTTATTGAATTGCGTCTTGAATAGCTGTGGTAATAAAACATGAGTAATGTGAATAAGGTATACATGCTACCCCCAAAAATATAAAAGATGGAAAAAAGGGGGAATGTAAACTCACCTTTAGAAATAAGGTAGATGGAAACGGTTACGACAAAGATAAGTTAATTAGTTCCACGAGGAGCCTCGACGAAAATCCTAATTTAAAGTTATAATTAAATACAAATAAAAATAAATATCCAAACGGTATGAATGAACAAGACGCGATATATCATAGGTTTATAACGGATTTGAGATCGTCAAGCCGTCAAATATATGTTATATTAATTTTGTATAATAAAAAGCGTAAGAGATTATAACATGAATAGGGATACAACATTAATTTTATACAAGTTACTTATCGACAAATAAAAACCAAATATATTCATATATTAAATTTGAAATTCGTTTGCCGATTAATTTATTTTGACGTGTTAAAAGAATTTTTATCTAAATTATTTATTTATAATCATATATGTTTAATAGAGAAATACAAGTATTTATAAATACAAAGTTGGGTATATATATAAATATAATGTTATGTACATATATACTGAAAAGTTCTAACTATAATTTATTTTGTGAGTTTATGTGTTTGGTTTGTTAAACGGTACTAGTTTTTTTTTATTATATATAGTATAAATAATAAAATTTAATTAAAACAAAAGATATATAAAAAATAGCAAAATCGGCCCCAATGGGACTCGAACTCGCGTCAAACCGGTCCAAAAGCTTAACATATTTTGCACCAGCCAACTAGGCTGGTGTGTAACCTGTTTTAATAATGGAAACTAATAACTATAAACAAAGGTTGGAAAAAGCCCAAAACTAATAACTATATACTGAAAAGTTCTAACTATAATTTATTTTGTGAGTTTATGTGTTTGGTTTGTTAAACGGTACTAGTTTTTTTTTATTATATATAGTATAAATAATAAAATTTAATTAAAACAAAAGATATATAAAAAATAGCAAAATCGGCCCCAATGGGACTCGAACTCGCGTCAAACCGGTCCAAAAGCTTAACATATTTTGCACCAGCCAACTAGGCTGGTGTGTAACCTGTTTTAATAATGGAAACTAATAACTATAAACAAAGGTTGGAAAAAGCCCAAAATCACTAGAAATCCTAAATTGAACAAGCACCAAAATTAACAATCTTATACCCTCTGTCCATTAAAATTGGCAGAGGGGTTTTGAGAAGCAAACAAATCCAAACATAACCCATATCCTAATTACCTGGAACAATTAGGAATTGAAGGGGAACGTGGGTTTAGGGCTTCGGAAAAGAACACAAATCAAACACGATCTATAGCAGCTTCTAGGTTACAATTGGCATAGGGTTTAGCTTCATGAGAATAAGAGGAGTGTGTGGTACGAGTTAATTGAATTAAGATTGTGTATTTATAGCGTTTTGATGTTGGTTTGGTAAACGGTTCGGGATGAGCTAATTTGGTATACAAAGTTATCTGTTTTCATGGTTAAACGAAAATGTAAACGCGTTTCTGGTTAATTAATGATTTGGTGATGTCAATTCCTTGTTTTTTTTGGTGTGTATTATAGATCAAAGATGGTAATGGATCTAGGTATAGGGTGGTGACAGGTTGGAGGGGAAAAGGTTTTGAATAGGGTTTGCAAATTGGGTCCTTGGTCTTTAGATGTGGGTGCAAGAGTGGATAAATGTTAGTTAGGGGGCTATTGTTGCACATAATTCAAAGTTAAATCAATAAATAACAAAAATAAAACAATAAAATAAAATACATATGTTTATACGACGCGAGAATTTATCTAGAATTGAACGTTCGAATAATTAATAAGACAAAATAAGAGAAAGAAAAAAATAATAATACTAAATGTGTCGGGTTTGAAAAATAACAAATGTTACAATACACTCTTCCAAAAGAAGTCAGTCCAATCACTGGAGGGAGATCAAGAAAGGACGGAGATACAAGATACCTGAAGACCATGGAGAGTGCACGACATGCCTTTCAAAGATGATCTTCTCTATGACTTTGTCTCATGGGAGTTTGACAACAGCAGCGGTGAGGTGATCATCCATTGTGAAAGCATGCATCACCTCCGCTTCTTCGATGAACGAGAGTTGACAGGTCTCTGCAAGGCTGTCTTACTCAAGCTATATGAGTCATCTTTTTCCAATTTTGAATACAACAAGTTTGTACGCTTCCTTGTTAAGAATCAACAATTTGATCACGGCGATGTGTTCGGCTATGAGACCGATTGAAGACGAGAGCTGACGGACTAAATACTAAGGACTAGAGGGAGATTGTAAGGCCCTGTTTTGTTTATTAGTATATTGTATTTAGTTATGCTATAAATGATGTATCTTAGTTAGCTCGTCCGGGTATTTCGTTGTATGTTTGGGCCCAAGGCCATGTAAACAAAGCCCATTGGGAAAAAATAATGTTAGAATGGTGCATGACAACATACACTATAATGCAAACATAACCTTTGAGAAATCATCTTATCCACATTCACCAACTCTCTCCTTCTCCTACTTCTTTCCTTACCATTTAGGGTAAATAAAATACCAAACAAGATCCGAGATCTCAGTTCCTCACTAGTGATTTCTGCTAGCTAGTGTTGAGATTGATCCAAGTAAACTAGTGTTTGTTGTTTGATCCATCCATAGGACCTACACTTTGAATGAACTATTGTGTTTACATTTGTTCATATATGTTCATTTATGTTCTTTAGCATTTGTTCAATTATGTGTGTTTTGCATTCATTTATGTTTGTGAACTGTTAGTTTAGATTTTTAATTATAGACTGCTATGTGAACTTACTTGGTGACTAGAGAGGAGATCGGTTGCATACCGGTACCATAACTGTACAGATACCAAAAGTACCGATACTGCATTTGAAGAAAAAATAGGAACCGAATACAGTACCGAATATATCAGTTTGGTACCGGTATCGATACCGGTATATCGGTAATTTAGCGCCTCGATCTTGCTTTAGCATTCTATCTTTTTTTAGCATTTAACTTGTCTAAAGTAATGTTTTATTTTTCTTTTAGCTAATTTTATGTGAGACGTAACTTTATATTTTTCTCATTGATTAACAATCATATATTGAACTTTTTCAATATGTTGTAATAGTAGAAAATAGGAGGTGACAAGCTTTTTACAAAACTTTTACAAAACCATATAACCTTGTTTCTTGGTCTGCAGGAAATTAATATTTTATATGATCTGCATTCAATATTATGAATGACATGCAATTAATATTTTGTATGAATGACACTGAAATATTATGGCTTGCAAAGTAAAAGAGTGAAATCTTTAATAAGGATAATGGTTTGATCATGGGTTTTAAGAAATTAAAAAGGAAAATAAATTGAGATTTGAAATCCAAACTCAGCATTTCTTATACTTCTCATGCGACTGGTTCTTCTTGCCATTTCATGCTTTGTCAGCTCCCACTTCCTTCTCTGGTCCAACAAGGGAAATCCTTTTTTTAGCTTCATCTCTTAGGTATTTGACAGTTCATTTTGTTGTCTCCCAGCCATCTTGTTTCAGTCATGATAAGCGTATAGGTCAAGATTGGCCATGATCTCAAGCTGTTCTCTTTTATACTCAGCAAAATCATCTTTGAAGACGATTTCCCTCAACAGTCTACTCTACATAATCACTTTCAGTGTATTCGATTCAGAGTCATAGTAGAGTCTTCTAGGCAGATCTATATCATATTGGGGCCTTTCCACTCTTTGTGTTCCAGCTCTACTTGACTCACCCCTAGTTGTTGAAGGGTATCTTCTTGAAGCAGAGGGCATAGTTGGAATTGACTTCATTGGTTTAATTGGCCCTTTGACTTTAAAAGTCTTTCTATACATCCCTTCAATCAACTCAGCAGGCAATTTAGCAAGTTCAGCTAGGTTTTCACAAACATCTCGTGTAATCTACCAATCATATCCAGAATCCTTTTATCCCTCAACTGTCTAGCAGGGACAAATCTTCCTCCAATAAAACTCCTTGGATTCACACCTTCTAACAACACTTTCTCCCATTCAGCCTTCTGCATATATAATAACTCTTTAAATTGGGCTTTTCTCAAGGCATCAAATGCATTTTCACTCATTCCTTTTTGCTTCACCATCACATCCCTCAAATTCTAAATCATCTCCTCATTCTCCCATGGATCTGTGGGTTCATCTAGTTCTGGTTCTGGCTTTACTTCCACTGGGATAGGAGTTTCTTGTGTTTCAACCCATTTTGATTCTTTATTAGTACTATGTTTCTCTCTCAAAGTCATAATTCTTCTTTTCTTTGTAGAGGGTTCAGGTTGATCTTCTCTTGATTGTCTAACAGATGATTCAGGTTGATCTCTCTTTAATTAATCTTTCTTTTATAGTATGTTATAGTGAGATTCAACAGTAGTTTTAGACAAGCTGTTCACCAATTCTGGTGCCATACCTCTATCAATCAAATATCCACACTTCCCTACAAATTTCTTTCTCAAAGCTTCAAGCTTCCCAGACAAAACTGCTTCTCTTGCAAATCTTTCTTTCTCATCTCTCTCAACATTTTCTCTTTTTGTATTCTAGGCTTTTTCAAGATCTTCGAATTTGAAATGAGATAGGTCTTTTTCAGAGAAATTGTGTTTTCATAGATATTCTCTAAACTTTAGACTATCCCTGTTCTTCTTTTCCATCATTCTCTTTATAGTATCCCTCTCTCTGTCTAGTTTTCTTTATAACTCTTCATCAGTTAGTGAGGTAAGATCTTCAAATTTGAATCCATGACTGATTAGCTTTATAACCAAAGGATTTTTCCTTTCAGCCTCTCCATTGTAACTATGTCATTCCTACTTGTGGGGATACAATATCAACCTTCTCAGCTGTATTATCTTGGTCATTATCATCACTTTCATCTCAGTTGATTCATTCAAAGCATCAATCTTTTCTACTTCATCAAGGTTTGAGACATTTTCAGCAACATCTTTTGGCCTTATTATTTGAATTGGAATAGGCCTTAAAGGGCTTTCTTGCTCTTCAGGGGTTCCAACAAAGTATTTGCTCTTATCGTCCCATTTTCCCTTCTTAGTTGATTCACGCTTTTCAGCTTGTTCACTGGCTTTCCTTTTTCTCATATAAAACTTTGCAAATCTGTTGACTTTTTCTGCAAACTCTTCATGCAACTTGTAGAGTTTTTCCTTCATTTGATCAATTGTTTCACCAGTTTCCCTTTGTTTCATAGGTTCTTCATTTTCTTTTTCAGGTTCATTATGGGGGAGACTGAATGCATCAATTACCATTGCTAGAGAATTTTCTATCTCTTCAGCTCTTTTCATTCTGATCAGAGTCTCAATGACCTCTCGGTCCTCAATAACTTCTTTATCAAAAATTTTTGCAACATTGGCTTGATAAATTAGATTTTCCTGCTCTGCTAGCTCTTCTCTAGTCAGGGTTCGGGCAATATATTCCCTCTCCCTAGTTTCATTTATGACTTGTTCAAGTCTTCTGACAGCAGCAGCACTTTCACTTCTTCCTCCTCATCAACATTTGCCCTAATAGGCTCATTTTCCTGATCAGCAATAGCTTTCCCTTGGGCTAATCTTCTTTTCTTATCACTTTCTGTTTCTGAGGGAAAGTCATCAATATCTTTCTCCAAATTGTCCATCTCCCCATCATGCTCAGCATTCTTGGAACCTTCTTTAGCAGTTTCAGTAACAATTGGTTCCTCAGCTGCAACATTTTCCTCCATCACTGCTTCATTCTTCACAATATTAGTGGCATGTTCATTAGTTACTTGTTCTCCAGCAGCCTCAATCTCATCATCATTTCTTTCAATAGTATTCAAAATCTGATAGTTCACATCATAGTTTTGTTCCTCCTCACCATCAGATCTATCACCATCATAATCTTCATCAAGAATCATCGTCCCTCCACTATCTTCCTCGTCATCACTATCAGCATAAGCATTTAATATACTTTTCAAACCATTGTCATCAACTGCTCTTTCTCCCGCATCCACCATATCATCATCATCAGCACCAGTTGCCACATTAGTTTGAATATTCTTCCCCTGTTTTGGGGCAGTTGAGGTCTTCTCAACCTTCTTCTCCAGGGTTTGAATTCGAGAAAGTGTTTGGGCCAACCGAGCCTTTAAATCATCATTTTCCATTCTCAACTCTGCATTCTCTCCCCTCAATTGTACAATTTCTATTATCAAATCAAAGTTTTTTCTGTAAATATTGGAAATATGGGGAGGTGTAGTGGGTGGTGAAGTAAAAAAAGGTTCTAGTATAGGGTTGACGGGTTGGGTTGTGATATGGATTTGTGGTAATGGGTTAAGTGGTGTTTGAGGTGGGGATTGATGGAATTGGTCAGTTGGTGATGGTGGATAAGGTGGTGTTTGTGGGGGTGTGTCTAATGGTGTGGTTGGTGATGTTTGAATGAATGTATCTGGTTTTAGTTGGTATAATGTTTCATGTGGGCTTTGGATTTATGTTGGTAGTGTGTTAGGTGGGGATTGGATTATGTTTTGAGGTGGGCTTTAGTTTAAGGTTTCAGGTTGTGTTTGAGGTGGGGATTGGGTTAGGGTTTGTAGTGGTGAGTGAGGTGGTGTGGCTATAGTGTAGATGGTGGTGTTGGGATCGGTTGGTTCTCCCCCTGAACAAGTACATCATCAATCAAGGCTCCTCCAGCCCCTCCTTCATTTCCATCCCCTGCATCTCCATCATCATCGCTTTCTTCACTTTCATCATCCTCCATCTCATCATCCTCCTCTTCCTCCTCTGAGCTCAACTCAGGTACAGGCATAATATTTAAGTCATGGTTCATTAACCATGGAAAAATCTCAAACGGTGTGTTTGTATTAAATCTGCTGGTACTTCCCAGATTAGTAATTCGTTTGTAGGTGTTGGGATTCTGCAAGACATGAGTTGTACCTATTGTGGGTAAATCATGTAGCTCATGGTTGAAAATTATCTGCAGAAATCTTGGATAAGCTAAGAATCTGTCTTTTTCAGCCTTCTTCAAAATGCCTACCATCCCATCAAAAATCATCTTGGAGAAATTGAATGGTAGATCATAGACAATAGCAACAGTGGCGTTTTCTAAGTCATGACTCATTAGATTCCACTTTCTTGGGGCAAAGCCTAGATCAAATGATGAACCAGAAATTTGTATAAGTTAGGGAACATGCCCTTTTGGAATTGACCTTCGTCCACTGTCCTATGATATCCCATTGTTTGCACAAATACTTTCATCAGATGATTAGTGTTGAAGTTGATTGGATTGTGGTCGTCATCAAGCAACTGCAAGCATCTTCTGATTAGTCGTTCCGTTATATGGATTTCTAGCCTTGCCACGGTAGCCTCTATCCGCCTACCGTTTATATCGTCAACCACCTGGGCTGAGCGCCAAAAATCAAGCGAATGATTTCTATAAATGATTGGGCACTCTGTCAAGGAAAAACAGATATTTGATCTAAGCAACCATGTTATCATCATAGCCACCTCCGCATTATCAGGAGTAATTTGCAACAAGGCACACATGTTGTGCTTTTACTCAAATGGATATCTCGGATTTTCTTGATTAGCCATATCTGAACACACAAACAAACATATTCAAAGCAGACATTAGTCCTAAAGTTCACAACTTTAAGTAATTTCAAGTTATAATTTAAAGAAGATAAGTAGATATTTCACTAAGAACCTGATCTTCGACAAATTTATAACCTACACACGTAACAGAGAGTTAGTAAATATGCATAATCAAAGCCCATTATGACTTAATAGTTGTCGAAAAACACTTAATTAAAGCTTACTGAGTCGGAATAAGTGGGCTGGTAAATTAGGGTTAGGGAATTGAGATTATTGCAATTAGGCGGTTGAGTTTCTGAAACGAGGGTGAGAGAGTGGAAGGTGAGAGAGAAAGTGGGAAAACTTTTCTCTAACTCCCTCTTATATACCTTTTTGAAAGTGGGTTTTAAATTCATTTTGTCATGTAATGAGTTAATAGCTGTCAAACAGTACTATTAACCATTTAAAATATTCACATTTAGAACCTTGCTCGATAAAGTTCATTTACCAAACCTTGCTCGGAAAAGTTCATTTTAGTATTTACAAGGTTTGCTAGGAACCTTCCACTTTCCCAAAGCTTGCTCGTTTCAACAATTTAAAATATTAAAAATAGATCTAAGTAAAATGAAGGAAGCTTACTCGAAATACAAGATTGCTCGAGAACTGAATCACAAGACAGATAATCAAGTATAGAATACCAAGTAGGCAACCTTGCTAGGAATCAACTAAGAGACCCAAATAAATTTCTCATATGTACTTATAATTACAAACCTTACTCGAAAAGCTCAACCTATCACAAACTCTACCCGTAAATGTAAAATAGTTCACAAATATTCATTCAATGATACTTTGATGTAGAGTATGCTCGGAAAACTTCAAAAATACAAAGTGTGCTAGATAGGGATTCTAAACACAAAGTGTACTCGGAAAGTTAAGTTTTGAAATTACCAAGTATATTAAGGGAACATTTGAAAATTTCAAAGTGTGCCTGAAACATAAAGTGTGCCCGGGAAACTAGGTTTGCCCGAAAACACTTGTAATTTCAAAGAATCATAATCAAAAGTAACACATAGCTTGTTGAAAATGAGTTTAAACAGTAAAACAAACAGCTAAGTGTGCTATGAAATCCAAAATCACTAAAGCTTTCTAGAATATCACATCTAATCACACAGCTTGCTAGACTGACTTAAACAACCTATAAAACATTCAAGTTTTCTAGAAAGTTTAGAAATCATCAAAGCTTGCTAGTGAACAGTGCAATAAATCATATCAACTAGTTTGCTAGAAACAGATGTACTTTCAAACAAATCATTAAAGTATGCTCGAAAGTCCTAACTATATAAAAGCTTGCTAGTAAACATCGTATTCAGACATAAACAAATATCAATCTTGCTCAGAAAGGTAAATTTCAAGTAAAATAGTGAACTATACCCGAAAAATATTAAATACTTCAAAGCATGCTCGAAATTGATAAACTTAGATAAAAACATCTAAGTATGCTCGGAAAGGTTATAAAACATCAAACCTTACCCGAAAATACATATTCAACCTTTTTGAAGGTAAAATGCAACACTTTTTGACTTAAACACAATATCAGTTATATTTATCAATAAAAATCATTTTTAAGAGCAACTGGTGCATTAAGAGATCAAATTTCAATCATGTTTCATTTCAAAATAGTTTCTTTCTTTTAGTAAAAAGATCTCAAGTATGGGATCATATTGACTAAGTAGCTTTCTCAATACTTCATTCTCAGCATTATTATGACAGCATAGACAGGTTAACAGTAGGTCTAGACTTAGCATGAATTTCATTTCTTTGGTGATATGATTAAGTTTCAATTAATATGCATAATACTAAATGGATAACACATATTGTTTTCTGATGCTCCATATCTATTCTCAAGGCTTATTTGGCTTTCTCCAGATCACCCCAAATTGACTCCGACCCCCGGATATATGGTCAAAATTTTCTTGACAGAACATTTTTAAAGTCTTAGATTTTTTTTCAAATTTACAAACATATGTGAGGTTGAACGTTGGACTTACAGGCCACGCAAGTCGAACTTATAGGCCTTTCATTCGGAATGTTTAAAGAACTTATATAATTGCCTCCACCCCTGTAGTTCTAGAATTAACCCTCATGTTTGCATTTTCTTTATAAAATTTTGTGAACACATATCAACTTTTGGTTAATTGAATATTTAAAATAGTGTAGTTCACATTTATTCTTTGTCATTCTCAAATAAGATATGTCATTTTGGTGACCAAATACCAACGGGCTCGTGTATGACTGGATAATCATTTTTCTGCCTATTATTTGGAAAGATATATCTTGGAACATGCATAGACAACAATGTAACTCCACATTAAGTTTAGCAAAATTCTTTATGTTTATATCACCTTAGATTTTACACATCATGAGAAAGAAACCATACATGTCAATGACTGTACTAAGTGCCCTTTTTTAGCCTATTAAATCCATATGATTGGCTAAGTAGTCAATGTACTATCATTTCCCATATAAAATAAAGTTTAATATTCAGTCACCCTAATATCTCTTATTTGACAGGTAAATGGCTATCATGTTTAACCACAAGTGGTTAACAGGACCAAACATATGTGTGTATACATGTTCTTTCAAAGAATTTCACAAGTGAAAAACCGAGATCTCGGATCTTGTTTGGTTTGGTTATTACCGATGTAGAAAGTAGAAAGGGAGAGAAGAAAGTAGGTGAGAAGATAAGGTTTTGCAAAATGTTATGTTTGCATGAGAAACATACACTGTTTATAGTGTATGTTCTAATACACCATTCTTCATTATTAATGGCCCAATGAGCTATTGTTTGCATGGCCGTTGCCCAAACATACAATAAGAAACCGACAAGCTAACTAGTATACAACGTTAATAGAACAAGTAAATACAAAAGACTAATAATACAAAACAGGACCCTACAACCTCCCTCTAGTCTTTAGTATTTAATATGTTAGCTCCTCGTCTTTAGTCGGTCTCATAGTCAAAGCCTTCATCATTTTCATATAGTTGACTATCAACAAGGAAGTGTACAAACCTGTTGAACTTCTCAACTATTTTATCAGATCTGTCTTAACGAACATCTTCCACAGTGCCCAAAGGGGAGTTATAGAGCTTCAACAAGACTTCTTTTCCAAGAGCAGCCAGCTCATTCTCATCGAAGAAGCGGAGGAAGTGCATCTGTTCATAATGTCGTTTCTTCATTTTTCTTCTCGGATGTTGAGAATATTCTCCACCAGTTGCTGGAACCGTCTACGTTTCTGGCTCTTGAGATTGATCTGCTTCCTCAACACAAACCGAAGTGTTCGGGTTCGGTGAGTAGTTGATGCCGTCTACATCAACTTTGTCTTCCTCCACAGCTTTTTGAACTATTGAATCGGTACGTGCAAAAGAACAACATTAAAGACTGAGCAGCACCCGCCTCTCTGACTTTCCTAGCTTCACTTGGTGAGACTTGTTGTTCACATGCCTTATTTCCTCCAGTAGCATCATCACCACCAATTTCATCATCGTCACCATGACCGCTATCATTACATGGTTCATCGTGACTGTCATGAGAATCATCATCCTCATCATCACATTTATCATCACCATCAGAGTCATCTGTCACCATCATCGTCATCACCATCATCACCGTCATCACCTTGAACCACTTGCTTAACAATGGCAAGCAATCACTTGTGCAATCGAAGTGGCTACAACAAGTGCATATGTAATGCTCTGACGTGACTGGTACACTAGTACTGATAACAGTCATGCTCACTAAGGGTCCAGCCACCGTTATTGGTACATCACCAACATCACCAACACGACTTCCACTCACACCCTTCCTTAAAGATCCAAATATAATCCTTTCAAGACTACTTTGATCTCCAACTCTTCTAGCAATATCAGCAACAAGGTTAGCAACAGAAGATCGTTTCTTCTTGCTTTTCTCAGTGCCTTGTTCTTCACCTTGTACCCGTCCTTTAAACGTCTCCATGAGATGACTTCTCAACTTCTCAACATCAACATCAGTCATTCTCATAACTTCAATGGTAGCTAAATAACGATTACAAGACCTTAGTTGATACAGTCTTGAACGTTGTTGAGGCTTTGTTGTTCTTCTATCTCTTTTTCCAATCTCTCAGTCATAGACCTGAGCTCCACATTTTCACCGATCAGGGTGCCCACATTCCTTGAGGAAATGGACTCACCCTCCAACAAACCAACACGAGAACCAAGAACTTCGCATTCAGTCAATGCATGGTCCACACTAGACTCTAGCTCCCTTCTAAGATTCTGAACAAAGTTGGAGGAGGAAGGAAGATCAGTTTCAAGGTGTGAACCCCCTAATTGAAGTCTAATCATATCATCGTGGCGTTATGCGTTCTGCAAGGACTCTTGAGTAGCCAGTTTTTGATTGTTGTCACACCCTCAAATTTCGACTGACGGAGTTTTACCGTGAGGTGCGTGACATACTAGGATCAAGCTCATTTGTTATACCAAACCATAGAAAAAATAATTATAAAATCAATTAAGCTCATCTAAATATGAGAATGTGAAAACCAAATCAATAGTGTAAAGTTTAGTGGAAGCGTAAAGGTAAACTGGTTAAAATGTTAACAATGTGCTCAAACATGCAAAACCCATCTCACATAAAATTAACAAACTGAAATAAATGTTAATGCGACAAATGTGACTCTAGATATACGCAATGCAACCCGCTCCTTAGAACATCTAGCAACCTGGGCGAGTATAAATATTCAAGGGTCAACACAAGGTTGGTGAGTTCATAAGATGTTGTAAAAAAGTAGTATATACAGTATAGATAGTATACGTAGCATAAGTAGTGTATGTATAAGTAGATTTAGCACTTGTCAAATACACCAGGGTAGCTAACCCATTGACAAGCTACTAGACATTTGAACCGAAGCTGACTGTAATAATGCCTTCTTACCAGGTCTATCACCAATACTAGCATATAAATGTTAGGTAAATATAGCACCCGTTTTACGATATCACGGCCGTGCTAACGCAACAAGCCCCCATGATGGGGTTTGTCAAACCCAGTAGTGCTACTCCATGTAACCCCACGATCTCATCCTATCGTTTCAAGGTAATGTAAGGACTTTAAGTGATATAAGGGCATCTAGTATAAACTTGTGAAATATAAGAAACCAAGTAAATCCAAAATAAGTCGTTGCGTTTTCCTTCAAAAAACCAGTATGTAAGTATATCCATGTTTTCTTCCCAAAAACAAGTATAGGAAAATATTGTATTTTTAATCCAAAAAACAAGTAAGGAAAATGTTTTGTGTTTTTAATCCAGAAAACAAGTATACGAAAATAGTTTTTTGTTATCAATCCAGAAAACAAGAAGTAGTGTTTTGTGTTTTTAATCCAGAAAGTGTCGCATGTAATAGACTTTTCTCAAAACCAAAAGGATGCACTTAACTCGCAAACCATTACCTAGTACAAGTGTTTAAGTTATGAGAACGTGTTTAACAACACATGACTCTAAAACCCTAATATGGACTCACACACAAACACAATCTTCACATGGAAACTCGTTGGTGATAATAAGTAATGTCAACTGTACCAAAAATTATTAACATGTATCCACACATCATATCACGGCAAAGCAACCAGATATTCATCATATAACTCAACTTATGATCATTCATTTCACGAGACAGATTATGACATGTACAAAATGATTTTATTCACTAAGCAAACCTTAGGTATAAATGATACAAAATTTACCACTGTCGCATATATGAATTTGGTTTCTCAAAAAAAATTATTATATTTTCTCATGCCAAAAAAACTCACAATAATTCAATCATTACATATAGGTACCAACAGTTTAGTAGATTGCGCAACATAAAGTAGTTTCATGGTTCTCTCAATTCATTTATCCAAATTGTGCAAGGACAATTGGGTTGTCTTCTAGACTCATAATAATAAGTTCCAAAAGTGGAACCAACTCATTTGTCTTTGTTAATCTCAAGTAATGATGCCGGTAAGACATACTAGAATTTGAGTCCCTGCATCAGCTTTGACACATGTTTTTGTAAAATCATAAAAATTATTCAAAACTTGTCCGAAAATTACAAAATTTACCTTTCTGGAAACTAGACTCAGAATACTATATCCTAGAATCAAGAATCGATCAATAATCATCGTTTAACATCAAGTTACAAACCAATCAATAAACGAGGATGAATCTGTCAGCAAACTGTTATCATCAAAACTCAAACCCTAACATCTTTATGTCATCCCTATGGTTTTAATTCATCAATTACCATAAATATCATTCATATTACAGAGATTGAACATCTAGGGTCTCACAATAATTCATCAAAACATTAATATATGCATAAAACTTACCAATTAGCATTTAGAATGGTGAGAATCACTCAAACACACCACCAATTACAAGAATCGAGCTTGAATCGAAGGGTTTGTGTGTGGGGGGTGTGAGGCAGACGCCCATGATGAGATGGAGGCTGAAGGTCGATGGTTTATTGGTGGGAATTAGGTTTGGTTACTTTATTAATATTATAATTAATCATAGAATGGTACTTCCAGAATCAGTTTTGGTTTTAAACGAACTTTATAACAACCAAACCGAAATATAATGAATCATCTATATTATCTATATTACATATAAAACATTTTGGATGGATAAAATGGTAATTTTAAAATTTTAAGATGTTAAAATTAATTAGGGAGGCGCCATTAAATTTATGACACTATTACCGGCCGCCAAACCTGTACTCATTTCTCATTAATTCTCCGGCGAGAGTATTCACAATGCTTTATGATGCTTGGCCCTTCCATATCCCCCCAATTCAACGTCCGTTACAGGTCTATACCATTTGATTACACTCACTCAGGCTGGTGACTTTCAATTGATCTTCAGACAACGTTACAATTGATCTTCGGTCTACCTTAACCTTCAATTGCAATAAATTTTATTGCAAATAATCGACAATATTTAAGACGCGACCATAAGTCATCAAATGGTATCATCGATTGCTCTATTCTTCCGTAGTGATGGTGACGCACTGATAGTAACCCACCCCAAAAGAAACCGAAATCCAGAAATTGAATGGAATCTGATCACATTTGTTTTCTAATCATCATCATGTAAGTAGTCCATTTCATTTGTCAAATGTTTGTTTGTTTGTTTGATCGATTTTGTTATGAACACACCCTTTTGTTATACCTTCTGTTTGTTATTTTTCCTTTTTTCTAAAACACAGTTTTCTTTTTAATTTCTTTTTTAGAGTAAGGCCGATGATCAACTGAATTGGATGTCCTTCAACATGAGAAGTTGGCCACATTAAGAAAAAAGATCCATTTTCATTAAGAACAACATGGAAAAGGTTTGGTAGTTCTATGCTTGCAATTAATATATGTTATGTGCAAGTGATATCATAGATAATTTTTTATATTGTTTTGTACTGAAGTTTTGGTTTTTAGCTAAAGCCATGGTTGAAAAGATGTCTTCTGACTTTAAAGTCATATATGAATATGTTGAATCACCCATGAATATGGTATGTAGGTTTCTTTTTGAAATAAAGTATTTTTGGTAAAGTATGCAAATGAAGAAAATGTGATAGCCACCTCTTATGCATTTTGCTTATTTTGATCCTCAAACCGAAATAAGAAAAGTCTTTGAATTTGTTTTATCGCATGTAACACATATGTGCTTCTTATTATTGACATCACAGAGTTCAATTTATTGACAATTTTTATAAACTGCAACCGCGTTTTCTTAATAATTTTAATCCTGACGGTTGTTAGCTTATGTCTAACAATATAGCATATCGTATCAATGTCGACTTGATGGCTTTGACAAAGAAAATACAGGTACAATTTACCTATATTAAGCCATATACTATGGTATTTGATCATATGTAGTGTGATTATTCAATAATAACAAAATGTTGGATTATTTCTCAGAGTCATTTTAGTCAACTCCTATATAGTTTGTCTATGGCTTGCATTTTAGATATTCCGCTAAGCAAAATGACTCAATGAAAAAACCAAGATATTAGTTAACTGAAAATTGCATATAGTTTAATGTAATCCCTTGATACCCACCTTAGAGAACCAATAACTCGTTTTTTAAAAATGTAGTTGGTACCTTGTTTCTGCAGCATTTGATTAGTTCTTAACCATTAGCAAACTGTGTGTTAGGGGCATTACAGTCATTTTTTTACATACTTTACATATAACTTGCACTTTAGATATAGTTTAAGCCAAATTGTTGGTACTTCTGTATCTGCAGCATCTTACAGCTCATATATTAAGCCATAATGTGGTGTATGATCTTATTTAGTGTGCAAACTCATTTACCAACAAAGGTTAAGCGAGATTATATGCATACATACACACATTTATATGCCATATTGTATGAATTAAGTAGTGTTTTTACTTTTGTTTTTGACATTTATAAATTTCAATCATAATTTAGTTGATTTTTTATTTTTTTACAGATCCTCAACAGACCATTGTTGGCTACATGTGTGCATTTTAACTTGCAAACTCTAGCCTTTCAAAAAATATTTATACATAAACAATAACATAAGATCTTTCAAACTTTGACATGTCTAGGAAAACGAGTGGACGGCCTTCAAGTAACGTGTAAGGTTTGGCAATGTGCAGTGAAGTGGAAATGTGACATTGCGGTAGTATTGTACCTCTTTTATGTTATTATTATTATTATTATTATTTTTTTTTTTTAATTTTTTTTGCATAGCATGGCAACAATCAGTGGTTCATGATATTATAAATTGCTCTGGTTGGTTATGAACTTATTTCCTTTTTTGCTGTGCTATATAGAAACTTGGGTTTAGGTTTGCTCAGTCCTTGGTGGAAATTGTGGAAGCGTCAGAAGTTTTTTAATATAAGGTAACCAACGTATTTGATATATTTAAAGTATCTTTTTGCCATTCGGATCTTTTGAATTTGTGTCCCTCATTTGAGATTTGTTTGCATATAAATGACCACAAAACTTTCCCTTTTATTCTTTTCAAATGTGAGTTTTTATTTTTCTAATTAGACAAAGTTGACTTTCACATAGTCAAATTTGACTTCTTTGGTCAAGAGTGACCAAGAAGTCAAAGGTAGATATACTTATTAACATGTACATAAATATAATCAGCAGCATCAACCTTGAATTTTGGATTAAAAGTAGCTATTGGAGTTGATAAAATGAAAATAAAGCTGTTTTTTGTTTTTTTTTTCTTCCCACGAGATCATAACTTCTTTTTAGGCTGCAAATGGAGGGCAAGAAATTGTTTTAGTTGTTTTCAATAGGTTTGGTTATATAAAGAAGATTTGTAGCTAAATTGCACTTTAAGAATTATCTCTGAGTAAGCGAGTTGCAATTGAATTATTTTTATCTACATCTTGATATAAGTTGTATTACAAACTAAGTGTAAAGATTACACTATATATTTTTATGAACAATGGTTCACTTATTAGATCTGGTTTAGGTTTATACATAAATAGTCGTTCACTCACATATTCGGCATCACTTTAGCCTACGTTAGCGCGGTCCTGTTAAATCAACGTTTCGTACATATTATTGTATTGCAAATTGTTTTTCGAACAACCATTTTTCCTTTTTAAGAATTATAAATATATTTTTAATATTGTTGTCACATGCTTATTTTTATCTATGTTCTGATGCACACATTCTATTCAGCACCGATAAAAACCCGCCGTAACGCGCGAACTCACCCACTAGTTACAAATAAATTACTAGCCCAAGATAATAAATTAAGCCTCATTTTTCTTTCGTAAATATTAATTTGTAAAAGGTGAAAACATACAAATTACGCGCAATCGATTGCAGTTTCATGAAACAAGGTATGAACTAAACACATAATCATTTAGCATGTATTTTCACATAGATAATATTATAAACATATGCTCGAGATATTATCTTCTTATTTAATAACCAATAGCGTGTTAACCGAGCTTAATGTACTTCTTATTTAATAACCAATAGCATGTTAACCGAGCTTAATGTACTAAATCGTGTGACACATAAAATCATCTAGCACATAACAATTTTATCCGAATTATTTAAACTTATCCAAGACGACATTAATCACCAACGCGTACTGACAGACTCATGTGTGTGACTCGTTTTTTTACTATTTTAAATGTTATGCATGACGTGTAAGATAACGGAGTTTGGGTGAATGGAATTAACGTGAAAACGCAGGGTGTCACAATTGTCCACCCGCTTTTGCAAGTTTCCAATCCAAAGTCTTTGGCTCTCGATCAAGGCTCGACTTTCCTCCTTGTCTAGCTCCAGTTGAGCCATGAGCTCATCTCTTTCTTTTACAACACTCTCATTAACCGCTTGTTTATCTTTGACGAACTTGATAAAGAGGTATTCTCGTTTTACCCTCTTTTCGTTTGATTCCTCCACTGCTTTAATCCTATCTTTGATAGGATCCCGAAACACTAGAGATTTCCTTGATTTTCCACTTGACAAGGGAATGGATGATATGATAGGGATTTTGGTGGTGGATGAAGGTGTGATTGAAAAGGTAGGTTGAATTGTTGTTTGAGTGGGTATAACGATGGTTTGGGTATGCCGAGATGTGGTTATGGTTAAGGGTAGGCTAATGGGTTGGGTTGAGGTTTGTATGGTTAGTAAGGTGGTTTGGGTGTGGATTGATGAGGTATATGTGGAGGTTCAAAAAGATGTAACTTTGATAGGGGAGGTGAATTGGTACGTGGGTGAGCTAAAAGGTGAGGAAATCCTAGGTGGTGAAATGTTTGATATGTATGCTTGGTCTCGGTTTGGGTAGGTTTTCTAATATGGATGGCATAGGTTCATCTAACTTAGATGGTGAGGTTTCGGGAGGTGTGACTAGTTCATCTATGAGTGTCCTAAAGGAGGAGGATTTGGTTTTTGTTTTTGTTTTGGTTTTGGTCTTTGGTTTGTGTACTTAAACTTTTTTTTCTTTATGTTTTTGTATTGTGCGGGCTAGGGTGGTCAGGGAAGATAGGCGAGGGTCAGTCTGTGTGGTTTTTGTGGTTGTGTCAATAATGTGGAAATCGAAGGAAAGACTACCTTAACCGACGTAGGCATCTTGGAAGGTGTAGACTTCTTGGAGTCCTTCATCCTTTTCAAACGTTTAAGAGGGCACTCGGGCTCCTCTTCTTCCTCAACAATTTCTTTTGACGACTCACCAGCAGAAGGCTTACTAACAGCCTTCCATTTTTATTTATCATGACATTTCTTGGTTCGATGTTCACCCTCAACATCCATTTTTGGATCACTGGCCTCACTATCAGCCACATCATCAACGCTCTAACCGTTATCATCACCATCATCCCCACAGTCACCATATCCTCCTTCTTCATCCATCTCTTCACTATCTTGTTTAATTTCAGTAAATGCACCAAACTTTGTACCAGGTTCTTGTCCTTAGTACTTATATCCACTTCTCCCAAGTGGTTCCAACATGGCATTGAAAACAGTTTGTCTCACCATCTTTATATGATGAGGCTAAGATGGTTAAACAACTTTTTCATCAGCATCAACTTCCTCTGGATAGACTGGTATCAGAATATTCTTTAACAAGTCATCCAGAATCAGTTGAACGTAGTGTGGATACATTCTCCAAGTTTTATTCGAGAGCATATTTGATTGCACGCACTAGAAGAATAATTTGGAGAAGTTATACTTCACTTCGTTTGTTAAACAGGCCATTACCCCGACCCATTCAATCTTTAACTTGTCAAACCTGCCCTTCTGCTCAGATATGAAATGTGCAACAATATGGAATAAGAACTACCAATAGGCAGGCATATGTCTCTTCTCACTAGTGCTCCATTCAACATCATATCCGATTTATTTAACGAACTATTCCAAGTCATTCTTTTCCAACTTCTCAAAGAAATGATCTAGAGCATCTTTAAAGTTTAAGGCTCGTCTAATGGACTCCTCAGTAATTGTCAACTTTTGTTTGGCCACTTTAGTGGTGATTGAGTTTCCCTTCTTCACTGTTTTGGCGTTCACCTAGAACTATTCAATCCGACTACTATGTATCCCCGGGTTGGCGGAGATAGCATGCATCAACGGACATTCCCGTAGCCCATTAATCATCGTGGTGAAAACCTTATGTTTCATTTTCCTTGAAAGATCCAACGGGAAATACATGTTATGTTGCTACATTGAGACATAAGACTATCATTTGGGTTGATCATTGAGTTAAAACATACAAATATCAAGATCATACCCAGTTAAGTCCCACCAACAGCAAAGCTATAAGTAGGGTTTGGGGAGGGTGGGATGTAGGCATACCGTACCTCTATCCAAAGAGATAAAGATGTGGCTTTCAGAGAGACCCTCAGCTCTAAAATACATATGTATGAGGCAATATAAAGGAAAACAAAGTTCAACAGTAATATAATAATAATAACAATTAAAAATTAATAATAATAATACTAATAATAATAATAATAATAATCACAATAATAATATATATGGAAAGAAAATACCATTATGTTTTGTGACCAAAATAAGGTAAATATAAGCCCTAAGGTATTTCTTTCTCCCTAAAAATCCTTAACTACAATTCTACTTCTCCAAAATTTTATATCCTCAACCATGTCCTTGGAGAGGTTTGAGTCTATCAAATCATGTCTAATCCTCTCATCCCAAGTCAATTTAGGTCATCCTCTACCCCTCATCCCCTCTATAGTAATGTTTTCTACGGATCTAATAGGATTCGTTGTCTGTCTTCTCTTCACATGTCCAAACCATCTCAATCTCCACTCTCTTATATTGTCTGATATGTTCTTTACCTCTAATATCTCTCGAAACAT
The DNA here is from genome assembly GCF_021521415.1 of Bidens hawaiensis. Lineage (NCBI taxonomy): Eukaryota > Viridiplantae > Streptophyta > Magnoliopsida > Asterales > Asteraceae > Bidens > Bidens hawaiensis. The sequence continues at coordinate 165,118 of NW_027492546.1, forward strand.
AACGTTTCTTATTCGTTCTAACCTTGTGTGCCCACACTTCCAGCCTAGCATTCTCATTTCTGCTACCTTGATCTTCTGCACTTGTGCCTTCTTGATGGCCCAGCAATATGTTCCATATAGCATTGCAGGTCTAACTGCGACCCTATAAAATTTTCCCTTTAGTTTAGTTGGGAAACTCTTTTCACACAATATACCTGTGGCTTCTTTCCATCTACACCATCCTACCCAAAATCGATGGGCCACATCATTGTCTAATTCCCCATCGCTATGAACAAATGATCCAAGATACCTGAACTTCGTTACCTGCGGAACCACCTGCCTTTCAATGGTGATCTGTGAGTCCTCATTGTCATTTACCCCACCAAAATCATAGTGAAAGTACTCCGTCTCAGAGTGACTAATCCTTAAACCTTTTGTCTCTAAGATTGTTCGCCTATCCTCTAGCCTCATGTTTAAATCTTGTTTTCTCTCAGCAAGTTACACAATATCGTATGCGAACATCATGCACCATGGGAGCTTCTCCTGAATCGACTTTGACAACTCATCCAAGACTACTGAAAAAAGAAACGGACTCAACGCTGACCCCGATAAAGACCTACCTCTGCGGGGAAGAAATCAATATCCCCCATGGGCTCACAGATACTTGTTGCACTCCTGGTATACATAACCATAATTATCTCTATATATTTCCTCGGTACTCCTCTACCCTCCACGCACTCCCAAAGCACCCATCGTGGCACACTGTCGTAAGACTTTTCTAGGTCAATAAATACCAAATGCAGGTCATGCTTCTTCTCCCTATACTTTTCCATCAATCTTCTTATAAGGTGTATTGCCTCTGTGGTGGAACGCCCCGGCATGAAGCCAAATTGGTTCACCGTAACCTGAGTTTCCCGTCTAAGTCTAACCTCAATCACTCTTTCCCATAGCTTCATAGTATGAATTAGTAGTTTGATTCCTCGGTAGTTACCACAACATTATACAAATACTAACTTGTTAAAGAAAATAAAGTAATTAAATAAATAAAGATAAACTTAAATAATAAGATTATACTTTAAATAAAAAAGTAGAAGTTAAAAATAAGGTAAAGTAAAATTTAAAATAATATAAACACAATCTTGAATATGTGTTTGAAAAATGCCAAGGACAAACCAATTGAATCGAGTAGGATTAAACAATACGAGTTGAATACCAGCTGATGAAAATATTTAAAGTGTGAACCATTCAAATCGAATATAAATCCAATCGAATCGATTGTAAAAGTAATCTAATCTAGTTGTGATTGAGTCTAATCGAATCCGGAGATTCGATATGAATCAAAATGAGTTAGACTAGTTTAGTATTGTAAACATTCGACGGGATTAGGATTATAAACCTTTAGAGTCATTTTAAGTCTATTAAAATTTATTTTGTCCAAGTGTGAACCAATAGAATCGAGTTTGAAACGAATCGAATCGAGTTTCAATCCAATCGAATCATGTCTGGAATTCGATTAGAATGGTTTTGAATTTGATTTGATTGGAATCAAATTCAATTCGAATCGTTTTTATATTAACTCAATTAGTCTAATTTTGCCTTAGAGAATTCTTGAGGAGGTTATATTTGTTTCGAATCGAGTTTAAATTTGATTCGAATGGTTTCACCATTTGATTTGATTCAAATTGAACTCGAATGAAATATTGCACGTAGTCCAAATCTTTTGTTTTATTCATTTCTAGGTTCCTCCAACCTCGATGAAGATTCCTGGGCAGTCCTTATACATCTTCAAACAATCATCCTAGGTAAATTTAACCCTAAGCAGTCCGAAAATGAGCTTAAAACTAAAAAATGTACAGACATTAGACAAAACTCAATTAAATCAACACAAACATCAATCATGATGTCAATGGTAAAATTCTATCATCCATAACATTAACCAACAACACATAAGTGCCCCTTTGATCTTGAACAGTTCTGTCAGCAACTGTTGAAGAACAAGAACGGATAACACAACATACCATGGAAGATGGATTACCAAAGGTGAAGGGTCCATTTTGATGATCTGTCAAGTGATGATATCAAAGAACAAGCATATTGTTGTTCAAAACTAGGGTTTAGAAGTTGAAAGTGGCGGTGGAATGGATAAGGTAGAGAGCAAGGGTCTATTTAAGAGTGTTTTGGGAAAGTGAAAAGTGATAATGGAAGATATTTTAGGTTGACCCTATATAGGGTCAGCTTATCTCGCGATACGATCAAAACATCTCGAGTTTTAAACGATTTTACACTCCCGACCCTGAGCTCTGAAAATATTTATAGATTTAAATCCGAAAAATATTGAATCCAAACACTTTAACTATATACAAGATATACTTTTGTCGGTTCGTCACTTAACAACTTTGCTCAATGAACCTTATCATAAACTCATAAACATTTTCATAAAATCGAAAACAGATTTTAATTTTAAGGATAAAAGGTAGAGAAAAATAAAAATAAAATAAAACTAAACATACTTATGAATTTAAGCTAAAAACTAAATAATAAACAAAACAAAATAAAAACGAAGTGAAGTAAAGATGAAAATGATATTATATCTAATATACTAATTATAAATATTAAAAGTTTACATATTTTTTGTGAGAAAGATCACGAAATGAAATCACATTATCCGTTAACGTACTAGATCGAACTTCTATTTCAACATTTTTATGCCAAGAACCCTATGTCGACTATAGATATATTTTGTCTACTTTAAGATATCAATACGTTAACGTATATATTAAGCACAATACGTATGTGGTTCCCATTTTATCCGACAACTTACAGACTCCATCATACCTCATGCACACTTTATGTTTACGAGATCACTCCGAATTGACTCTGGACCCCTAATGATTAATTAAAACATTTTCAGCTAATTTAATTTTTATAATTGTTTTTCAAACAATGAAGGTTGAACCATGGACTTACTTGCCATACGGACTTACAAGCCTTTATATAAAGTGTTTAGGACTTACTTGTTTGCCCCGGTTCTAATATTCCCCTAATTGTTTGTTAATTATTAACATTTTGTGTTGAGAATTGTCAACATTTTTGTGTTGAATTTAATTTTTTAAGCACTTTGCAGTTTTTCTGCTTTATCATTTTGATTTTCATTATTAGTTATTTAAAGCGAGAATAACTTTATGGTGACCAATCACTAACGGGCTCGTCGTGTATGACTGACTAATAACATTTTTGCCTTCATTGATATGTCTTATATTGGAGTTGGCAACCGCTTCATGAATGTGTAACCACTATCATAGGCGAGATTTTAAGTTTATATCACTATGACACTTACTCGTTTGTCAAGCCTATCAACACATCAGGCGATGATATTGTTGGCTTTTGATCCACTATTTTCATGTGCTTGGATTCTTAAAGATATTTTCTTATCATTTTTCAAATGATGAATCGATTTCTCAAAATGTTATAATATTTATAATATCCTACTCGCTCTAAGCACAGGAGCTCCCTTTAAATGAGAAATCATTTTCTAATTTTCGTAAATAATATAGTAATGTATTAAATAAAGATAAACTATAAAAAGTAAAACATAAAATATTTTTAATAAAGCCAAGTGACTTAATTTTGTTTTTCTTAAAAATAAGATAAAAATCTTTTTGGTGTGTTAGACTTAACTCATTTTCTCCCTCTAAAATTGTGGCATATTTAAAAATATTTACTAATTTAAACATATAAAAAGATAGATGAAATTAATCAAAGGAAATCATACCCAACGACTCTACAAGATATAGAAATCAGGTAAGATCAAAGGCTTTAGTAAAAAGGTCGGCAAAGTTGTAATCTTTGTGGACCCTTTCAATGCATGCAGACAAGTTTCTGGTCATAACAATCACGAATGAAATGCATTTGGATGTCAATATGTTTTTCTTGGAATGTTGGACTGGGTTTTTAACAATACAAACCACTGCTTCATTATCACACTTGATAGGGGTTTAAAAAAAATGCAAACCGTAATCCAGCAGCTGATGTAGGATCCAGATCACTTGTGAATAGCAGGCGGAAGCGGCAACGTATTCTGCTTCAGCGGTGGTGGGGGATACGATGACCTGCTTCTTGCATTGCTAAGAGATTAATCGATCTCCCAGGAACTGACATCCTCATTATGTTGATTTTTTGCCAAGATTGCATCCCCTATAATCACTATCGTTGTACGCGTGCAGTACTAAAGGGGAGTCTTTGGGATACCAAAGACCTAAGAGAGGCTTTCCCTTTAGATACTGGAAGATACGTTTAAGTGATACTCTTTTGGATCACAATGATATCTAAACCCTAAATTCCTAAAACAATTTAACTATCTGTTTCTCAGTCGTCACCGCTCACCACTCACGAACATTCCCTCTCCGGCTTTTGTTTCACTAAATATGTTGTCAAATATGTTTTTCTAAAAAACTCTTATCTTGTATTATCATGTTTTATCGTGTATACCAGGTAGTAACAGGTTCGTCTTTGTGTTTGGGATACATGTACACGATAAGTTTTCGTGTCATGTATAGGTATACACATTTTGTGTTCGTGTCTTATCGTGTTCGTGTCTTCTCGTGTACGGGTGGGTATACACTATATTCTAGCCCTAAATAACAACACCTCTTCTATTGCCATTCTTCAATAGATGTTCTGCTAAGGTAACATACCAAGTACGAGGTGCTTGATGAAGGCCATAGAGAGCTTTATCAAGACGATAAATATAATTTGGATGTTCAGGATCTTCTAAACCTTGTGGTTGCTTGACGTAGATCTCTTCTATCACTTTACCGTACAAGAATGCAGTCTTCACATCCATTTGATACACTGTGAAGTTCATGTATGAAGCATAGGCCAAGAAGAGACAAATTTCCTCGAGCCTAGAAACATGAGCATAAAACTCATCGTATTCAAGGCCTTCATGTTGTGAGAAACCTTGTATTACCAATTATTCTTTGTTTCTTATGATCACCCCTTTATCATCTTTCTTATTTCTGATCGCCCATCTTGAAACAATCGGCTTTTTGTTCTCCGGCTTCTTAAACAACCTCCAAACATTAGAGCTTCTTGAAATGTAATATCTCGTCTTGAATTGCTTCAACCTAGGAACTTTCCTTTGGAGCTATCTTGTAGTCCTTTGGTTCGACCTGTTAAATTTATCAAGAAAACAGACATTTGTTAATGGTACCAGATTTACTCCTTGTTTGGATGCCGCCTGAGGGAGAACCAATGATGTTTTCAGTGGGATGTGTTCGATGAATGGGTAGCTGGGGAATGTCTTCTATTAGAGTTATTGGTTCTACTTGAAGATCAACTGCCAAGCTCTCGATGGGGGGAGATATGCATGGAGCATTGGTAAGAATATCAGTGGCTGGTTGAATGATGTCAGGTTGATCAATCACATGTTCCTATGAAATGGGACCATCCTAGAGACTTTCAATGAATGGAACAAAAACTGCAAGAACCAGAGTAGATTCAGTGTTGTTAGATTCACCAACAACGGGTTCTTCAGCAGCAGCAACTTGTATATTTTCATCTGAAGAGGGAGGTGTGGGGATGGATTCAACCACATTTGGTCCATCTTGTACACTTGTTGCAGGTTAACATATGTCACATTGTCAGCTGACATATACGAGTCATCTAATCAGATTCAGATGCGTCTTCAACGGCTACCAGATCAGTTGTATCAGCGGTTTGAGGAGCGGGATTGTTGACGGCATGATTATTGACAGCGGGAGGAGAGACTGCTGGCAGTGTATTTTTGTTGTATGGGTCAGTAGACAGATTAATGTCAGACAATTTGTTGACAAGAGTTTGCATCAATAGTGGTTCACATACATAAGTTGGAATAAAAGGGCTGGTTGATGGTAGAGTAGACATGCCATGAAACTGATTAAGTAGGTTTTCATAATCAAACAACCAGTTGGGTCCGTGCAAGCATCAGTAGCATTAAGCTCTTGCCAGTAAACGTTGAAAAATTCCGCAATCACCTTTGTCTTCTTGTTGTAGACACGATAAGCAGTTTTGTTAGATGCGTATCCAACAAAGTAACACTCATCTGCCTTTTCAGCAAATTTTGGATCTTGATGAGCACCTATATGGAGTAGGGTGGATGGACATCCACAAGTCTTGTCTTAAAGTAGTTGACTTGTGGCTTGATCTTATAGTAGACTTCAAAAGGAGTCTTTTTAAGCGCTTGTTGATGATCACACGGTTTTGAATGAAGCATGCAGCAATGATGGCTTCACCCCAAAAAATTAATGAATTTTGGAGTCTGAAAACATAGTTCTTGCAGCTTCGATCAACATTCGGTTGTGACGTCCTCGAACTCCACTCTGTTATGGAGTGTACGAAGCACTGAACTGCCCATCAATCTCATTTGAATGACAAAAGTCATCCATAGTGTTGTTGCATAATTAAGTTCCGTTGTCACTTCTAATACACTTCAACTTCGTGTCAGTCCGCCTCTCCACTAGAGTAATGAATCTGATCAAAAAATGTACGGTTTCATCCTTTTACCCTAAAAGGAAAGTCCAACTAAAAGGAGAGAAATCATCAGTAATCACAAGACAATGGGCTTTTCGGCCGACTGTCAATGGATGAATGGGACCAAATAAATCCATATGTAATAGTTGAAGAATGGAATCTATGGTATTGACAGTATTGGGCCTGTGAGGGAGCTTGTGTTGCTTGAATTTAGAGCACGAAAGATATTCTTCAATGCAAGAAAAATTTATGACAGGCAATCCCCTCACATGCTCACCTTTGACCAATTTGTTTAAATTTTTAAAGTTAACATGGCCAAGACGCCTATACCATAGGGATGAGTCGTTCTCTGGGTCTTAGATACTAAACATGAAGTGGTCTTACGTGAGTAAGAACTATTCATGCCCAATATATAAGCATCATTATGACTCGGAGTACGCATTAAAATCCATTGCTCGGGAACTTTGAAACCTGGTTCTAAGATCAAACATTCAATTTTCTAGTGAATATAGTGGAGTACAATCAATCACTGATTTGTGAGACACTAAGCATATTGTGGTTAAGATTTTCCACAAGATTGACATCATCAAATGTCAGGATTCCGTTTAAACTCTTCATCTCTTCGTGATATTTCCTCCCATATCACCAGCAAATGCAACGTGTCCACCATCAAACGGTTGAATGTCAAACAGCAAGGACTCTTCTCCAGTCATGTGTCATGTGCAGCCCCTGTCTAGGTACCAAATACTGTTGAACAACCTTCTTGACTGACCATACACACATTAGCAGTTAATTAGACACGGGTTCCCAAGACTTAGTTGTATCGGGAAAGTCAACCATGAAGTTACCAAAAAATATTTTTTGAAAAGTTGAAGCCTTGTGGTGAATCAGCATCAGAAGAATAGTCTTTAGGAACCCATGCAGAGGCATGCTTCCTATTTTTAAAGACTATTTAGACTGTCTTCTTTTGTATTTTAAAACAAAATCCTCGTGTCTCTCGATCTTTGGACTTCTTTTCACGTTTATTTTTGGTGGGTTCTTCGAATTTTCAATCTTAGAAACCTTTTTAGATCTTTCCTTCTTGGTTATCCAAAAAGGTTTTTTGGTTTTCACATTGTTTTTGGATCTCACATCCATTTCACTGGTAGAACCGTACGATCGATTAGTCCTTGTTTTTTGAGCTTGGTGTACCTTTAGAACATAACTGATTAAACCGATTGTTCATTTTCTTTTTTTTTTATGCTAGTTCTTGCAATGTCTTACAAGGTGAGATGGGTTACCACAAACGTAATAACATTTTCTTCTAGAGTCCCTATAGAACTATTCAGAACTATGATATACACGATATGGTGAGAAAGGTGATGCTTGGAAAGGAACATGAAATTTATCGGATTTGTAGCCTCTGTCATCAAAAGCATTTGTGTAATATGAATCAACATAATTTTGTTGATAAGGACCATATTAGTTGTTATCAAAGTTATTATACAGTTGAGGATTGTTTCAGTGATTAGTGTTTTGTGAAAAAGAGTTTCTATGAGGTGGAATATATTTACTCGATGTACTTGCTTTCTCATTTTCAAAAACATTTCTTTTATTAAAGTTTCCCTCAACTTTACAATCTTTTGATGAACAACTTGTTATGTTCGTTTCGATAACCACATTAGTACTCATATTATATTTAACGAAACCTTCATCATAAATAGTCTCACAATCACTATCAGAAACAAGACTATCATTTTCATTCAAATCATTTTGAGAAGTTCTAACATCAACACTCTCACACATTACATGATCATTCAAACTATTTTTCAAAGTATTATTATTACAGACTGAGTTAAAAATATGATTGTTTTAGATTCACGTTGGAATCAAAAAGTGAATTTAAAACTCTTCTCTCCATAACCCATGTCCTTTTCCACACATTTACTTTCTTCTACACGACCTGCTGAAGAAGACAAATTTCCATTAGAACTACCTGACATAGGAATGAAATCAACATTTTTGGAGACAGGTGGAATAAATATCTTGGGTTTCGACACATGACCAATATCATAGACCATTTAGTCCTCTGGTGGGGTGTTGAAACTAAAGTGAGGTAGACTAGTATAGTTCATATTAAATGGAGGTGGAACTGATGTGTGATCATAGCCTACACCTGTCTTTTTTTTCACTCTAATATGTTCCCTGATAATCCCATTTAGTTTATCAAAGCCAACTCAAATCTTTCTACGACTATCTTTCTTAGAGCTAATTCTAATTCCAGCTTCTCAATTTTAGCATTTAACTCTACTAAACGTCTTTCATGAAATTTAGCTAGTTTGTTAGACTGAAACAATTTCTCACTAAATTTAGCCATAAAATTTTTATGAGTTTTAATTCTAGTGGCAAATATCTTCTCAACCCTTTTGTAATCATCATTCTGATAGTTAATGCCTAGATTTTCATCTATCATGGCAATATTATGAGTCCTATAGTTCTCTACTTGATTAATTCAAGCTTGAGAGCATAGTTTGTGTACCTCGGGAATATTTGTGACTATTTGATATGCTTCGGCAGGAGAGCTACGAGGGTTGGTCATCATTTACAAACACCATCCTAGCGAAGGTCAATGGATTGATCATCAACAAATTGGCCATCTTCACAATCCGGTTTGGTTCCTTCAGCTGATAGAGTGATCATGGCCTTTGAGCTGGACATAGAGTTCCCTTTTGATGAGTTGCCTTGGCTAATTCGGGGATCAGGCCATTTCTAACTTCTTCTTCCACCTTCGCTGCCAGACACATCAGTAATCTTGATGTAGTTTGCAGTCTTGGATGGGTTTGTGCACTCCCTTACGAAGTGCCCATTCTCATTGCAGTTCTAGTATCGAAGTTTGTCCTTATCAAACCCAATTCCATTCCTATCTGAATCTCTGAAGATGTTCTTACCACACTTTTTTCATGAAGTTTGAAGCACGGTGAACAGGCATGACTATCTAATACTTGATGTCCATCTTTCTGAGATCTTTTTTGTTGATCTCGAGAATGTGTCCTTGTTGGAAAGAAGGAGGTAGAAGATTTTCTTGCAGTAACTCCTCATGACTTGCCATAAAGGCATGAAACAATGCAACGTGTGAATCATCAACATAAGGAGCAGAGTAGGATGAACTACTTGTAGGCTTTTTAATTCCATGAGCTTTTTGTTCTTGCTCAACAACCTTGTCTACCGCTTCTTGGAAGGAGCTTGAACTGGATGGTGCTTGTGGACTTGCAGCAGTCTTGAAAGCAGAGTTCTATGTTGGTTGTACTAAAAACATCTTAACCCCATCAACTGGATGAAAAGTGGGATGTGTTTGGCTAAGAAAAGTTTTACTAACTAGAGACCCAACAGATATTCCATCATGATTCAGAGAACTGATTTGGTTGCCCAATCTGAGTTTGTCATCCATTTCAAATGACTTGATAGTGGATGTCAAGTTAGAAAAAGAAGTGATTTGTTGGTGGTACCAACCTCATTTTCAAAGATTATGAAGTTCTTTAAGGTCTCAGTATCACTTGCCATTAGGTCAAACAGATTCAAGTTCACAAACAGATTTTGTAGAAAAGTTGAAGTCTAAACAATCGAATTGGAAAGGACTCGAATTGAATTGTCATTTCAATCGAATCGAATTGGAAATTGAATCGAATCGAATTGTGAAAGCAATCGAATAGATTGGTGATTCGATTCGATTGATTTGAAAATTTTGATTTGAATGGTTTCTTAACTTGGATTCGAATGGTTTTGATAATTCGATTCGAATGATTTCAGGATTCTATTCGAATTGTTAAGATTCGATTCGAATGGTTTCAGGATTCGATTAGATCTTAATTGTAGAAAGTACATATTGTACTTTTGCACGTTTTTGCACAAAAGTACACACTTTTTCCACTTATAGTACCTGATTCAAATGCTTGAATACTTGTAGATCTAAAAACCACCCATTTCAAGGCTTTAACAACACAATTTCTTGAACTTTAACAATATTAATAACATAAGAACACACAAACAACCTTTCAAACAACCCGAATGCCTTGAACACACTTCCTTCAAGCTTGCAACACTCTTCTATCAACAACTGAACCTGTAAACCCACTTAAACACTTGAATACAAGTCTTCAACCCACAAGCAAGACCAAAATCAAAAGTTGTGACCCAATATCCACAACTAGTAGAGCCGAAAGCTCTTATACCAATTTTAGGTTCTATGGACGGATCAAACAACAAACAAACTAGTGTTCTTGGATCAATCTCACCACTAGCTAGCGGAAATCACTGGTGAATAACCAAGATCTCGGATCTTGTTTGGTTTGGTTATTACCCGATGTAGAAAGTAGAAAGGGAGATGACAGTGTAGGTGAGAAGATAAAGTTTTGCAAAAGGTCATGTTTGCATGAGAAGCATACACTATTTATAGAGTATATTCTTATGCACCATTCTTCATTATTAACGGCCTAGTGGGCTTTTGTTTACATGGTCTTGGACCCAAACATACAATAAGAAACCGACAAGCTAAATGGTATACACCGTTAATCATCATCATCATCATCATCATCATCATCGTACTCAGTATATCCCACCAATAGCAAAGCTATGGTAGGGTCTGAGGAGGGTAAGATGTAGACAGCCTTACCTCTACCCCATGGGGATAGAGAGGCTGCTTCCGGTGAGACCCCCGGCTCGATAGTAGTTTTGCATCAAGCCTTGGACATATTACATAAGACACATAGCACTCAATCATCGGGACGCCGGCTGATTGGTGCATGTACCCTTGTCTTTCGGCTATCAACGCCACCACATGATGCCTGATTAACCTTCCATCACTTTTAACGTTATTTTCACAAAATTAGTAAAATAACGTCAAAATTAGTGCAATTTTACTTTTGCCCACCCGAGGGTTCACACATATATACATTATATGCGCGCACCGCAAGCAGGGCACCGGTATACACCGTTAATAGAACAAGTAAATACAAAAGACTAATAATACAAAAAGGGACCCTACACATATATTGTGAAAGTGAGGAAGAAATGTATGGAGGTAAAAATTGCCATTTAGAACTATAAACATGAGGAACCAATAGCATATTTGAACCGTGTAGATCTTATGCTCTTGAATATGAAAGGATAGAATGCCCTCTCTGTTTGAAGAAAAGTCAAACAGTACAAAACAATAGATCAGTACAATAATTAATTATTTACATGACACATCAAGTATAATCATAACTACTAGGAAGAAGGATAGAAAGAAAAATGTGAATACGTTTTCACCAACATATGCTCTTTCCTGCTCGAGTTCCCACAAAACCATAGAATTACGAACATAATCATTAACAAACAGCCTTTTTAACATAACTACTTAAAGGTTAACAAGTTATGCATACATGACTACTTAAAAGTTAACAAGTTATGCATGCTGGAAGAAAAGACACTTAGTATTCTTAACAATTGTTCATGGATGATGAAAAAAATGAACTCATCGAGGCTCGAGCTGCAAGACCATTAATTTACTGAAGCAAACATACCATAACTAACTGATTAACCTGTATTTGAAAACTAGGATTTGAAAACCTAATTAATTTCAGCTACTTTTGTGCATTAAGGATCAAGCTACAACAATTTGGCACTTTCATAGTCCCAAATTGCATTCAATGATCCATACAAATCGTTCAGAAAACTAAACTGCATGTTAGAATCTGAGATCATACTACTGTAGTACACGAACAAGGTAGCAGAGTAATTTAACGTCATCAGAATTAAAGGCTCCTTTGAAGGTTATTCTAGGGTTCGATTTGTAGGATCCCAAGTAGTGATTTATAGTCATGATTCTTGTGTTTAGTGTATGCGGAACTGAAAGAGATATGGAGAAAAGGGATATGGTTGGAAATTAAATTTTTAGGTGTTATGACCCGTGTAAGGGCTATCCGGGTTTGGTGAGACCCATGACCAGCAAAAATTAAAGCTTAAACTGGTAAAAACGATGTCAAACGAATGAGAGCTTGCAGTTTACAATTTACAAGAGGGGGTCTTCCCGTAACCACCCTCCGGCGTGAGAATAAGTACCGTTCTAAAGGGAGAAAAGTACTTTAAGTTACTGTTGAGATAAGTGAGGTGTGAATGAATACCTTATTATGATGAAGGAGGTATTTATAGCCTAAGGGTAAGGGACTATTATTGATACGGATGTCCACTTCAAGAAGATGTTTTTTGTAACAACCTGGACACATGTTCGCTTGTGATAGGACGAGATACCTGGCCATGTGCGCGGTTATAACAATCTTGCCAGTTGTCCTTCTCTAATTAGTTATTACTTCAGGTGATTTTCAAGGAAAGATCGTGTAAATCTTCCAGAAGGGAGTCAGTTACAACTGATTTGCTGACGTCACCCTCTAGTCATCTCTGCGCTTTGAAGGAATACCTTGCGGATGACATCTGAGGACGTCCTGATCAACCCGTTGGCGGTCTCTGGAGTTTATTCTTAATCTTTCTCTGACTTGAGTTAGAGGGTGATGGGAGTGCTCCATGGGTGACTTCTGAGGAAGTCCTGAATGATCCGCGGGTAGTCCCTTATGGGTATCTTGGTCTTTTCACTACCCTGCCTCTATAAGTCCCCCAGTCCATTGTTTCTTCCGCATAAAGTTTTATGCGGGTGAAATTTTGGACTTAAGATATTTTATGGGGGTTTTTGAATTTTGCGTGTGTTGTGGAGATATTTCTGTTTTTGAAGGATAGCCATGAAAAAGGACGATATGACAGTTTTCAGGCGTTGTATGGTTGACGTGACGTCTGTGCCGGCTGTCAATTGTAACAGACTGTATCGCCTTATCCGCTTTTTCGGATTTCCCGCGTGACGTGGCGCAATCCAATTGGACCCTTCATTTCTCTCTCCACTGTCACACTCCCATCGCATTAACTGTGATGGGTATAAATAGGACTCTTGAGTTTCATTTGGATTTTTCGTCGCTTCTATAACTTCATCTTTTTCCTTACTTCTTGCAGTTACCTGAGTATTAACTTATCATAATCCAGTTTTTCACCGTTGATATTCACCATTTCTCGGTGTTTTTCATTTTCTCCTGACACAATGGTTGGTGATAAGAAATCGCCGACCTCACCTACCATAGAATCTATCGAATTAAACTGGAAATTGTCGAAGTTTGAAAAAATCGTGTCGACATATGGTATAGCGTCGGAATGGGGACCTGAGTACCCTGTCATCGGATCTACTTATGATAAACCCCAGCAGGTAAGAGGGCTTCATACGCAGAATATTTTACCACCGGGAATCTTAGGTTTTCTATAACCAAGTTCCTAGGTAAAATCATCACTGGCCATGGAATCCACCTGTCCCAGCTTCATCCCTTTGGCCTCATGCGAATTAGACACTTTGAGTTCATCTGCAAAGCCAACAATATAGTCCCCACCGTAGAAAAATTTGTGGTATTTTATAAGATGAATGTGCGGGGTAGTTGGTTCAATTGTTCCACTACGTCAAATGGGATAGTTGGCACTGAACCTCCCAGGAGCGCATACGAGTGGAGGAAGAAATTCTTCTAGGTTTCAGAATAAGTGTTTCCAATACCTATGGTCCAATACACGAAGGGCAGGCATGGTATAACACCTTGATCAAGACCCCGACCCCATGCGGGCGATTTACGAGGGTGCCCTTGTCTGGGCTGGTATGAGTCGCATATGACCATACCTTGAGTTTGAGCCATTCTTCCAGAACGCGGATGAGAATAAGTGATTTATTCTTGTAATTTCTGTTCTTAAAACTGTATCTCAACTTTTTATTCGTGCGATGGTTAGAGTTGAAGGGTTAGTGTTGAACGCACTTTTTGACAAGAAAAGTGGGATGCATGCAAATGCGTCCGCGTGATTCGACTGCACTCCCCATCCTGAACAAGATGAGGGACCATTTCTTGTTCCCGAAAGACTTGCGGTCTGAGCCCGTGATTTCAGAAGCAGTCTTTCATCTAGGTGCGCTTCCTTTGAACCACGTCCTTTGGATGCTTTAACTTCGGACAGGGTGATCGCGTTACTATCTTCAAGTGACGAATCATCACCCCGTGAAGAGCAACATTCTGATGATACACCTGAAACGTCTGTTGTTATGCGTGCCTTGGCAAATCTTGAACGCAAAAGGAAGCAACTTTCTTCTAAGTCTAGTGAGGCGGATGATAGCCAAGCCGGTTCTGAAGAGGAACCATCCAAGATGAAGCGGATGACAGGCCCCAAAAAGTCCAAGAAGGTCTGTTTGGAGGACTGGGTTAAAGAAGTTGTGATGCGGTCGCAAGCAAGTAACCTGTTGTTTGTGGAATTTTTAACTGTTCTCATTTGTGTTTTCGTGTTTTGATATATTACTTTTCAACCGCAGAAGCCACGGTTGCACCTGATCAGGGTGTGACGATTCAAGAACCACCATCTCCTCCATCGACAATTGTTATTCCCGATTACGCTTTTGGTTCCAAGGGGAAGGAACCAGTTCAAGATGTTGAAGGACCAAAGACGCAATAGTCTCCACAGCGTCTCCATTTTCTCCTCCACATCACCTCCACATTATTCCCGTTCCTCACCCCTGCATCATTCGGGTGGTGGAGGGAGATCCCATTCCTCCGAGTCCAGAAGGTTTCAACGGCCTTCCGACGCTAACTATTATGGGAAGGCTAATCTTGGGGTGGATGACTACCTACATATACCACGTTGGACCTTAGTCCAAGGATCTCGATTCACGGAGGCGGAAGTCTGTACTGATTTCCTCAGCCACGAGATTCCGCTCGCGGAGTGTGCATTCCAGCGTGGTCAACCACACCATGATCTTGCCCACAGCTACAATTTTGTCATGGCCAAAACTATGGCTAGTGGGCAGAAAGATTTCAGGGAATGGCTCTCTATGGGGGAGAAGTTGGGAGAGATGTCCCTGCAGACGGAGAAGGCCAAGAAGGCTGCTGAGGATCAACGTTTGGAAGCTAATACAACAAAGTCGCAGCTGAAAGACGTCGGCATTGATCTGTGTGCTGAGAAGGACCGCCAAGCCGCTACGGCTCGCTCATGGGAGGAAGCATGCTAGAAACAAAATACTATTCTTGCTACCGCCGTGGGGATACCAAACGCAAGGAGGCAGACCTAGCCAAAGCCTTAGAGGCTAATTTTGCTTTGGAGAGTCAAATTACCAACACAGGCAGTTTGATTCAAACATATGAGGAAGAGGCCAGGTTTCGAAAGGAGAAGGTGGAGACGATGGAGAAACGCATGGGGGAGCTAACAACCGATAATGTAAAGCTTGTAAAGGCTTATGGTGAGATGGAGAAAAAGGTTGCGCAAACTGAGAAGGAGAAACGTTGGTTGATGTCTGAGGGCCTTGCACAGGTATGCTTCCCCCTTTTTGATAGATTTGTGACACGCATATGCTTTTATTAAGTATTTGACTATTGTTGTTTGCCAACTTGGTAGGTGATTGACTACATCAAGGATAGGCAGGAGTTGGGTGATTGTCTTGCTGCTTTACTCAATGCCTCCACACAAACCGGCTGCAAGATTGGTTTTAAGGAAGGCGTTGCGTACATCACGGCCCAACGTCCAATTGAAGAGCATCCTCTTCATGGCCTTAATGTGGCAGGAGACTACCTCAAGAAGATGAAAGCCTGCGACGATCTAACTTTCCCTCTTTAAGGTTTTATTCCTGAGTTTGCCACGGATGATAATAGAGTTCAACGCAATTTTTTAGCGGGCCTTCAGATGACGCTTCTACTCCTCCTGTTTCTCTAAAATTAGACACTCCTCATGCTCTAGATCAAGAAGATCCAACTGCTCAAGATCCAGTAGCGTAGGTTTATGTAATTATGGTTGAGGAAGTCATCTGTAATCCCCATATTTTGTAATCCCCATTTTAATATATATATATATATATATATATATATATATATATATATATATATATATATAAGAAGTATTTCTTCCTTTACACTTTGTCTTATTCACTATTAATAACATAAGTGTTGGTTTTAGGATCTTCTTATATGCCAATAAAGGATTACTCAACCAATATTATGGCCTTAAGTTTTATGACAGATGGATCACTTTTGGCCCGTAGGCCAAAACGTTTAATGCCATGGGATTCACTTCTGGCTCGCGGGCCAGGAATAAAAGTTTAATGACATGCAGGTCATTTCCGGCAAGCAGGCCAAGTATAAATTTTTAATGACACACGGGTCACTTTCGGCACGCAGGCCAGGTATAAAAGTTTAATGACACGCGGGTCACTTTCGGCATGTAGGCCATGTATAAAAGTTTAATGACACGCGGGTCACTTCTGGCACGTCGGCCAGGGATATAAGTCTAATGACACGCGGGTCACTTATGACACGCAGGCTAGGAATATATGTTTAATGACACGCGGGTCACTTCTAGCACGCAGGCCAGGAATATAAGTTTAATGACACGCGGGTGACTTCTGGCCCACAGGCCAAAACGTCTAATGCCATGCGGGTCACTTCTGGCCCGCAGGCCAGAAATAAATGTTTAATGACAGGCGGGTCACTTCTAGCACGCGGGCCAGGTATGAAAGTTTAATGACACGCAGGTCACTTTCGGCACGCAGGCTTGGTATAAAAGTTTAATGACATGCGGGTGACTTCTGGCACGCAGGCCAGGAATAAAAGTTTAATGACACGCGGGTCACTTCTGGCACGCATGCCAGGAATAAAAATTTAATGACACGCTGGTCACTTTTGGCACGCAAGCCAGGAATATAAGTTTAATGACACGCGGGTCACTTCTGGCACGCATGCCAGGAATAAAAGTTTAATGACACGCGGGTCACTTATGGCACGCAAGCCATGAATATAAGTTTAATTACACGCGGGTCACTTCTGGCACGCAAGCCAGGAATATAAGTTTAATGACACGCGGGACACTTCTGGCCAACATGCCAGGTATAAGAACAGTTTGTACACAAGATACATTGCAAGTAGATGATTACTTTAGAAAGAAAATGCACGCAAGCCAACTTACAATACTGTTAATGGCACACAGACTGAAAAATAAAAGCACAAATAAAAGATGTGTCCGCTCACATATAACATTTTTTCAACTGGGCAAGTAGATGATTACTTTAGAAAGAAAATGCACGCAAGCCAACTTACAATACTGTTAATGGCACACAGACTGAAAAATAAAAGCACAAATAAAAGATGTGTCCGCTCACATATAACATTTTTTCAACTGGGCAACATTCCACGTTCTCAGGATCTCAGTTCCGTCTAACTTCTCTAATTTGTAGGCACCTTTGGAGAGAACATCTTTAATTCGATATGGTCCTTCCCATGTTGGAGCTAACTTGCCCGATGGCTCTTTCCCGGAAGCCTCATTGTTGCGGAAGACAAAGTCTACCGCATGGAATTTACAAATTTGAACCCTTGAATCGTAATACTTTTGGAGTTGACGTTTGTAATTGGTTTCTCGAATCAGTGCCAACTCTCTTCTTTCTTCTAGGAGATTAAGGTTCAAACGTAACTCTTCCTCATTTTCAATAACGGACAAAGTTCTTACGGATGGGACCATAACACAAAGTTCTTACGGATGGGACAAAGTTCTTCAGTGCCAAATGTCAAACTGAAGGGTGTTGCTAAATTGCTCGTCTTCTTTTGAGTTCTAAAGGCCCATAACACGTGAGGCAATTCATCAAACCGTCTCGTTCATTTAGTTCTCAATCTTGACTTAATCCCATCTTTGATGGTTCTGTTGGCTCTTTTCACCTGACCATTGGGATGCGGGTGGGCCACAGACGTGAACACTTGGCCTATTTATAGTTCCTTCAACCACGCCTGTAATCTACCATCCGCAAACTGAGTTCCATTATCCCTGACTAATGTCTGCGGAAGACCAAAGCGACAGATAATGAACAGCAGTGCTGGAATTAACTGGCTTAGCTTCCACCCATTTGGTGAAATAATCGATTGCCACAATTAAAAACTTTACGCGTCCTGGGGCTTCTGGGAATGGTCCCATGATGTCAATTGCCCATTTCTAGAACGGCCATGCGGATGTCACTGGCACCAATTCACTTTTTGGCCTTTGGGTATTGGGAGCATGGCACTGGCATGAATCACATGTCCTGATTTCATTAACTGCGTCCATATACATTCACGGCCAGTAATAACCCGTTTTTATCAACTTGGCTACTAACGTTCTTGGACACGCATGTAGACCACAAATTCCTTCATGGATTTCTCTTATTAGGTAATTAGCATCTTCAAAATAACAACATTTTTTTATACTCGCCGCATTTGATAGTTTTGATTCATAATGCCTAAGGCTATAGAACTACTTAGTCCCGCCAATCAGGTCATTAATATTAATGTCTGTGATCTATATATTAATATTTTAAAGGACTTAGTATTGCTATTCATAATAGGCTAGTAGCACAGCTTGTTACCCAGTTGTGTTTAGTATCAATAAACATTAATTTTTAATGAAATATAATGGGAGTATTAAGTTTTGTAGCTCATTTAAAAAAATTCTAGCTCACCGGGTGTAAAAACCATGAAACTTAGACCCCGTTAGTGTAATGTTTTCTTTTCAAGCAATGCAGTATTAAAAAAGATACAGGAATATCAAACTGTTTCAAAAGTTTGAAGTGTGCATGCATTAGTATTTTCAATATTAGTTGCATTATCAGTTAGAAGGGTCGTCACTCCATCAAGGTGAATGTACTCAATGTGAACATGAACAGCTATCATGGACAAATTATACTTATTAATGAATGCAACTAATTTGCTACAAGTTGTAGCATTGTATATAGCATAGGTAACTAATAGTTTGATCGATCTGAGTCAGAACTTTGCATTATTGAACCTGGTTAGGTATTTCTTCCCACAAAAAAGAAACCAATTGCAATATCAAATCATATGACATATATATGTGAAGTTGTCAACTAATTTGCTACAAGTTGTAGCATTGTATATAGCATAGGTAACTAATAGTTTGATCGATCTGAGTCAGAACTTTGCATTATTAACCTGATTAGGTATTTCTTCCCACAAAAAAGAAACCAATTGCAATATCAAATCATATATATGTGAAGTTGTCAACTAATTTGCTACAAGTTGTAGCATTGTATATAGCATAGGTAACTAACAGTTTGATCGGTCTGAGTCAGATATGCTTGTCATTAATTACTACTTGAACATAGACTATAGTAGGTATGAAAAAGTTCAATACGTATTATGAAAAGAGTTGGTAGCATTTTGTCCTTGAATTTTATAACAACATTAAAGTATTCGATAAAGGAAGACCATAGTCATTATTAATTTATTCTGATCACAACCTGCACGCGTCTTGGAAATAATAACTCCCATGTATTTTATCACTGTTATTGGAACCGAATTGATCAGCAATTTATTATATGCTATTTTAGTTATAGGAACATTCGTACGGATCTATGCATGGCCAGTAAGGGATCGTCCGACAAGGGATTAAACGGATCAAGAAAAGGATATTCATAAAAGTGTTAAGAGTTTATACTTTGGAATAATTATCACGTATTATTTTTTTACGTTATGATTGGAAAGACTGAAAACGTATTACTTCCTTATTTGTGAGGAGGAAGGTCGTAAGTGTAATTTATCCACTAATAGATGTGACCATTTTGTTATTCTCATAGAAAACTAAAGGACTCAACAATTATGTTGATTAGATAAATACCCTGGGGCGGACCTATTCATCCCGTATGGGGTCGGCCGACCCCTAAAAAATTTTAACACCGACCCTATGACAAAAGATGAAAGAACTATAGATAGTATTACTGTGAAGAAAATTTATGATAGCCATGACTGTGGAGCTTCAAAACCTCGGGTGGAGGAAGAAGACATTAGAAACTATTTTTGTTGCATTATAAAATAAAAAAAAAAAAGAAAAAGAAAAAGAAAAAGAAAAAAGAAAAACAAGCCTACCAGGATCTAGTACATAATATCTAATATAGATTTCTTAAATTTTATTTATTATTTCAATAATATTAACACAAACGAAGCTACATCTGAATAATAGGTAAGCGAGCAACAAGCTGTGCTGCTATCCCCTTTTGAATCGCAAAGCCTATTCTACTAAATATCAATCTTTGGTTCTTCGAGCTCTGCGAGTCTATGTGAACCACCTTCTGCACCCGCTCCAAAAGCAAACCGCCTCGGGAGCTAGGGATCCAAATGTGTCGAAGGCAAATGGAATGAACACGTCCTGATTCTCCAAACACGCTACCTTATGCTTAGCAACATTGCTAGATTCCGCCCTCAAAGCCGCCTGTCCCAGAACGAAGCCACTGTCTCTCAGCCCCCACCAATGGGGACACCCCAGTGAGGTCGACACACGCATGCTTACCCCTGCCCAGCCAAACACAAGAACATCCACAGGACGCAGGGTAGATCTTCAATTCTCGCGGATCAGTCAGAAAGTTAACAGGTGCCTCTTTCTTGACTGAGATCCCGGCACGCCTAAGCGCATCTCATAAGACATCTCTAACCCATTCGTGACGATACTTTAATCCTGATAATTCCTTACAGTGGAGGTCATGCTCACCAAATCTATCCAAACAGGATTTTTTACAATGGGGCATGATCGTCTAGAGGGAAAAGCGAAATCATAAACCGGTATTTAAGGATGGCTCTGTATTTAACTGTCGACATCTGTTGCCCAAGATCTTCAATGGGCACAACACATGAGCCCCCTTAAGACAAGCAAAACCTATCTTTTGTCTCGGGTTCATATCGAATCGCTCCTGCAAATCATTTACGTGTTTACCATAAAGACCACTCGCCAAGGTTTGTTGAGGTTTCTTGGGGTGGTCTCCTTATCATAAAACCGCCTAAATCAAGGTCCGGGAGAGTTGTTCTAGTATTACAAAGTGCAAGGGAGTAGTCAGTATCTTCACCCATAACACCAGCGCTTCGCAAGATGTGGTCCTGTAATTTTCACGATTAGGCCCTGGAAGCCACAAATACATATGCGGAGACATCCTCCGCCGAGAAAACTCCCAAGCCTCCGCAACGCATAGGGAAGGAAGCCAACCTCCACTGGAGGTCCCCAAAATGCGGTCCTCCACACACAATAATATCTTCAATTTCCCCCCGGCCAGCATCAAAGATGGACACAGCCTCTTTGACATGTTCAGGTTGACAGGTCCAGAGCCCAAACACTAACTTAGCAACCCCATGCACGAGCGCAACAAAAGGAACTCACTTTGGGGTCCCTTAGGTCCGGCAGGTGTTTCATAAGTTCAACCGCCCTCAAAGCACTTTTAGTTGCCAAAGACCGAATAAACCCTGTATCCCGAATAACCGCTCCCCCTAGGCGTTTAACTCCCCTCACAGTCCTGCTAATCTCACTAGGGAATAAACCAGACACTTTCTTCGAACCATTGCATGACGGCCAAAAAATCTCCATTTTCCGAATATTAAGCCTAAGCCCCAGAGAAGCCCCCTCTTAGCGAATAATGCCCAACGCCCTAGCAACCTCCTCAGCCTTACCAATGATAGTGCCATCGTCTAAATACCAAGCATGGAAGGGCAAGGATCAAGTCCTCTGCACAATAAGGATGAGTGGATGGAGGACCAGCGTAAAAAGAAAAGGCCAAGGGGTCCCCTTGCTGGACCAGTAAAAGTCCCAATATGAGTATCCCCACATATAACTTGGCGGGCTAGGCATATAAAAACTGGACCCATGAAAAGATGGATGGGCATCTGCAGAAGTACATGTAAACCATATTTCCAAACACATGTAGTCCATATTTCCAAACACATTGTACACAAATTTGAAAATATTATCAAGCTAGATTACAATTGCTTATTGATTTTAGAATGTATTGATTGTTTGATGAAATATTTTTTTAGATTTTTTGTTTCTTGTTTTTTACTTTTAGCTTTAGGTTATAATTTTAGAGTACTTAATTATCACTTTATCTATGTGTTTTTTTCATATAAAGTTATGCTCTTAATTTGTTTTTATATAACATGAGACGACCAACCCGACCCGACCCAATCGGAACCGAACAAGAAAAGTATAATATTAAGGACAGAAAACGGACTTTTAAAACATTTTCGACTCCTGTAAAAAAAATTCTAATCATTCCCCTTAAATTCCCTCAAGGATTTTATAGTAAACACAATTTATCTTCTTAATCATTCCCCTCAAATACCCATAGGTAGCCTCATGAATATTTTCTCATCCAGATTGCCAAATAGAAAGGTCGTCGTATATATATAGGTGCTTCTACCCCCTTTGAATCATTATTTCAACTTGTAAATCCACTTACAGTCCACAAATTTATGATATGTTGGCCGGTGAACCTAAACCCGTGCCTCATTCTTGTACAAAGGATTTGTCTCCTTTTCCATGGATCCATTTCTCCTTGGCAACTGATGCGTGAAACAGAAAGTATAAAAATAATAAGAAAATAATTCACATGCCGGATTTAAAAAAACGGTAGTCGATCACAATATAACCAAATAAGTACACACAATAGGCAAGTGCACCTATTGAAGTGTAATATAACAACGGTGACGATGGACATGAATACAGTTCCTCATAATTAATTGTTGGTATGCACTCAAGATCAAACACACAAATAATATAAGAACGGATAATAGACTCAAATGGTTGACTGATATTGAATACTGAAAAGAGTGTACATAAAAAGAAAACAAGCATGAACTTAAATACTGAAAAATAACATAACGTAAACCAGAAAACTAGGCTTAAGACTTGGACTTCAACAACTTGGCCCAACAACATTATTGGATTCAAATAACAACCCTTAAAACTCGGAAGACTCAATCAAACCTTCTAATTTGAATTACTCATTAATACCCTCCCTTGATTCAAATTCTCTAACTCCCAGCAGATGCCTGAAATAAATAAATTTTTCTCGTGACAAAGATTTAGTAAGCACATCGACAACTTGTTCTTCAGTTTTGCAAAAATCCAATGAAACTTGTTTTTGTGCAACCATTTCACTTACGAAGTGATGTTTTAGCTCAATATGTCTAAACCTTTCTGAGGACATGGTTGAGGATAGGAATTCATGGAGAAGTTGAATTAAAGTTAAGGATTTTTAGGGAGAAAGGAATTCCTTAGGGCTTCTATTTACCTTGTTTTGGTCAAATATATATTATTAGTATAATAATTATTATTAGTATTATTCTTCCCATATATATAGTATTAGTATTGTTGGTGCATTATACCAGTAGTTCATTTGTCTCGAGTCTATTGTGTCTGTAATCGTTACATTGCTTGTTATGTTTTGATGAACTTGTTAGTTTGGTTACTTAGTTGAAGCGAACTTGTGATATAGCGAAGTTAGGGACAACTTCGCCTAGGATGTTAGGTGAAGTTGTCGTGGCTTATATAAACCTAACTTACGCCATTTTCTGGTAGGTTTTTGGGAGATCCGTTTTGTAAGACGTCGATAGACTTGTTTGGTGTTTTGGCTCTTTACATCGAATAACAAGTAATCCTCTGTCCTTACGTGTTACGTGTTCTTTACGTATCTCTCGTGTAAACACTCGTATCGTACACATTGGAGATTCTGCACCCTCGAGTTACGAGATACTCTTGTGTAGATCCAACTGGGAACCTACAATTGGTATCAGAGCATTTGCTCATGATTGTGTGGTTCGGGATTATCACACGAGTGTTAAATTTTTCCGCTAGACTTTTCGCGGAATTTTTTTACGTAAAACACCATTCGTTCAGTCTATTCCTACACCATATTACCCTCTTCGCACTCCCTACTACCTTTGAACCATCTGAAATCAGAAAAACATTGCTCAAAATCAGATACAATATCCAGCGAAGTTGCCGTCACCTATCATTAGGGTTTTGGCGAAGTTATTAGAGGCGAAGTTGTGAACTGGCGAAGTTATTTGGTGAAGTTAATAGAAAGTGAAGTTAATTTATACTTTCTAACTTCGCCTGAAGAGAAGTTAACACAAGGCGAAGTTATCCTAACTTCGCCATCCACTGTTCACATAATACATTTTGAATTTGTTTCATATCTTGTTTCGGTTAAGTATGACTTCGATAAACATCACTGAACTGGTAAAGATGGAAGTTGAAGCTGGGTTAGCGTCTAAAGCTCCAAAGTTATTTAAAGGCACTGATTTTGTTGCATGGAAAGACAAGTTTGAGCAGTACGTGAAATATCAAGATGCCAAGACGTGGGTATGTATCCAGGATGGATATATCCCTCCAACAACTATGTTAGAAGGTCAGGAGCAACTTAAGAAGTATAATAAGATGGAAGATGATGAGAAGAATATGTATGAGGCAGAAAGTAAAGCATTGGCAGCAATAACCATGGCACTACCTCAAGAGATTCTACACACGTTCAGAAAGTACAAATCTACTAGAGAATTGTGGGAAGCGTTAGAAAACCGCTATGAAGGAAACGTTGGAATTCGAAACTCAAAGTCAAAATTGTTGAAAACTCAAATCTCGGTGTTCAAGTGCTTTAAGAATGAATCACTTGATGACATCATCACAAGATACTATCACTTGATGACAGAAATGAACAACTACTCCATAAAATACACGGAGGTTGAAATTGTAGAAAAACTTCTGGATGCTCTTCCACCAAAATGGGAGATAGACACAGTTTTGATGAGAGAAGATAAAGAGTTTGATACCTTTGATTTGGAGACGGTGGTCAACAAGTTACGTAATTATGAGCTTAATATGATAAGAAAAGAGACTTCTACTAATCAGGTTCAGGATCCGGGATTGTATGGTGCAAGGGGATCTCCAAACTCAAGCTCTAAACCAGAATCGGCTACTTACTACTCAAGTGGTGATTCAAACTCTACTCAAGATGGTTATATGGTGATGAATATAGATGGAGATATATGCTTGGTAGCTGATGGAAGTAGTGTTTCAAAACCTCAATCCTCGGTCGGCAACTCTTCCACTAGTTCTTCAAGCGTAAATTACTCAAAGATGCCCATGAGTGTAAAATATGTTGAACAAAAGTTTGCTCTTTATGCCTCTTTCATTGCTTCTTATGAGAATTACATCAAAGGAAAGATAGTTGACCTTGCAACCTTGGATGAGGACTATGATCAGATAGATGCTGATGACATGGAAGAAATGGATCTGCAGTGGCAAATGGCGATGATAGTAAGAAGGGTAAAACAGTATATGAAGAAGACTGGAAGAAAGTTCATCGGAGAGAGACCGGGATTTGACAAGTCAAAGGTTCATTGCTACAACTGTCAACAACATGGACACTTTGCAAGAGAGTGTACAAATGAAAGAGTTGAACGGAGTCAGAACAGGCCTACTCAACAGAACGGGAATGGAAATGGTACTGAAACAGAAGCCATGGTGTCTCAACAAGATGTTGGGTACAATTGGAACATCAAGGTTGAGGAGGTGATTGAACAAGCGAATCTGGTGAATATTGTAACTGGAAGATGTGAAAAGGAACAAGTGGAGGATCAAGCATACATGGCAGAAGTGAATGATCAGCTCTCAGAGGTATCAACTGAACCTCAGTGTGAACAATGTGAGAAATTGTCTGAACAATTGAACGATTTAACTGATCAGTATGTAAGTTTGGAAAAGGAATTAAAAATGTTAAAAGAGGAACATCACTATTCTAAACAAAAGGAAAATAGTTATTCGGTAAAAATAAAAGCTAGTGAAAAAGACAAAAAGATGCCTTAAGGCCACTCTAGCTGAGAAAATACAAGTCATTGATCTAAGCTATGAATTTGTAGAAGAAAAGACCAAACTTATAGCTGAAAAGGATAAACAGATAGCTGATTGATTACCAAGTAAAAGTGGTGGAATTGGACAGGAAACTTGAAAAATTTAGGAACTCTTCCGTGATGCTTGATCATATCCTAAGTGTTCAACGTTCCCCAATCAACAAAGGGGGAATTGGATACACAAAAGTTCCACCACCTTTCAATAATAACTATACATATAATCCCTGTAATCAGCCATCCATTTGTGTTGAAACTGATGAGACTGTAACGGGTAACATGAAAGTCAACACTGTACCCGTTAAAGTCCAGGCATGCAATACTAACGTTAATATAAACTAATCGGTTCAGACAAATTCTCCTGTCACAAGTCAAGTTTCAAATTATGAAAATTCCGTCGACTCTGTTAAAATGGATGATGAAGTTGTGTTACTCAAACGGGGGGAGAATGATACCTTTGGTGAAAATAAATCTTCCTTAAACCTATTTGTTCCCCCTGTGTGAGACAAACCGTCAGTAACACAACCTCATCTTCTGCAGCAACTCCCGAAACGGATGTTCGGATGGACACTAATAGTTCGAACAAGAGTTGCTTTAGATATAACAAGATAGGACACTTTGTCAATAACTGTCTGCTGAAAAGGAAGAAATCTAAAAATGTGAGGCCAACCAAAACTGAGAATGAAACGAACTTTAAAACTGGTGCTGGTAAGAATTCTAACATATCCAACTTTAATCGTTGGAAAAAGTCAAGATTTCAAAGAAACCAACCTCGTTTTTTCCCAGTTAATCATCAGAACGAGTAACTTCGAATCCATTAATGCTAGAAACTCAAGAATGTTTGGATGGCCTCATAGTCAGTTTTCTAGAAATCTTCCATTCAGATCAAATGGTAACTTCCCTCAAAGGAACTTTAGGCAACCAAGGAGTTGGATGTCGTTTAACAGGTTTAACAAACGTCTTGGGTCTCCTAATTTTAATTCGTCTCTTTAATAGTGCAGGAACAGTTGAATAGGACTGTGAACAACATGTAGGTTGTCGACAGTGGCTGTTACCGGCACATGACAGGTAACAAGAAATTTTTACGTGATTGGAAAGTCGTACAAGGAGGAAGGGTTAGTTTTGCAGGAGAAAGTGGAGGAAAAATTTATGGAATCGGTACTGTTACTAACGGAAGGATCAAGTTGGAGAAGGTTAATTTCGTGGAAGAGTTAAAGCACAATCTTCTGAGTGTCTCTCAGATCTATGGCAAAGAATACACTGTGCACTTTACAAAGGATGAGGCACTCGTGCTTTATCCTGGTTTCAAGATTCCTGAAACCTGGGTTGTGATGAAAGCTCCAAGAGAAAAGAATACATATGTGACGGACATGAGGTCCACCTAGATGGCGACTGAAGAATCATGCCTCTTGTCAAAAGCAACAGAGTCTGATTCGGAATTGTGGCATAGAAGGATGGGTCATATCCATCTACGTAAGATGAACTACATAGTCAAGAATGGGCTGGTACTTGGGGTTCCATTAAAGACAATTTTGAAGATCAATGTTTGTCATGCAAGAAAGGAAAGCAGCACAAGAAACCACATCACTCCAAACTGCTTAACTCAATTGTCACACCTTTGGATTTGCTTCACATAGATCTGTTTGGTCCCAAAAATGTTAAAATCCTGGGTGGAACGTCCTATTTCTTGGTTGTGACTGATGATTACTCACGTTACTCATGGGTTTACTTTCTGAAAGCTAAAGATGAAACAGTGCAGTTGGTAATTAACTTGATTACCAAAGTGGAAAATATTGTTGGGGGAAAGGTCAAGTTCATCAGAAGTGATAACGGCACAGAGTTCAAGAACTATCAAATGGAGATGTTTTGTCCGCAGAAAGGGATTGAGCATCAGTTTAGCGCACCATATACTCCGCAACATAATGGAGTAGCTGAAAGGAAGAATAGAACACTAATCGAGGGCGCCAGGACTATGCTGGCAGATGCTAAACTTCTTGTGGTGTTCTGGGCTGAAGCTGTTGCCACGGCCTGCTATATCCTTAATCGTTCTTTGACTGTTAAAAGATTAAATAAAAGCTGTTATGAATTAATTCATGGTCGAAAGCCAAATCTGAAAGGTCTTGAACCTTTTGGGTCTCCATGTTCAATCTTAAAGACTAATTCAAAATTTGGTGAGAAGGCTTATGAAGGTATTCTTGTTGGCTACGTTGTTGGGTCACCCAACAGAAGAGTCTTTAATCTATTGAACAATAAGGTTGAGGTAGTCTGTAACACTGACATTACAAGTTACAAACCACCAAAGCCTAGCATGGGACCATAAGAGGGTTTTGATTATGAAAAATTGTTTAAGTCTTTTAACTTACCATCTATTGAATCTGCAGATATTGAAGAAAGGATGGCCACACAGATGCTACTTGATGAAGAAGAGGCCATCACGCATCGTCCAAAGTTTAATGATAAAGAACCTATTGTGTCTAGTGCTAATGAAACTCCTTCTGTCTCAAGTGGTGATGAATTTATAAATCCGTTTCACACTCAACACGATTCAGATGATCTCTTTCCCAATCTAGGTGAAGACTTGGAGGTTGATCATGTCCAAACCTCCAGAATCCACAAGAATCATCCTTCAGAAAATGTGATTGGGAATCCTTCTGATGGAGTGCGAACCAGAAGGAGCTTGAAAGAAAACACTTGTGTGTATGCGAGCATTAAGGACACTTGTATTATGAATGAATGCTTCTATGCCTGCTTTATCAATCAAATTGAACCAAAGAACTATTAAATGGCGTTGAAAGATAGCTCGTGGGTCGAAGCCATGCAAGAAGAATTAGCTCAGTTTAACAAAATGGAAGTATGGCAGTTGGTTGAGAAGCCAAAAGATGTGCATGCAATCGGTACTAAGTGGGTATTCAAATGCAAAAAAGATGAGAAAGGGGTAATCATCCGAAAAAAAGCAAGATTGGTAGTAAAAGGATTTAATCAACAAGAGAGGATTGACTACAATGAGGTGTTTGCTCCTGTGGCAAGACTGGAGGCAATTCGAGTTTTCTTGGCCTTTGCTGCACATAACGAAATGAAGATGTTACAGCTAGATGTCAAGAGTGCCTTTCTATATGGCAAGGTCAATGAAGTGGTATATATTGAGCAACCTCCAGCCTTTCCTGTTCCAGACTTTCCAGATCATGTGTACAAGCTCAGTAAAGCATTATATGGCCTACATCAGGCTCCACGAGCTTGGTATGCAACTTTATCTGATTACCTGCTGGAGAATGGATTTGTGAGAGGAAAGATTGATAGTACATTGTGTGTAAAGTGGAACGGGAAGGACTTCCTTCTTGTTCAAGTCTATGTGGACGATATCATCTTCGAGGCCTCAAAGATTTCTATGTGTCAGGAATTTGAAGCGGTCATGAAGAAAAGGTTTGAGATGAGCGTCATGGGTGAACTAACTTTCTTTTTAGTTTTACAGGTAGACCAGAAGAAGGATGGCATGTTTATTCATCAAACTAAATATGTTCACGATGTACACAAATACTTTAAGATGGAAGAAAGCACTTTGTTTGACACTCCAATATGTGTCAACCACAAACTGGGTGCTGACTCCGACAGTGATGAAGACGTAGATCCCACTTAGTACCGGGAAATAATAGGTTCTTTGATGTATTTAACTGCTTTAGACCTGACATTATGTTTGCAGTTTGTCTTTGTGCTCGTTTTCAGGCTAATCCAAAGGAGTCACACATGAAAGGCGTGAAGAGGATCTTGGGTATCTTAAGGGAAAGCCTAAGTTGGGGCTTTGGTATCCAAAAGGAGGAGAACTGAATCTGGTAGCATACACGGACTCTGACTATAGAGGATGCAATCAGAATAGGAAATCGACAACTGGTGTCTGTCAGTTTCTCGAAGGAAGTCTGGTGTCTTGGCAGTGCAAGAAGCAGACCTCTGTGGCCATATCCACCTGTGAGGCTGAGTACATGGCAGCATCAAATTGCTGCTCCTAGGTTTTATGGATACCACAACAAATGCGAGATTATGGTCTGAATTTCACTCAAACTCCTATTTGCATTGATAACACTGCTGCAATCTCAGTAACTAACAATCCCGTTAAACATAGTAAAACAAAACATATTGACATTCGTCATCATTTTATACGGGATTGTGCTGAGAAGTAATTAATCTTACTTGAAAAGGTTGATTCTTTGGAAAGCTTTTTGCCGATCTTTTTACAAAAGCTTTTGACCGGTCTCGTTTTCAAAACCTGATTGAGCTTAATGGGATGATCAATCCCGAGTAACCTTGTTTTTACTGTTTGATATTAAAGTAAAAAAAAATAAAAATAAAAAACTTCACTATCACTAAGAATTATGTTGGTCGCTTAAATTTTAAGGACATGTTCTTGAACATGTTTGGTCCTTGTATCTACTTGTAGATTCAGAGGATAGCCATTAACCTAATAATTGAAAGTATCCGAGGCGGTTGTGATGAGTTTTTATTCCTTCGCTGAAAATTATGTCAGTTATACTCAGTTGGAGGGACACATATTCGTATGTGTTTGGTCCTGCTAATCCACTGGATTTTTGGGATAGCCATTTACTCAAAGGCTTTGAAGTGACCGGGGCGTCTGAATGTAAACTTTTTTTTGGGAAATGATATACTTTTTCAGTCTATAGCTTCTCAAGAAGCTTCGTATTTGGTGTTAAATCGAAAATTGATCCAACCTTTGGAAAACGATAGATAAATTGATTTTTTGCGCCTAACGGGTGAAGTTATTAGGTTTAAAAGACTTTAGAACAGTCATTGTTTGGTACGGTAGCTTTCCATGGTGCGTAAAAGTAGAAGTGATACAAATTAAATCTACTCGATTTACTGTGGAGAGTCATTTTAAATGTGCATGTCTCCATATATATCTCTCCGAATGATAGGCAGAAAAGTGATTACCCAGTCATACACGAGCCCGTTTGTGTCTTGATCCCCGCGTATATTGTGTAATCTTTCTGCAGTGATCCAGATTCGGGACTTGCAGGTGCTTGTTATGGTTCTTAATTTCAAAAAAAATGATGATGAACTGATTGTGCTGTGTTGCCCTTGAAATTCAAAAAGTCTGATAGAGTATGGATGAGGCACCAATTGAGTATTGGACGTGCTTAATGTAAAGATTATAAATTCGACTCACATGAACATTGTTTAATCAGACACTACGGGTCGAAGTCAAATCAGGGTGATCTGGGGAAAGCCAAATACGCCTTGAGAATAGATAGGAGGCATCACAGTTCTTTAAGTGATGTCCATCTAAATTTTGAGCCTAATTGAGCCTAATCCGTATCACATAAGCAAAGAAAATCATGCTAAGTTTCATACCTGCCTGCAACCTGTTTCTATATGTCATAACAACGCTGAACATGAATCCTTGTGACAGCCTCTTAATCAGTATGATTCCATGTTCGGATCTTTTCTTAAGCATGTTGGGTTCTCTGAAAGACTGAAATTTGATCCCGTCTTTATTATTTTACTTTAGTTTATTTCATATTATTTTATATACTTTTCTTAAACATCGTTTATTTCATAAAGTTATTGGGTTGCTCGGTCTTGATTATTTATCAAAATGTTCTAAAAATAACTTCGCTCTGGCGAAGTTGTCAAAACAAGCGAAGTTGATTTAACTTCGCCCCTGGGTTTTTTCAGAAAGTATAAAAGGACCACATAAGTCAAAACTGTCAAATAAACCCTCTCAAACCCTCGGCGAACTTATCAGAGAAATCAATTTTGCTCCATCATCGTTTTTGTCCTCGTAATTGCGTGAAAAAGGTCTATAAACTCATTCTGTTTCATAATTTAATACATTTGCTCGTTATTAACCCTAGCTTTGTCCGATTATGATGTTTTTGGTCTTTATTTGAAAAATGTATTCAATCCTCGTTCTGTGTTACGAGATTGGTAACATTAAGGGTTCCATGGAGTTAATCAGACAGTGCTGTAGCTAGTTTGATCTTCTGATTGTTGTTGTTTGCAATGGAAAGAGCTTTTGAATTCTGCACTGTTCAGGCAGCGAAGTTATCATCCAGGCGAAGTTATATTGACTTCGCTTCCCACCTAACTTCGCTCCTACCATGTTGGGCGATGTTATTCTTAACTTCGCTATCTTACTAACTTCGCGGATACCTTTCTAAGCGAAGATACAAGTGTATGTGTATTATGTCTAACTTAGCTCGTTTACTTTGCAGATATGGCTGCTATAGCAGGTGCGGGTGATACAGGTGGTGATGGAGGAGACGGTGATACAGGTGGCTGCTATAGTATTGAACATGATATTCCTAGTGCTGGTCAGGATCAGCAGGGTCAAGATGATAATGTGTCGGGTGATTCTGAATGGGAGGAACAACCAAGGTGGAAAGAAGAATATGCTAAGTGGTTTATCAAGACAAAGAAGCCAGTAGTACCTAAGATGTTCAAAAGGAGTTATAATATCAAAGGATATGCTGAGTCAAAGAAGGGGATCATTTGTTGACTTTATGATGATCAACTCATGTTGTTTGTGATTAATAGGTATGACGGGATTCAGTATTTTGCTAAGAAGCTGAGATCATTCAACACACTGCCTGAATGTGAAGTGAAGGATTTGGCATGTCTGAGGTTGATTAATAGGAGTGAGGATATGTTTGTTGGATGGGTTGGTAAGATTGTGTGGAAGGAAGTAGTGAAGGAGAAAAAGTTTGAGTTGTTAAAGCCTCAGAAGGGTAAGCTAATAAAGGATACTGAGAGAGATTTGCGAGCAGATGGTAATCCATGGATAATGATGTAGTAGAAACCTATTCGGTGTCTGAAAGAGGTTCCGTTGAAGACAACGCCTCAATATGTGATGAAAGACCTGAAATGGTGGTATGTTGATTGCCAGACTGCTGAAGCTGTGATGGAAGATCAAGATGAACAGGAGATCTTAAGGGTGTATGATCCTATGCACCTGGTTAACTTGTCTCAAGCTCATTTGAAGGTACTCAATGAAAAGAAGATTTTTAATATTCCTTCTTAGAAAGATGAAGCGAAGAAATATCAAAGGGTGGTCTCAGTTTGTGTGAGACAAGGTGTACATGCTTGAAGATGGAAGGTACGGATTTTTGGATTACAGGACAAGGTGAAGGTGTAAAAGAAATGAAGCTACTGCCAAGGGGGAGTCTATTGGTGCATTATGCCAGTAGTGCATTTGTCTCGGGTCTATTGTGTCTGTAATCGTTACATTGCTTGTTATGTTTTGATGAACTTGTTAGTTTGGTTATTTAGTTGAAGCGAACTTGTGATATAGCGAAGTTAGGGACAACTTCGCCTAGGATGTTAGGCGAAGTTTTCGTGGGTTATATAAACCTAACTTACGCCATTTTCTGGTAGGTTTTTGGGAGATCCGTTTTGTAAGACGTCGATAGACTTGTTTGGTGTTTTGGCTCTTTACAACGAATAACAAGTAATCCTCTATCCTTACGTGTTACGTGTTCTTTACGTATCTCTCGTGTAAACACTCGTATCGTACACATAGGGGATTTCGCACCCTCGTGTTACGAGATACTCCTGTGTAGATCCGGCTGGGAACCTACAAGTATATTATTTCCATATATTATTATTATTATTATTATTATTATTATTATTATTATTATTATTATTATTACTGATGAACTTTGATTTCCTTTGTATTGCTTCATACATATGTACTTTAGAGCTGAGGGTCTCTCTGGAAGCCACATCTGTATCCCTTTGGATAGAGGTACGGTGTGCCTACATCCCACCCTCCCCAGACCCTACCTATAGCTTTGCTGTTGGTGGGACTTCACTGGGTATGATTGATTGATTGGTTGGTTGATTGTTTTGAACGACCGTGAAGAACAGGATTTTTCGACAAACAAATGGCCGACCTACTATCACAGTAAATCACTGTAGCTTGATCCTGCACCACACCTAGGTCATCCATCATTCTTTTCAACCATATAGTCTGACATGTTGCACCAATGGCAGCTATGTATTCTGCTTCGGTGCTAGACAATGCAACAGTGTGTTGCTTCTTTGAACACCATGAGATAGCTCCACTTCCTAACATAAAGAAATTTGTTGATACACTCTTCCTATCATCAAGGTTGCCAGCCCAATCACTATCACTGTAGCCCACAAGTTTTACTTCATAGTTCCTTTCATACCACAACCCAAATTTCATTGTTCCAGCCACATTTACTGAGTATTCTTCTTGTTACACCATAGTGAATCTTTGAAGGAGATTGCATGAACCTGGATGTTAATCCCAATGCAAATGAAATGTCTGGCCGTGTATGAGTTAAATACATCAACCCACCAATTAGACTCCTGTAAGCAGCAGCAGCAACTTTATCTGCACCATCTTCTGATTACAACTTTTCATTGGGGTTCATAGGTGTATCTTCAGTGTTGCAGCCCATCATTCCAAACTTATTCAACAACCCAATAGCATACATTTATTGACTAACAAACACACCATAGCTTGTTTGTTCTACTTCTAACCCGAGGAAGAATTTGAGATGCCCCATATCAGTCATCTCAAATTCCATCATCATTCCTTTTATGAATTCATCAATGAGAGCCATGCTTGAGCTAGCACAAATTATATCATCTACATAAAGACACACATAGATAATATGACCTGACCTAACCTTTTTTACATAAAGAGTTGGCTCATTGTTGCTTCTTGTGTTGTCATGTGAAGTAAAATGTTATCAATGTGGGAGTACCATTCATGAGGGTCTTGCTTGAGACCATACAACACCTTTTTAAGAAGGTATACTTTCTCTTTCTTCCCTTCAACTTAAAACCCATGTGGTTGATGCACATAGATCTCTTCCTCTAATTCCCCATTGAAGAAGGAAGACTTCACATCAAGTTGATGCAAGTCCAACCAAATTGAGCAGTTGTGATGAGGACAGTTCTAATAGTCTCAAAGCGAGCTACTGGTGCAAAGGTCTCACTAAAGTCTATTCCCTTTTGTTGGGAATATCCCTTATTTACAAGCCTGGCGTTGTACCTAAGTATCTCACCTTTGGGACCAAGTTTTGTTTTTGTAAAGCCACTTAAGACTAACCACATTCTTGTTCTTTGGAAGAGTGGCCAGTTTCCATGTTTCATTATTCTCTATAGCTTTAAGTTCTTCAATCATGGCTTCTCTCCATTCTTTAAATCTTGCAGCTTCCTCAAAAATGGCTGGATCGGTGACATTTAGAGAAAACTGACACAAAGTATAATCTTCCATAGGGGAACAGTCAGCGTACACATCTTCAAGGCCCTTGAGTTTTCTTGGAGGAGTACTTGAGTCATGCATACCTGAATCATAACTGAGAAGACTGGTATATGATGTACCGATCATTGTGTGTGGTGTTACAGGTTCATTTGGTGTCACTTGCTCATTTTGTTGTATGTTTTGAGATCCAAAAATAGATGCATTTTTAGTATTAACATTATTACTATTGTTAGGTACATGACCTGAATGTGGTAGGACATCATCAAACACACTAATGTCCCATATGTATTCATACTTGCTAGCCACTGCTTTATTCCATTCCCACTTGGCATCTTCATCAAAGTCAACATCTCCTCTGGTAAGGAATTGCTCGGTTATGGGGTTATACATTATTTACCCCTTGGTTTGTTGAGAATAACCAAGAAGGATGCACTTTTCAGACTTGCGTCAAGTTTGGTTCTTCTTTGTGTAGGGGTATGACAAAAAAATACAACCAAAGGTCTTGAAATACTCAACATTAGGCTTCTTACCATACTAAGCTTGATAAAGAGTCTTGTTGCCAAGTGAGTTTGTAGGAGACCGATTAATGTTGTGAACAGCTGTGGCAGCAGCCTCAGCCCCCTTGGCAGCCCTTTTCCATTCAACATGAATTGAAGCATTTCCACTATGGTTCTATTTTTTTCTTTTTGTGACTCCATTTTGCTCAGGAGTATAGGGAGCTGTTAGCTCCCTTTTGATGCCATTCTGCTCACAGAAAACATTAAACTTGTGGAGGTATATTCCCCACCATGATCAGACCTTAACATTTTAATAGGCCAATCAATTTCTTTTTCAACCATTATCTTGAATAATTTAAACTTAGCAAACATTTCAGACTTCTTTGCTATGAAATTGATCCATGTCATTAAGTAAAATCATCAATAAATAGGATAAAGTACCTACTACCACCAAGACTTGATATAGGCATAGGACCACAAACATCATAGTGAACAAGCTCCAAATGTTGAGTGGTTATGCGGCTGCTAGACTGAAATGACAACCTAGTTTGCTTCCCAAGAGCACAACCTTCACATGTTCTCAGTTCTTTCATTTGGCAATCGATGTAGCCCTTGAGTATGCAAATGACCATACCTAAGGTGCCACAGTTTGGTGATTGCGTGAGTGTTGGTTGAGCCTGTCAATAGTTTAATAGCATCTAATGGAAACATGTTATTCTTGGCCATCGCGACCTTCATTAACACAATAACGGAACTGTTGTGTTTGATTGTACACATGTCATCATTAAACAATAATGAATAACCTTTATTCATAATTTGACCCACACTGAAGATTGCATTCAAGTTTAAGGGCATCGTAGACATCTTCTAGCAGCCCGTGAGTCATATCCTTCATGTGAATCTTGACAAATCCCTTTCCTTCAACCTTCAACTGTTTCTTATCACCAAGTTCGACAAGAAGTTTGAAGCTTTCATCCAAACTTGTGAAGCTGTTTGCACTCCAGTTATATGGTTTGAGCAACCGGATTCAACAAACCACATACTGGTATTCATATGATTTGGTAATCTGTACGAGTCATGAATAATATGGGAACTTCTTGATTATTTTCTTCTTCTTCATTTCCATCAATAACCATATTTATATTTACCTGTTGCTCATCATTAAACCAACAGTCTTTTTTTACATGCCCATACTTGTAACAGTGATGGCATTGAGGTCCCCTAGGGCTCGTCCTCTTCCCCTTCCTATGAATATACCACGGCGTCTACCTCTACCATAGGAATTGTTCTCAGGTCTTCTATTATTATGCATCACTTGGACTGCTTGTTCATCTTGACTTTCACTGGTTTTTTCAACACCAGATCTTCCAATGGTACACTCTTCTTGAGATTGTACTGATCCCCATCAACTTAATAGGTGTTAAGGTTGTGAGATCATAAGCAACCTCAACAGATGGCACAACAAAATCGAATTTTGGGGTAACACTCCTAAGAATCTTCTCAGTGACAGTTTGATCTAGCCCTTCTTCACCATAGGCTCTTCTTTGACTAACATTGCCCATCAAACGAGAGAAATAGTCACCAACCAATTCACTTTCTTTCATGATGAGATTTTCAAACTCTCGACGGAGTCCTTGCAATTTCACAGATTGCACTTGTGAATCTCCTTGAAATTTGACACGTAAAGTGTCCCACGTCTCTTGAGTAGTGGCAGTAGATGCTATTATGGAGAATAGCTTATCATGAATACCCTGCTGAATCACAGCCATAGACTTAGCATCTTTCTTCACAACCGTCTTGTAGCTTTCTAGGGTTTTATCATCTTCGGTATTCATGTTCTCACTAAATCCCAAAGATCTCGTGAGCGCAGGATAGTCTTCATTCTAATACTCCAATGCTCATAGCCTTCACCTTTGAACACCGGTATAGGAGAGTGAGAATTAGGGTTTGACAAACTCGCCATGGCTTATTGATAATACTCACACGACTAATCTTGCTCTAATACCAAATGTTGGTATTAGCATGCACATAAGATCAAACAAACAAATAATCTAAGAACTCATAATAGACTCAAAAGGTTGATTGATATTGAATATTGAAAAGAGAGTACATAATAAGAAAACAAGAATGAACTTAGATACTAGAAAATAACAAAATGTAAAGCAAGAAACTAGGCTTAAGACTTGGACTTCAACAACTTGGTCCAACAGCTTTATTGAATTCAAATAACAACCCTTCAAACGCGGAAGACACAATCAACCTTTCTAATTTGAATTACTCATTAATATAAATCAATATCAATATCTAGTTAATCAAAATATAGGGATTTCAAAAAAGAACCAATTTAACTAAAACAACTAGCAAATAAAATAATTAAAATTAAAAGAATCAAAACACAAAAAAAAACAGACTAAAAAGGATTTCGAGCAGAAAAAACAATAATGTTGAAATTTCTCTGAAGTGAATTAAATGGGAAAATCTTTAAAACAACCAATTTGATCAAGCCATAATTTCCAACTTTAGCCATGGTTTTGAAATAATTCCTAAAATAGTCATCACATTTCGTCGAATCAGTCGGAAGCACATCAGCTTCCAACGGAGCAAAACTGTAAGGCTAAATATGTTAAACTTATTTTAGATGCTTTCTTTATGCAATTTGTCGTTTATTTTGTGTTTCGTTTAACTATGTATTTGGCCGTAGGCCATTTGTCATTTAAACAGCCGAATTCGGGGCATCTAGTGAAATACTAGGTGCCATTATAAGGGTCACTATTCACTTTATGCCCTCCTTGGACCTCTTTGCATATTTCTCTAAAAGCTTCATCTTTTATTTTCTTTTTCCTTCGGTTTGCAAGACTCGACCTGAGATCCGCGTGTTGTTCATGACTTTCACTCACCATCAACACGGATTGATCCAAAACAAGTTGTTAGATCTATCCAGAACCTACAATTGATATCAGAACTTTGGCTCAACTTTTTGGGGTTTTTTTGATCATCTTTTCGTGTTTTGATCAAGATATTTGTTGAATTTGAGCTTTGGATTTGTGTTAGTCGTTGGTTTTGGTGTGTTTTAGACTCTAGATCTGTTCAAAATATTAAGATCTGAGTTTGTGTTCTTGACGATTTTTGGGTGAATCTATTTCTGTAAAACTGTAAAACTCAGATCTTGTTCGTTTCCACTACTAGAAAAATGAGTTTTTGCAACGGCATTTTCAGTAGCAAAACGGTAGCAGCTGCTCAGTTGCGACTATTTTGCGACCAAAACTGCAGTAGGAAAAACACACAACGCAAATGCCTTATTGCAACGAACTTGCGCCTGTTTCTAGACATTTGCGACTAGATTTTGATACTATAAAAGAGGTTTTAAATCTACAAACGATAAAAGCGGTCGCAAATCTAGCAACCATAAAGGCGGTCGCAAATAGACTTGAGTTTGTTACATTAAAAGCAGTCGCGGATTTTGCTACTGCTTCAACTTTATGACCAAAATGTCTTTTTTTTTAAATTATACTTTTTTGTTTTAGCAATTTTTATATGTTAAACCTGCCAATTATATTCATATTTTTATAATTGAGCATTTATCCAAGTTTCAAAATTATATAAACATATTCCACTTAAAAATACAAATTAAAATTGTCTATATGCAAGTTATACCTACATATTAAACATCTAATCATTCAAACAACTAAAGT
The DNA here is from genome assembly GCF_021521415.1 of Bidens hawaiensis. NCBI lineage: Eukaryota > Viridiplantae > Streptophyta > Magnoliopsida > Asterales > Asteraceae > Bidens > Bidens hawaiensis. The sequence continues at coordinate 204,806 of NW_027492546.1, forward strand.
ATTTATAGCATATCTCTTCTTTCTTTTTCCTTGATGAGCTCCTTGATAACCATGTTTAACTTTTCAATCTACAAAATAGCCAATAAAGAATCAAGGTTGAGTTAGGCTTTTATTATATTCAAAGTACTCATTCAAATCATTAGGGATGATCAAACGGGTCTTACTCGCTAAAACCAACCCAGACCCAATTAATAAAAAAAATATGAGAAGAATATTAAGCAAAAAGCCCATTACATACTGTAATTAGGCCATAAGAGCTTAAGCTTTGCTAGTTACCTCAGTTTGGGTCATCAGCATATCGTCTTTCTTCCCGGGATGTAGGCTAAAAAGCATAGAAAATTTCTTAGAAAGGTGAACAACAGTGTAGTACTCAAAAGAATATAAAGACTTGCGCTTAGATCAACCTTTTTAGTAAAGATATGAAAGTTTCTCCCAAAACAACTCATAAACCTTATTAATCAAACTGCCATCATTGACTATAGCACTTTCTCATTAAACATATCATAAAGGGATTCTTTTTGTTGAATTAGCCAAATAATCATATTAAAACTAACAAGGGAGGCTTTGAGGATGAGCGATGTGGGCGTCCGGTCGGGGCACTGCTTTTTCTGAGGGCATAAAAATGTTAAAAATTCTTGATATTATATAGAATAACTATTTGATTGTGTACCTTAGAGTTTACAAAAATAGAGTCCAGTTTTAGGTGTTGAGATAGCCATTACTAACCCAAACTAAAAGGCAAACCTTTACCACATCTCTTAAAAGGCAAACCTCAAGACAAACTGTTGATGTTGAGATAGGCATTACTAACCCAGAGGATAATATCCCTCTCACTACATGCAATTTGGATAAGGGATTAGAAGCAACTACTACAGTTATTGAAACAACTGTTTCTCAGCTGGAAAGTAGTTTAGGCATTAAGACTCCTATCCTGGCAACAACTGATGATATCTTCATATCAACTCTAGTTGGAAGTCCCCGGTATAAAGAAAAAGGGGCATCTGAACAATTTCATGATGAAAATCATTATTTTTTTTTTCACATAAAACAGCTGATGTTTGTAAAACTACTGATAGCCAGACATCAAATGAGACTATTAAGTTAGTTGATGCAAAAAAACATTCAAGAATTGATGGATCAAGTCAAAAGTTTGAGCTCTGAGTTCTTGCAGCTAAAGAAGCTCATCACCAATATGACTCATACTCAAGTCCAATAACCCGAAGATCATTCCCAATTGTTGACCTCCATCCGGAGTGAATTTCAAAATTGTGTCCACCAATTAGTCACAACAAAGCCACCAGTCACTCAAAGCTTCAGCATAGTACAGGGTATAACCACCTCTACACCAGAGTATGTTGAGCTCAAATATTTAATCACCACCCAATTCCAAATTCTCCGAACCAAGGTCAACACAGACACTACCATGCTCAGAATTCCTTATATACTCTTGCAAATGAGTTAATAAAGCATATGGTTGACAAGATAAATCAACTAGCAGAACTCTCAAGGATTTCTCCTCTTGCTTCATGGTTTCCAAAGCAAGTTTATGTTGCTGTTGATGCCCAAAAGGGGGAGAGCATTCTTGATGCTTCAAGGAGAGCACCTGAAAAGAAGCCAGATAATTCAGCCAACAAAACTGCTAAAGAGGTTGCTAGGTTAAAATAAATGCTAAGAAAGGAAAGAAAGGCTAAGGAGAAAGCCTTAGTCAAAGAACTTAGGGAAAAACCTGATGATACAGGCTCATCAATGTCTCAAGGAGGAAGAAAGAGTATAAAGACATAACAAATACCTGAAGAAATAATAGTAGTTCGGTGAACTATTGATGATCAAATAGTTGTTACACCAAAAACTGATTCAAGAACAACGCTTTCACTAACTGCAAATGTTGCTGCTGTACAACAAACTAGTGCTCCATATGAACCCACAATAGTTTCAGATACTATTGATGCACCCAAGGTAACACAAGAACCAAACCATTCCAAAGGTAACTGAAACCTTAAAGTCAAACACGGTCAACAAAATGCTTCTAATAGTAGTTTCAAGAAAAGAAAGTTGATCTTACCAAAAGGGGATGATTCACAGCCATCTCCTCCTGCCAAAAAGTTCAATCCATTGAATGTTGAAGACCTAATTACTCATCAAGAGCAAGAGGCAGCAAGAGCTTTTGGCCGAAGCAGCAATAATTATGTCTAATGAAGAAGCAGCAAGATTGTATCAACAAAAGCTTTTGAATACAAGAGACCTTGAACAACAAGCTTATGAAAGAAGCTTGATTGTATCAGAAATACCAATAGCTGATAAGCAGCTATTGACGGAAGTTAAGAATGTTGTTCTTTTATGGCTTAAAGAGCACGCAAAGTATAAGTATATCTCCACAAGTTCAGAGGTTGGGCCTATGAAGAATTACAAGCAGAATGTGGAAGAGTAGAGAAACTCATATAACAAGACTGAACCTGATTGGGATATAGTGAAAGCAAGGACTTCTAAAGAAAAAGAAAGAGAAATCCTAAAACTAAAAATGGAATTAGCTTAAACTAATTTTCATTCAAGAAGGGAAATTGCCAGACGGGGGATTGATAAGCTAAGGGTTTGCTTATAGGGATCTTGTACAAGAAAGAAAGAAGAACCCAAGAAAATTCCCTTAACCAAAAGCTTTATTAAGATCACACTCCCCAAAAGATACAGAAAAGTGCAAACTACTGCTCAAATCCCTGTTTCTGCATAATAAACATGCCATTTATGCCAGAAGAAGAAGAAGAAGAAGAAGAACTACAAGCCATGAAGGATCTTCACAGAGATGCCAAGATGGGCTTTGAGTTTGATCTACAACAGAGGCCTTCTTTATCTACCTTATCAACATTGGTTGGGCTCCAACTGAAAGCCATTCACATTTTAGAGTCAATAAATGGAGTAAAGTTAAAAAAGTTCCTATGCGACTTTGGAATTTGATTATGGTATTACTAAAAGGGTATATCTTCAGGATGTGCCTATGCTGGATGAAAGCATGTTAAGCAGTTTGATAGACCATCCATTACAAATGGAAGAGGGTGATAGTCTAGGAGCTGAGTTTGTAAAATTCATCAAAGACTTAGCCAAGAGAAGACTATCTAGATAATAAAATAAAATAAAAAGAATAAATGGTTTTGACATCATCAATTTAGTAGGGGGGGGGAGATTGTTAAACCTTGCAAAGAACTGATGGTCAAAGACCAAAAAAACTGATGATTCAAACATTAGTTGTTCTTTATTATGATTTTGACAAGCTACTGCTCCAAACTTACATTACAAAACTGCTTATATGAAAGAACTAAGACTCAACAGCTGTCCAACAAACTATAATCCAAGCAACTAAAGTCTTACAACTGATGTGACAAACATCAGTTGTTTCAGCAAAGATCAGTAATTAGCGTAGGATTCTTTTATAGACAGTTATTTACATTTTATTCATCAATAGTTTGTAATCGTTTTGTTAGATATCGTTTTCACCTTTAGCTCATCAGTTATTTCACACATGTATATTGAAGAAGCGAGTCTTTTCTTCATTAACAATTTCACACATCACAGCATTCACCTAATAAGTGTACTCTGTACCAGAAAATCAGTGAATGAATGATGAACTAAGGTTGATAGGGAGCAATAGATTGTAATCTTTCGATTATGATTAATACAAAGTTATTCTTCCATATGAAACATCTTATTTAGCTTTATGATTCCCGCTGCTTAATTTACTTTGTCAAAATACTAATTGAATTATAGTTCAAATATGATTTCAATTAAAGTGATACTAATATAAACAAAGAAAAGAATTAGATCAGTTTTATACTATTTCATTAGTTTTGATTGTGTTCATTAGCTTAGATTAAGATCTATAATCAATGATACACAAAGTTTAAATATAAGTATTGTTACATTTAAATACGTGTCATTCAATTAAGAGGTTGTTCAACCATATAAAAGAGAAGCATGTATAAATAGTTTCTATGGTTTGACCATATTGCATGCTTGGTCTTTAACTTTATAATTTACAAACTTAGTACAAACATTTGTGAAATGGTTGCACATTTAGTCTCGTGGTGTTAACCCCTGCAAGTTTTTAATGAAAAAGTGATGTTATGTGTCATTCATATGAGTATAATCGTGTCTTTTAAAATTTAAAACCCTATTAGAATACTCTTTCAAACTCCATAACTCCTAATCTGTCAACTTCATCACATTCAATCAGATCAAATATCAAAAAGATTCAGTGCATATATAATAGAAGTTGATGAAGTCGAGTTTAGAAGTTATGTTCTGAAAGAGTATTTACTAGGATTTCAAATTTAAAAGGATACAATTATCCAGTCACATGGTATCACTTTTTTAACTTACTAGGTTAATAGTAAAGACTAAAGTGCAACCATAAATGTTTAGACTAAGTTTACAGATTTAGAATCTAGAGACCAAACTTGCAATATGGTCAAACTACATGAGCCGTTTACTAGGATTTAGCAATTTAAATGAATTTTTTTCTCCTACTATAACAGTTGTGAGTTGTCTTCTTTCTATAGCATTCTAATACGTACGCGGATACATACATACATACTCCTTGTTGTATAAGTATAAATGTCAAACTTTGCATTCTTTGTTGTATAATACATAAATGTATATATACACGCTTACATGTGTCCTTTACTTGGTTCAATTACATTTTATAGGCAACGAGATTAATATTGCCTGAAACAAAAACACCCAAGAAGTTTATATAATACAATTGTCCTTTACTTGGTTCAATTACATTTTATAGGCAACGAGATTAATATTGCCTGAAACAAAAACACCCAAGAAGTTTATATAATACAATTGGTTAATCGACATAACCCCTTTTATATTTGTTTATATAAAGAATAGTTCATTTTATATTCTCACAATGTCTCTGTGTGGCCATTTTCAAGAGACACTAGCTCAGTGAGTCTTTGCATAAGCAACTCAAAATCATATTGACTCTTGATGAGACTAAGTCGTGTATAACGATCACTGGTACTAAATTTGCTTCCAGCACGACCTACAATTTTTCCTGCCTGTAGTACCGCACCACAATCGTCTTCTTCTTCTCGCTCACACTTAACCCATGCATAAGCTGTTGACATTTTGGATTCGTGACATAGCTTTAAACATAAAAATCAAAATGAAGTGAACCTACGTACCTGGAGATGGTAGCCTAGTTTCGTTGAAGAAATTGCAATGCAAAGGACGTCTTTTCTGGATTGAAAATCTTCTAGACTTTGAGAAGACATTAGTCAACCTATCCCAACGATTCCTCAATTTATTATATGAAAAATCAAACAACGGTTTCCCATCGTCTTCAACGGCTACGTTTAAAAGCTTCAGAACTCTTAATTGAGTGTCTCTTGAAATCCCCAAATCAGCCATCGAGATATACTCTAAAACCTTCTCGTACACTTGTTTATCTTTAATAATCGCCCACCTATAAGCAAGACGGACAACCTATATCGATCATTTTTCATATCAAATGCCAAAAATATGATGTAAAGAATTAAAACAGGCATACCCAAAACGAGCACCAGCATGACCAGTGAGCTTAGATAGAGTAAAGATCATGAGATCATGATCTGCGGGGGCTGGGATGGGTGTAAAATGTGGCCAAAAATAGGCATGATCGTATATAGTTTTCCCTCCGAGAACTGACTGCTTCAACTCCCCGTCTGGATTGTTTGGTGAGGTTACAAATTCAACCACATCCATGTTATTTGTCCAGTTATTAGATAGCCATGAGTTTGTGTCCCCTTCAAACTGAAAATCCTCTGACTTAAAGAACATTGTTTGCTCCTTGTACATCTATAGAATCGAAAACACAATAAATTTAGTTATTAAATAATCCACCAAAAAATGGGAATAATTAGTACATATTGTTTTAGTGATAAAAATTTGTTACCGGATAGAACGGGATTGAAGCGAGCACGTTGGAAGGTGAGGACGCATTTTCAGAGGAAAGGGCATACACTGCTGCGTTAAGGAGTTGAGTTGACCCGATACGGAAGACCAAGTATCGCCCTTTGGTAACTGCATTCCCGACCAGTGAATGCACTTTACAGATGTATTTTTCGAGCTCTTTAGACATTGCAGTGCCATCAGCGTAGTGGTAACTCATACGATGCCACCCTGATATGACGACTGCACTATCAGTTGCATGTTGCATCCAGAATGGCTCCAAAAACACAGGATCCCCGCTGCATCATAAATATAACACTGCAATCAGTTTAAGCAGTGATCATATGACAAATCAAAACTAGATATTACATAATTTCGATCTCTCATTTTGTTTTTGTTTTCCATGGGAACCACCTTTTGGGTTTATGTTTCTCTACTAACGGATCATGTTAATTATATATATATGTCACATCCGCACACTAGGGTTATTTCTATTTCTAGGAGTTAAAATATTTGAAAAGGTAATAATCATGTAGATTAGAAGCTGAATGATACATAAATTCATAATATTAATAGCGGGTGCGTAGCAAACACACAGACACAATGCAACCACAATGTATCATATGAAATTGATCAACATTCTAGATGCAAAAAACAACGTATGCGTGTTGTACTGGGGAAAGACTGAATTTGATGTTGGGAAAGCAGATAATTTTTGTAGCACAAAGTGAGTGCAACGGGTGGTGCAATTCAAAGCTCATGCACTCAAGGCCGGCTTTGAGAAAGAAAAAAGGATTTTGGGCCGAAGGTGAAATTTTGTTTTGGCCTTAAGTTAGAAGTATTTTGTTGTGTTTAAACAATTTAATTTCTTTATGGGTTTACTTGGTTATAATTTAGGTTGTATAAAAAACTTTTGTATAAAAATAGAATTAAACATGTCTCAAATGAGACTAGAACCCATAACATTTGGGTTGGAAGTAATAACCCTTTGTCACTAGACCAAGTTAATGGTTATGTAATTGAGTTTAAACATTAAAAATACATATTGTATTTAATTAAAATACATATAATTTTTAAAAAAACAAAATCGGGTCTAGCGGGGTGTCGGACACATAGTCGTCGACTACCCTACCACCCCCATGGGCCGGCCTGCATGCAGTGTAGAACCTACCAAACTAATCTCTGAGCGTGAGAGAAAAAGCCTAATGCTCTGCTAGTTCCAGTTGTAGGCCACAACTCCTGTAATTCCAAGCCCACTGTCGGTATACACATATTTTATATATATATATTAATTGTGAAGTTCACCTTCACTCACAAACGGATACTGTTCTACCGCTAGCATCATTCAGGAAGCGGTTAAAAGTTTCCACCTGTTATGACACGTGCCCTACTTAAATGTTAGTTGCAGACCCACTAACTTTTTTTTCCCTTACCTGTCCTCTCTTTCTCTGACTTTTCTTTCTCATCTCCAAGATCACTCTATCAAAGTCTTCTCTTTCTAAACATAGAGACAAAACAAAATTACTTGGACGGTGATTGTAGAGAGAAAAATGAATAGTTGGACGGTGGCATGCCATTTCCGGCAGCTTCGGCCGTCTATGCAGGCGACGGAATTACATTGTGTGGCGCCCTCTGATGTGTTGTTATCTGATTGTCGCCTTAAAGCTTTTGCTTTGGTTCGATGATGGTGAGAATGTGTTTGTGATGATGATAAGTTTTGTATACGAACCTAGGCAATGATGCTACTCTTGGACATATTTGAACCTCCTTAGGCACGATACCTCAAACCTAGGGTCATATGAGAGATCGTCACATGTATACCTTAAACAACAATGCATTTTAGTTTTCATTGTTTTGATTTGTTTCTTTGGTTTTTTCCTCAAGAATTATATGCTATTTTGTTCTAAAGTTTTGCCACTGATTTTGTAATATATTTTTGCTATTCTTTTGTTGATATGTAGTTTTAATTAGCTGCACTGTATTATTCTTTTGTGTTGGGTTTTTTTACTTGTTGCATCTTGTCTTTTTTCATATGTACTGAAGATTTCACACAATTGTTCTTTTTCATACTTAGTGAAGATTTGATATATAGCTTTACATGAATTTGTCACAAGTTGATTTTTATTTTAATGACACATTTGTTGTTTGCTACTTATGTCAACAGCAGAACAACAAGCTTGCTAATGCTAATGCTAATGCTAATAGCATTCTCAATTGGTTCTTCATACATATCTCCATTTCCAAAATTTAGAAAAGTCATCTAAATAACCACTTTAACTTATTCTCTATTTCCAAACACTATTTCTAAATTTTAGTGAAGTTTTAAAGGGTTACTACAACACTCCATTTCCAACTACCATTATATAAAATTATATTAGAAATAAAATTATATTGAAAATGATAATAAGACAAAATAGTTAGAAGTTAAGATTATGAATAAAAGATAGAGAAAAAATAATAATAAAAGAATATAGAGATGAGAATTGAGAATGGGTTGGAGAAAGTTTTTAAAAAATAATTTATAAATTAAAGAAATTGTGATTTTATAGTTAAATTTTAAAGATAAAGATAGAAAACTCATTGGGATTGCTCTAAGGTACATGATTTTTATTATCCTGTACAGACAAGGAAATTAAGTCGTTACTTTGTAACACATGAAACCTTTAGATGTTTTAGGAGATATGAGGCGTCATTTTTATCAAAAACATTTCTAGCGCAACATATACTAAGCTTGAGCGGTACAGATAGACATAAAAGGGAAACAATTCAAGTATTACCAATTGTACCTCGTTATAATTTGTCCAGTTTTAACTTTAACATTGCAAATGGCAAAATGATTACGCAAAATAACCAGGTGGCAAACTTTAATTAATGGTAACTAATTAACCTACAATTACCAATTTCACGACCCCATCATGAAGCGCGGATAGATAGACTAGTTTGGACCAAAAATCACCTTGGGTCAACATACTCATATAGTGTGTGCCATGCGGATCAGGGATCCAAATCGTGAAGCTAAATGTGGACCATATATGCCAATTACCTTAGAGCCGACAAATAATATAAAAAGTCAAGCGGAAACCGTGCGAAACCATATAATAAATTAAAATATGATAAATAACATATACAGTATATCATTATGGGTTGGTTCGAATATAAGATGTTTGATTTTTCTAGGTAGTATGGTATGTTGGTCTAATAATTTAATTTAAAAATTCACTTACTTTAATCTTAAAAACCCGACTTACGTCTTCACATATCTCCTAAGACTACCACCACTCCACCGCCACCGTCACCACCTCGCGCAGAAAAGTCATCGGAAAATAGCCGTCGTGAAATCCGTTGGAAAGTTTGTCGAAAAAGTCACCAGAAAATCCGGGGGAGTGAGGGATTTGACAGAATACAATCACCAGAAAAGTTCGCCTAATACGGTTGCCGAAAAAAAACACAATGAAAAATACTATGAAAAAACAAAATGGAAAAAAACACTATAAAAAAACACATTGCAAAAACACAATGAAAAACACAATTTGATAAAACACAATTTTGTAAAACACAATTTTTGTAAAACACAATTTGTAAAAAAACCCACTAATTTTTTTTTTAATTTTTATTTAACAATATGGTACCCATATTAAATATAAAAATCGCGGGTTATTTTGGTTATTTTTTCAATAAAAAATATCGTATAAAAAAGTTATGGAAATTTTAAAGTGATATGAGAATTGACATGTGTCATGCATGTGGAGAGATAAAGTCAACGAACGTGCTATACATTTTATATTATTCGCCTCATTTCACACTTAATTTCCTCCTTAATCTAATCTCATTCATTCATGTTTAAAATCAATATACTAGATTACTTCTTATCCATTCTAGAAAAATCATACTTTCTATTATAATTGCACCAATATTAATATTATTGTCATAAAATTTGTATGTATTCTGGTAGATGAAAACAAAACATAATTGTGTACTCGTAACATACAAATACAAAAAATATCATTAAAAGACATCACAAAAAAAAAGTTCATTCTCTATATAATCAAGCTACTCGAATGAAGGATTATGAGAACGTTTTTGAGAAAGAAGTATAAAGTAAAAAAAAATTGCATTATGATTTGGGTATATGGTTTTGATAAACGGGTCTACGATTTTGGGTAATCGAATCACATAACACCTAATCCCACGCTCGTCCGGTTAATATGTGTCATAAATGTTGAGGGGCTTTTTGTGTAACTTCTCTATAGTTACAAGGGTTTGTGAAAAATCTGTTAAGTGAGAGAGACTTTAGGGACTAATTTGGTTAATATGGTGATTAAGTTGTTAGAGCCTTTAGAAGTAGATAAAAGGGGGATAATCACATAATCTAGGGTTTACTTTCATTTTTCTCATTTCTTTATGTAATTCATTGAATAATCTGCAACCATCAATTTGTGTTAATAATAATTGATTTTGTTTGTTCTTGATCTTGATTCTTGATCCAATTTCGCAACAATTGGTAGCAGCACCACGTTGGCTCAAATTAAAAGAAATTGGTTGATCTTTTTAATCAATCAAGATGGTGCCAACGAAGTTCGAATTGGAGAAATTTGAGGGGTAATAATGATTTCTTACTCTGGAGGGTGAAGATGAGAGCTCTATTGGTTCATCAAGGCATCTCTAATGCCTTGTTGGGAGAGCCAAATCTGCCAAAGGGGTATACATATAAGTTGAAGAAAGATATCCTCGAGAAGGCACATTCAGCAATCATTTTAAGCATCGGTGATCGTGTTCTTCGTGAAGTCAGAGTTTGGGCAAAACTTGAAACCTGTACATGACCAAATCGTTGGCCAATCGACTATACATGAAGAAAATACTATACTTTTCGAATGACCCCTGTAAAATCTTTAGAAAGTCATACTGATGAATTTAACAACATAATTCTTGATTTAGAGAAAATTGAAGTTGAATTAGAGGATTAAGATCAGGAAATAATTTTTCTCTCGTCATTACCTTCATCCTATGAACATTTTGTGGATACTCTCAGGTACGGAAGAGATACATTATCCATGGAAGATGTTCTTGCTTCCCTAAATTCAAAAGAACTTAATAAAATGGTAGATAATCAAGAGGAGTTGGGTGATGGTCTATTTGTGAGAGGGAGGTCAGATTAGAAGGGTCAAAGATCAATAGGGTTAGGAAGATCTAAGTCTAAATCTAAGAGAATTATGAGATGTTATATCTGCAACTCAAACAAACACTTGAAAAAGGATTATCCTGAGAGGATGAAGAAGAAAAAGTTAGAAAGTTCTTCTAAATTTCAAGGTAATAATTCTGTAGATGACCCTTTAGATGGATATGATAATGCATATGTATGTGTAGTGTCAAAGGATAGTTCTATAGGTAGTTGGATAATGTATTCAGGTTGTTCATACCACATGACTCCTAATAAGGAATATTTTAAAGAATTAAAATTAGAGTATCTTGGTGTAGTAAAGCTAGGTGATGACAGGCCATGCACCATTAAGGTACATGGCACAATAGCTTTAAGTTTGGATAATGGGACATGGGTTGAATTAACCAGTGTTAGGTTTATTCCATCCCTAACCAAGAATCTTATTTCTTTGGGAACATTTGAAAGAAAAGGATATGTTGTTAGTTTGAATAATGGTAAGGCCAGGGTTATTAAGGGATCCACGGGGGCGATGTTAGGGTCAAGGGGTGAGAATAATATCTATGTATTAGATGGAAATGCAATAGTAGGATCTGTTTTTTCTGTGGCAAAGGGTAAAACAGTCAATACTGCAAAGTTCTGGCATAATAGGCTTGGTCACATGAGCGAGATAGGTTTAATGGAACTAAAGAAGCATGAGGTTATTAAAGATCTTGTAAGTTTTAAAAAGGGAATACATAAGTCTAAAGGAATTCTAGATTATGTACATGTTGATTGTTGGGGACCTACAAAACACAAGTATTTAGGTGGAGCTTCGTACTTCTTGTCAATTATAGATTATTATTTTAGGAGAGTGTGGGTATACATTCTAAAGAATAAGGCTGATGCATTTGGTATGTTTCAAAGATTGGGCAGTTTTAGTTGAAACTCAAACTGAGAAGAGAGTTAAGAAGCTAAGAACTGAAAATGGGCTAGAGTTTTGCAGTGGGGAGTTTAATGGTTACTGCAGGAATAAAGGAATAGCTAGGCATTTAACCAAAACTGGAACACCTCAACAGTATGTTGATATCTGCAGGGATGCCCAAGGGATTTTAGGAAGAGGCGGTGAAAACTGCAGCATATCTGGTTAATAGGTCACCATCCAATGCAATTGATATGATGGTTCCTATGGAGAAATGGTCAGGTGTTAAGACTGACTATAGCAACTTGAAAACTTTTGCTTGTTTGGCTCATTCCCATATTAGCCAAGAAAAACTAGAATCAATAGCTATCAAATGTGTGATGATTGGCTATCCTGATGGGGTTAAAGGGTATAAACTATGGAGGCTTGATGATGGAAGTTCGAGAGTTATAGTAAGTAGAAGTGTGGTGTTTCAAGAAGATGTTATGTATAAAGATGTACTTAAAGGGCCAACTAGTGAAAAAGAAGTTGATCATGGGGTTCAAATTGAGGTGGAGCCTATACAAAGTGTCAATGAACATGGAAGCACAAGTGGTTGTACTAAAAGTGAAGACAGGGGCAATTCTGGAAATAATGAACATGAAGGTTATAGTCTAGCCAAGAATAGACAAAGAAGGAATGTTGGTCCTCCTTTGAGATATAGGGATGTTGATGATATATCAACATTTGTTCTGAGTGTTACAGAAGAAGAAAGTTCTTCTGAACCATTGTCTTACTCTGAGGCAATTAATTCAAAAGATAAAGACAAATGGTTGCAGGCAATTAATGAAGAAATGGATTCTTTACATAAGAATGATGCATGGAAGCTCGTTGATAAGCCTGAAAAGCAAAAATTAGTTGCCTGCAAGTGGATTTATAAAATCAAAGAAGGAATGCCAGGAGAAAAACCTAGGTATAAGGCTAGGTTGGTGTTTAAAGGGTTCACAAAGAAGGCTGGTATAGATTATAATGAAATTTGTTCTCATGTAGTGACACATGCCTATATTAGAATAATTTTGGCATTAACAGCACAAGAAGACTATGAGCTAGAACAACTTGATGTAAAGACAACTTTCCTTCATGAGAATTTGGAAGAACATATTTATATGCAACAACCACAAGGTTATGAGGTTGAAGGGAAACATAGGAAGGTTTGTCTTATGTTAAGATCTTTGTATGGATTAAAGCAGTCACCTAGACAATGGTATTTGAGGTTTGATCAATACGTAGTGTCTAGTGGTTTTAATAGAAGTAAGTTTGATAGTTGTGTTTACTTCAAAGAATATGAAGAAGGACAATATGTTTATCTACTACTTTGACATGTTGTGGCTTGTAAGAACAAGCAGATAATACCAGGTACTAAGGATTTATTGATGAAGGAATTAGATATGAAGGAACTTAGTGAGGCAAAAGAGTATCTTAGCTATGGAGATTATCAGAGATAGAGATCAAGGTTTGTTATGCTTGGCTCAGACTAGTTATACTAAGAAGATATTATCAAATTATGCTATGGAGAATTGTAAGGCAATGACTACTGCATTATCTATTCAATTCAAACTTTCTGATAAGGATTGTCGTGTATAAGAATAAGAAGTATCTTATATGAATAATGTTCCTTGTGCTAATGTGGTGGGTAGCCTAATGTATCTAATGGTATGTACTAGACCTGACTTGGGGTATGCAGTTAGTCTAGTTAGTAGAAACATTGCTAAACCAGGTAAGAATCATTGGGAGGCTGTAAAATGGATATTGAGGTATTTGCAGGGTTCCAAAGGTGTTGATTTAATCTTTGGAAAAGGTTCTATTGATAAAGGGATTATTGGTTATGTTAACTCAGATTTTGCAAAAGACTTGACAATGGTAAGTCAATGATTGGGTATGCATTTAAAGTTTGGGGATCTTTAGTTAGTTGGAAAGCATCCTTACATCATATTGTGACTCTATCTACAACAGAAGCAGAATATGTGGCTCTTACAGAAGCTGTTAAAGAGGCATTATGGCTTAAAGGTTTTATTTCTGAAATCAGGGGTAATTTGGTCCAACGTGTTATTTTTTATGATAATCAGGGTGCGGTGCAGTTAACTAAGAATGCAGTTTATCATGAAAGAACCAAACATAAAAATGTTAAATTTCATTTAATAAGGAATGTTGTTAAAGCAAAAGAAGTTATTGTTGAATCAGTGGATACAATGGAAAATGGTGCTGGCATGTTTACAAAGGTGTTGCTAGGTTCCAAGATTCATTTATGTTTAGATCTTCTAAACGTATGGGGACATTGATGACAAGGTGGAGATTGTTAATATGTGTCATAAATGTTGAGGGGCTGTTTGTGTAACTTTTATATAGTTACAAGGGTTTTTGGTAAATCAATTAAGTGAGAGAGACTTCAGGGACGATGTGGTTAATATGTTGATTTAAGTTGTTAAGAGCCGTTAGAGTAGATAAAAAGGGGATAATCACATAATCTAGAAGTAGATAAAAAGGGGATAAAACGCATTGTATCCTGATTAATGGTGAAAACATGCATAAAAATGATCTTTAAAAGATAATGGACTTTAGTAGAATGTTGTTACGTAGTGCTTGGTAGCTCAAAAACAAAAAGAAAACAAGAAAAAAAAACTTGGTTAATAAAGTTTAGTAGCTACTGATGGTCGGTAACAATTAAATTTGTGGTGTGGTAGAAACTTAGTTCAACAATAGAAATTGAATTCTATCACAATTAAGATGCAATAGCATCTCGTAATCTGATAGGATTTTAGAGTTTCGGTAGTACTTAGTTTGCTACCATATGGAGTTTCTTGGTGTAATTTCCTACTATTGTAACTGTAACGGTTACATCTTAACTACCAAAGCAAAATATGCAAAACGATCGATGCATGATCATGTGATATTCGATATGCAGCTCTTGAAGAGGTAGGTTTCATGTATAACTTAAATAGCTTTATAAAACATGTATTCACTTTCGGATTAACGTATTCTTATATAATAAAATAAAGGGATATTAGATTTTAATGATCACAATTAATTGTGATTGGCCGAAAATAATCTCAACTGAGTTTATTACCACTAGTGGTCCCAAAATTAAAAAATCTTACCCTCAGTGGTCCCCCGTTAAAAAAAACTTAACGAAGTTATATTTTTATTTTTCGAATTTCAACTAATGTTCTAAAGTTTTAATCGAAGGAAGATACGATTCGGTTGATGTAAAAATTTACTCGAAACGGTGATCCAAACGACTTATGTTTTGTTAATTGGAAGTTCAAACACCCGAATTGAAATATTGTTTCGTCGTTTTGGAGCACTGTTACGAACTAAGTTTTACATCAATCGACTCGTATCCTCCTTCCGATCAAAAGCCCTAAAACGTTAGTTTGAAATCCGAAAAAAGATTTCGTTAAGCCCTTTTTAACGGGAGACCACTGAGGGCAAGCTTTTTTAAATTTGAGACCACCGGTGACAATAAACTCAGTTATCGGCCAATTACATTTTGTTGAGATTTTTAAAATCCAATATCCCTAAAATAAATAATCAGATAAAACATAAAATGTAGTCTCTAACAAAAAGAGTTTTCACTTAAGAAAGTTGAATGAAAACCATTGATAACTTTGAATCCCTTCAAGTACGAATTGAACCATTACAATTGTTCGGTTAAACTACATATATTTTTATTAACCTTATTATCATCCTTGTAATGTGATAAACAAATAACTGAATAAGTATACCGTAAAATATTGAACTATTTATTTTTATTTCTCTCTTGACAATGTGAATTTGTATACACTTAATGCGATGCTATTGGAGAACTACGGTGAGTTCATTACCTTTTTTTCTTATAGAGTGTAAAATATAGCCAAAAGCTGTGATGCCCAAAAACCGTAAAATTTAACAGTTTAGTTTGGTTTGGTAAAATTTCAAAGGTTTGATTTTGGTGTACAAAATAAAAGCAATTGGTAACATTTTAACTAATAGTTGATCTAAAACCGTACAAACGGGACTTTGAACATCTCTAGTTTGATGGACATGAAACTAGTTATTTATGATATAAATTTCGGTGGATATCAAAACTCAATCACCAGTTATACATCATCAATTACTCCAATTATTTCCTTCCTTTTTATAGCCTCAATTCTAGCCTTGATTAATTATTTAGTATTCTATTTAAAAATGCTTGTAATGGTTGAATGTAAGATGACATAGTTGAATTGTTAGGGTTAAAAAGAAGAATGCTAAGAGGAACAAGAAAACCGAGTTCCTGGAATGAATCCCAGAAGAGGTCGGCTAGGTTAATATATCATAATCACCAAAATAACCAAAGTATACAAGACACCCTCACACAATAATAAAAGACCATAATGGTCCTTGACTCATGCAGTACGAGAATATAAAATAAAAGACACTAAATATTGAAATAAGTCTTCTGGTTCCTCTGATTCATATCAATACGCCCCCCCCCCCCCCCTAACCTACTTCTTGACCACAAGAAGTGAGCTCGGAGAAATCCGGGAAGCTTAGCTTCAGCTCGTCTAAGAATTCCCAAGTGGCATCTTGTGTTTTATGTCCTTCCCAATGTACCAATACCTTCATGCCTGCCCAGTTCCTCCTTTTAACTAGCTTCCGATCCAGGATTGCACTCGGCTGAAGAGAGAATCGAGCTTCATCCGGAATGGGAACGATCGTTGATGGTGGGCCCCTGCCTCTTTTAGTAAAGACACGTGAAAGACCAGGTGAATCTGAGCATCATCTGGTAGGTCCAATCTATACGCAACATTTCCTACCTTTTCCACGATTAGAAATGGGCATAAGTACTTAGGAGTGACCTTCGAATGTTTATGGACCCGTAACGAATTCTGCATGTATGGTTGAAGTTTGAGGTATACCCAAGAGTCGGGTTCAAAAGCTCTCTCGGTGCGGTGTTTATCGGCTTGTTGCTTTATACGGTTTTGGGCCTTGATTAATTACTATTTCATAACCTTAATAGCTGCCTCCCGATCCCGCATCATTTCATCCACATCCTGATCTGTCACATCCCTAGGAATACACAGAACATGCAAAGGGGGGGGGGGGGGGGGGGGGATACCCATACAAAGCCTCGAAAGGGGTTTGGCCTAAAGATGAATAAAACGGGGTATTGTACCACCAGTCTGCTAGAGATATCCACTTGATCCAAGTATACGGTCTCTCCATTACCATGCATCGTAAATAACCCTCTAAACACCTATTAACAACCTATGTTTGTCATAGGCAATTAAACACCTATGCGGATGGTAGGCCATAGGCAATTTGGCTGACACCCCTTGAAGTTTTAAAAACCCCATCCAAAACGAGCTCAAGAATATCGGATCTCGATCGGAAATAATAGAATTAGGACATCCATGAAGCTTGTAGATGTTGTCGAGGAACACTTGGGCTACATCCTTAGCCAAGAACGGATTACCCAAAACCATAAATTGTGCATACTTCGTGAGACGGTCGACTACCACAAAAATCATATCTTTACCCTTAACCTTTGGTAATCCTCCAATAAAATCCATAGAAATGTCAGTAAAAATAGTATCAGGTATCGGTAATGGTTGTAATAACCCGGGTGATGGTACATTCTCGTGTTTAGCCTGCTTTCATACGTCACAACCTCTTATTACCCGCCTTACCACCTTTGAAATTCCCTTCCAAAAGAACAACCCTTTTACCCGTTGAACCGTGGCGTTTACCCCCGAGTGGCCCCCCATGGCATAACTTGAACGTAACTCGGCATTTCCCCCAACCACCATATGGTTTTCCTTAGCTAACCCCACCTACAATTCCATTTAAATCTGGGCAAGACATCCCCCTCTTTCAGCTTCTGTATCGCATGTTGCACCTCCGCATCATTGTTTTGACTTTCCAAACTTCTATTAATAAGTAAGGGTTCTATTTGGGAAATATCAGTGGTTAATAATGTTATCCCTTGAACCCGTGACAAAGCATCGGCGGCAACATTCTCTCATCCATTTTTATACTCGATCACATAATCATAACCCATAAGCTTCGCCAACCATTTATGTTGCAATGGAGTCATTACCTTTTGAGTTAAAAGATGTTTGAGACTTGTTGATCCGTGCGTATAACAAACGAACTCGTAATAAGATAATAGTGCCATTGCTTCACAAGCATCATAATTGTAAGCAATTCCTTTTCATATACTGACAACGCACTTTGCCTTGGTGATATAGCTCTACCAGAAAATGATACTGGGTGGCGCTCCTGCATTAAGATTGCGCCCAACCCACCTGCCGAAGCATCCGTTTCAAGAACAAATTGTTTAGTAGGGTCCGGTAAGGCCAAAATAGGGTTGACGAGAGGGCCACCTTGAGCCTATCAAACCATTTGAGACTTCTCGTCCACTGGAAAGCATCCTTTTTTAACAGACCTGTAAGCGGCTTGGCGATCATTCCATAGAACCTTATAAACTTCCGGTAATTTCCGGCAAACCCCAAGAACCCTCTAAGTTGTTTAATGGTTTTCGGAACCGGCCATTGTTGCACTGCTTCTATTTTTTTCGGGCCCGTTTTCACCCCTTCCTTCGATATAATGTGGCCTAAATATTCCACCATTCGCCCCCGAAAACGCATTTAGATTCTTTGGCAAATAACTTCTTTTCTTTCATTATGGAGAGGACCCGTTTCAAGTGTTGAATATGATCATCTTCACTTCGACTGTAGACAAGTATGTCAACAAAAAATACCAACACCCCTTTCTGTAACATGTCCCGAAACACGTGGTTCATAAGGGCTTGAAATGTGGCCGGTGCATTCGTAAGACTGGACGGCATGATGAGGAATTCATAATGACCCCGTGAGTTCGGAATTCCGTTTTATAGACATCTGCGGGTGCCATACGGACCTGATAAAAGCCCAAACGTAAATCCAATTAGAGAAAAACGAAGATCCACCTAACTCATCTAGCAATTCTTCAATTAAAGGAATCGGAAACTTATCTTCCATGGTGGCCTCGTTCAGCCGACAATAATCCATGCACATTCGCCATTGTCCATCTTTTTTCTTAACCAACACAACTGGAGCTGCAAATGAGCTCTGACAGTTCCGAATGACCCCCCCCCCCCCCCCCCGACTCTAACAATTCCCATGTGGTCTTCTCTATCACATCTTTTTGAACCGGCGGGTACCTATAAAGGCGCTGACTGATGTGTATCGTTCGTTCTTTGAGGATAATTCGATAGTCGAAAGGTCGCGTCAGAGGCAGCCCTTTTTGGCGTCTGGAACACCTCTGGGAAGGCCCGCGTTAACTCGTCCGATGGAAGGCCTTCTTGTGATTGGTCCGGACAATGAACCACTGTTGGTTGGTAATTTTTGTTCGTATCTCCACTAGCCAATTGTATGCTAAATAGTTGTAAATGTCCTCCTCTTGAATGCTTACCCAACAACTCTCCCACTTTCTCTGCTGAACAAACTGATACATTATTATTTTGCAACCCCTTTAACTCATAATGTTTACCATCCACCTCAAACTTCATGGTCATCCTTTGGAAATTCCAAAGTATATCATTTAGAGGAAGTAACCACTACACTCCAAGGATCATGTCATAACTTTCCAATTCTAATAAAAGGACTTTTGTTATGAACCAGTGGCCTTGCATGGACCATTGGAAATTTTGACACCTTTGGATACAACTAAGTTTCCTGAACCTCACATTTATAGGTGTGATATCCTGAACCTCACATTGCAATTGTTTTGCCAACCGACAATCCAAGAAATTGTGGGTCAAACCCGATTCGATGAGTATATGATGCAGCCTTGTACCCGCATGGTCGAATAAGATGGGAGACCCGTCAATGCATGGATTGAAATATGATGTTCCTTCAATTCATCCTCGGTTTCTGTTTCTTCCACACTTGGGTTATCTTCGTCATCCATTTCAATGAGGTAAACTTGATTCCGGTTCCGTGTGCAATTATGTCTTGGAACGAATGTTTTCGTTCACCAAAAACACTATCCCTTCGCGCGTTTGTCTTTCAATTACTTAGGCTTGAGATGACAAGGACCTCTAGTTGGTTTAGTAAAAATTGTGTTTGTTTGGTTGAGTGTAGGTAAGAATAGTAATTTGGTAGCATTAACGGGCGTTGTAATCTTGGAGTTGTTGTAGCTCTTTGTGTTTCCTCCATTCCATTTACCCCTGCTAAAATTTTCCTCCAAATTTTCTTTATTCAAAGCTTGAGTCTTAGCCAACCCATATGCTTTGTGCAAGGTGTGCGGTTTAAACATCTTAACCGGCCCTCGAATATCCGGTCTAAGGGCCTTGAGACAAAGACTAATAGCTTGAGATTCAGTGAGGTATACCTTGTTCAACAAATAATCGAATGCGGGTTTTAAGCTCATGAAGGGTACCGGTTTGGTTGAGGGAAGCCAACTCTTCCAAGGGATCTTCAAACATAGTATTAGAGAAATGGGTCGAAATATATCTCACATATTCTTCCCATGGAATTTCAGAAACAATAGCATTACGTGTGCCCAAGTAAGACATGTGCCATTGGAGCGTGTCCCCTTCCAAGTGAACAACAACGCACCTAAGTTTCATCTCATCCGGAGTCCCGTCCATGGCAGAAAAAGTGTTCGCAACGGTAGATCCACCCCTCCACGCCGTCACCTGAAAACTTGGGAAAGTCAACCTACTCAATCCTCAGGAGCCGGTTACCCCTCGAGTCTGCATCGTCGGGAGAAAACAATGAACCCGAGCTAAACCCGCCTCTGCTATTGTAACCCAATTTATCGGTAACCGCCTTTAATATCTCTTCTTGTTGTTTCACTAGTGCCGATAGCGTTGCCTGGATCTATGCGATTTCCTTGTCATGATTCTTGAGGGTGTTGTCAACCTGTTGGTTGCGTGTGTTCGTCATGCTGATAAGATTTTCCCGACCGGAGATCGGAAGGCTCTGATACCCTTGTTAGGGTTAGAAAGAAGAATGATAAGAGGGATAAGAAAATCAATTTTTTGGAATGAATCCCAAAAGAGGTCGGCTAGGTTAATATATCATGATAACCAAAGTACACAAGACACCCTCAGACAATAATAAAAGGCCATAATGGTCCTTGACTCATGCAGTACGAGAACATAAAATAAAAGACACCAAATATTGAAATAATCTTCTGGTTCCTCTGATTCATATCATGAATGGATAAAAAAGGGAAAACCTCAAATTTTATATGGTATCACAGCAGGCATCTATACTACACAACAAACCCTAAAAATTTCCTACCAGCCGCCAACCATGACTAGCACAACTACTGCCTTTCAAGTCAACATCGCGGCAAAACGAGACGGCTCTTCCCCATCTTTAAAAAGCAAACACAACCACAAATTTTTTTAATCTGAATCAAGTGCAAGTCCCATTCCAGGTTTGAATATGGAACATTACCATGCACTTATGAATCATCTTGCAGGAAAGGAAGATATGCCCAACAACAAACTGCAACCGACAGCCAACATGGCCGGTAAGGTAGACCAAGATAATGAAAGGGTTATTGATTCGGGTTGTACCAAACACATAACATATCAAGCCGAATGGCTAGAAGGTAAAGTGGTCTATAAACATGAATATCCAGTCATGATACCAAATAGCGACGAAATACCCGTAGAGGGTAGAGGGACTTGTCAACTGCCAAATGGAACCACTATAAAAGAGGTGTTATACGTTCCAAGATTTAAACACAATCTCTTGCCCGTTAGCCGTTTTATCAAGAGACCTTCAAAGTTCAATAACCTTTTATCTAGAATTTTATTTTATGCAGGACTTGAGAACGAGGGATTTGATTACAGTGAATAAATGCAAGAAATGGCTACATCGGATCAAGATGGTGAAGAATAAAAGAAAGGCTATGATGTCAACGGTGGAGGTATGGCATAAAAGATTAGGTCATACTTCTAGTGAGAAGCTTTCTCATTTTAATTTTGCTAAGAATGCTTCCTTTAAAACGGCTGATTTTGACTCGTGTGCAAAGGCTAAGCACACGCACCTACCTTTTCATATTAGTTCCATAAAAACCAAAGAATGTTTTGAATTGTTACACTATGACATATGGGGAAGGCATAGAACACCTTCACTATCAAGTGCAAGTTATTTTTTAACTATCGTGGACGATTATAGTCGTGCCGTGTGGGTTTTTCTTCTAAAACATAAGTTTGAAGCTTCGGACAATTTAATTTATTTTTTTAAAATGGTAAGGACACAATTTGGAAAATTGATTAAAAGAATTCGATGTGACAATGACGGGGAATTTGTCTTTAATCGAATGTAAGACTTTTATAATGAACAAGGCAATCTTCTTGAAACCACTTGCCCACACAAACCCCAACAAAATGGTGTTGTTGAACGCAAGCATAGGTACCTTCTCGAAACTACACGGGCCATTAGATTTGAGGAAAATTTGCTAAAAAGATTTTCGGGCGAGTGTGTCATGACATACGCCTACATATCAATCATCTTCCCTCAAAGGCCATTGACAATAAAACACCGTTTGAAATTGTTTTTGAGCAAACACATGAATATGAGCACATGAAAGTTTTTGGGTGTTTAGCCTATTATAGAAACACAAATATAAAGGGAGATAAGTTTGATTTGAGGGGGATACCCGATGTATTTTTAGGTTTCCCACTGGAAACAAAGGGTTACAAATTATATGACACCGAGCGCAACAAAGTTGTGTTGTCAAGTGATGTCAAATTCGTTGAAAACATTTTTTCGTATGGAAACGACAAACCTATTAATAAGCAAGAGAATGAAAATCTTTTTAGTTTTCCTCCGTGATATTACCAAAAGATTGATAGTGCTACAGAAATTGGAAATCAATCAGTTGGTAAAAATAATGTTGTTGAAACATTTGACACTGACCCCACAGTTGATGTTGAGCCTACCACACATGTTGCCCAGCCAAACCTCCATCACGAAGTTCATAATGATCAGCATTATGATGTTGGCCCCACTACCAGTAGCAACGCAACACCTAATTGCACAACCCACGTACATTTTGTTAATGAGAATGACAATCATAACTGTGGGCCAACTAATGAAACAAAAGCCCATTTGTCTCAAAATGATCAAACAAATGTTGAGACCATAATAGAAAATGTTGAGCTGATCAGACACCAAAGAAATAGAATTCGACCAAAGCGACTTGAAGACTTCATTGTTGACCTTCCACCATCTGTCGATCAAAACTTACCCCACGTCTGATCAAGCTCCCTCGTCAAGTACGGTACACCCCATAGCACACTATATTTCTAACAAAAATTTTACTAAGACCCATAAAGCCTTTTTGTCAGCCATTGGTTCGAAAGATGAGCCGAAACTTTTTAAACAAGCCGTGCAGGACAAAAATTGGAGGAAAGTTATGGAAAAAAAATACGAGCTTTGGAGGCAAATGGCACATGGACTCTTGAAGAGATACCAAAAGGCAAGCGTGCCATAGATTTGAAGTGGGTCTATAAAATAAAATATAAGCCCAGCGGAGAGATTGAACGATACAAGGAAAGGCTCGTTGCAAAGGGATTTACGCAATTAGAAGGAATCGATTTCCATTTCACGTTTGCCCCGGTCGCTAAACTCGTAACGGTTCGATCCTTGCTCGTCGTTGCCATAAAGAACAGGGGCGGATTTTGGTACCGAGTACGGGTTCACGGGAACCCACTGAGTTTCGGATTTTATATAGAATACCTAGATAAAATATGAAAGTGAACCCACATATAAATTGTGAGTGAACCAATATACAAATTGGAACTATGGTCTGGTGGTAAACACCAAATCTTTCTATTGTGGAGACCATGGTTCGTTTCTCTCTCTAAGCAGGTTTTTCATTTTAATTTTTTTAACTGGTTACTTAGTTAGGCTTGTGATGCACCACATAATATCCTCAATTAATTTCTAGGCAACAGATTTTTTTCATTTTTCATTTTAATTAGGTTTCTTTATGTTTGTATGCTTATAGGCCATTTTTGATATAATAAAAGCAATGAAAATTATGAAGAAAATTGTTCCAACCCCTGGTCTTCACAATTAATTTCTAGAAGATAAATTTGGTCTAATCACACAATCACAAATGATGTTAGTGTATAAATGGTCAAATATTGTAAAATTCTCATATAATTCATAATTGTCTTTCTTGAGTTGATGCAGTCACGCTACTACCATCAAGCATGTAACTAATATATCTATATTTGATCATGGCTTTTTAGAACGGCATTTAACACCTCTTTATGCACACCACTTAGTTACACACATGGTTATAACTTATAAGTTTCTAATCCATCTATTCTAGGTTTTGTAGCCTTAGTTTTAAAATATTCATTGTTAGACTGACATATAGGAATTTTATTGATTAACTAATGAAAAAACTTAAATATGTAGTCCATAGAATGAGCGGCCGCCGGTCAAGGCCGTGGAGGCGTTTGCGCAAGCCGAACCGATTTAAGTAGAAGTCCATTATCATACTTCATAAATTGACATCTTTAACTGTTTTTATCACATTTGTTAATATCCAATCAGTTTGTAAAATTATTTGGGTTAACGTGTTTGTTAAGTTTGACTAGTGTTAATTTCGAAAACCCGACTGGGACGATAATAAAACTAGTTTCTAATGACGATGCTAGTTTATAGTTATTGTACCGTATATTTATTATGTGAACCGGCCCGAACCGTCGACCCGAATCATCAAACCGACTTGAACCTTCGAGCCAGACCGAACAGTGAACCCACTAGAAAAAATTCCTAGATCCGCCACTGATAAAGAAGGATTGACTCGTCGATCAATTAGACATAAACAACGCTTTTTTGCATGGAGACCTTCACGAAGAAGTCTACATGAAAATTCCATAAGGGTTTGATAAAGACGTGACAACAAGGTTTGCCGGTTAAGAAAGTCGTTATACGGTTTAAAACAGGCCTCTCAAATTTGGTACCAAAAGTTCACTTCATCACCCTTGGCACTTAATTTCAAACAATCAAAAGCAGATCATTCACTTTTCATATGCAAGGATAATAATACTTTTGTCGTTGCCTTAATATATGTTGACGATGTGATAATCGTTGGCGACAACCCATCCAAAATCCATGCAACAAAGAGTTATCTCAATGGAAGTTTAGCATTAAAGACTTGGGGAACCTAAAATATTTCTTGGGAATCGTGGTAGCCCGAACAAAAGAATTTGTAGTTCTTAGTCAACGGAAGTACACACTTGACATTCTAAAGGATAGTGGTCTACTAGGATCTCGACCTAGCACCTTTCCTATGGAACAACACTTGAAAATGGGAAAGGATGATAAATGGTTGAGAGTGGACGCTAGTCAATACAGATGCCTTATTGGAAGGTTACTTTATTTACAAGATGCACGACCGGGCATAGTTTACTCCGCGAATGTTTTAAGTCAGTTTGTCTCTGATCCTCGCCAATGTCACATGGAAGCAGCTACAAGAGTTTTAAGATATCTAAAAACAACCCCGGGACAAGGTATCTTATTACCAAAACAAGGTGGAACCTCCCTTACTATGTATAGTGACTCTGATTGGCTCGGATGTTCCTACTCAAGGAAATCAAGAACCAGTTACTTGCTTCTCTTAGGAGGAGCACCCAACTCGTGGAAGTCTAAAAAGCAATCTGGAGTGTCCCGCTCTTTGGCTGAGGCAAAATATCGAGCTATGGCAATTACCGTAAGTGAAATATTTTGGTTAAGATGGCTCTTGAAAGAACCCGGTTTACCACAAGACAATCTGACCCCTCTCTTTTGTGACAATCAAGTCGCGAGACACATTGCCAACAATCCCTTCTATCATGAACGCACCAAACATGTTGAGATGGATTGTTATTTCGTTCGTGAACGGGTGAAATCAAAGGACATTCAACCAAAGGCCATTGACACAAAAAATCCAATAGCCGATTTATTCACCAAGGCTTTAGTTTCTCAACACCTACAATATCTTCTTGGCAAGTTAGATGTTCGTGACTTACATGCTTCAACTTAAGAGGGAGTATAAATTTCGGTGGATATCAAGACTCAATCATCAGTTATACATCATTAATTACTCCAATTATTTCCTTCTTTTTTATGGCCACAATTCTAGCCTTGATTATTGTATTTAGTTTTTATTTAAAATGCTTGT
Organism: Bidens hawaiensis; assembly: GCF_021521415.1. Lineage (NCBI taxonomy): Eukaryota > Viridiplantae > Streptophyta > Magnoliopsida > Asterales > Asteraceae > Bidens > Bidens hawaiensis. Next base: position 230,974 of record NW_027492546.1, read on the forward strand.
AATGGTTGAATGTAAGATGACATAGTTGAATGAATAAAAAAAGGAAAACCCCCCAACTGAAAGTGGTTGTCTTTGGACAGTGTTGGTTACAGCGTTGTGGGGTTGGGTGGGGTTGGATCAATCATGATATGCACACAAGCAATAGTTGATGGTATTAACACTCGTATAGCTTATTATAAAATCACATATTTAAAATGACATCTAGTTGGTTGATTTAACATGTGTGGTGACTTGAATTTGATCGGTATTGGGTTATGGCACCGAAACAAAAACCCAAAAAACTGATTTCTTTAATGACCTAATACAAAAAAAAATAACTTGCTTAAAAATATAAAAAAATATGCATCGTGTTGGTGAACCAACACGAATTTTCTCGGTATCGGCTTATGACACGAAAATAAACAAAAAAGAGAGATAGAGAGCTACGGTTTTCGTCTTTGTGGTTTGACAAAATCTGCAATTTTAGTCCTATAGTTACAAATTTGCGGTTTTCGTCCAATAGTTTTGTTTTCACTTTCAATTAAACCCGACACCACTAACCCTGTTAACTATGGTCGTTAAACTCATCAGCATGGCCCTCACGTGAGGGGCAATTTTGTCCATTTTTTGTCCTTTTTCTCCCACGACGAAGATGAAAATAGTATTTGTGAATTAGGGTTGGGTTTATTTGGGGAGAAAAAAGACAAAATTGCCCCTCACATGAGGGTCACACTGATAAGTTTAACGATCACAATTAACGGGGTTAGTAGGGCCAGGTTAATTGTAAGTGAAAACAAAACTATTGGGTGAAACCACAAATTTGAGACTATTTGACTAAAATCGAATATTTGGTCTAACCACAAGGACGACAACTGTAATTGTCTTCCAAAAAAAAAATTATTCGGGACTCAAATAAAACAAATTAATATATTTATACAACGAAACCAAACATACGGAGAAAAAAATTGTACATCGTGCTGACAAACCAACAAGAATGTTGCCGGAATCAACTGTGTATGTTTTGAGTTTTAAATTAAAAAAAAACAAATAATAAATAATATTTTAAAATAAAAGTCAACTATGTGCCGTCAGGTATACCAAATAGTCTGGCACCAAACTTAAAAGAAATAATAATAATAATAATAATAATCCGATCACGAAAGCTGTTAGGCTGAGGGGTGTGGAGCGCTAGGAAGGGTGCAAGAGGCCGGACGCTCGCGCCCCGGGGCGCGAGCACCACACCACCGAGGCGCGATAGGGGCGCGAGAGCGGAAAACGAGGCAGGCGCCAGGGTGCTAGCGGCTGAGAATGGCGCAAGAGTTTTCTTGGAAAGCGTGAATAGCCGTTGGGGGGTGTTTTATTTAAAAAAAAAAACGTTTTTTTTTCCTATATATAATAACAAACCCATATCAAACCCATTTCAACACCCATATCAAACCTATTTCCAACTCGATTTTGTTTCTTTGTATTAAACATATATCAAACCCAAACCAATATCACATACCACACCCAAAACCCGAAATCACCCCATCTTCCAAACCTTTTTTTAAAAACATGGCTGGAAATTGGTACCCAAACCTAGAATCAGATTACAGTTACGACGATTTATGGTCGGCACCGGACCAACCGATGTTTTATTCGGGGTCGCAACAACCATCCGGCTTTCAACCATCCAACATACAACCGTCTCCTAACTTTGTAGTTCCGGAGACACAAGAACCAGAACCAGAAGGTGAAGCTGCGGGACAAAGAAGACGCGTCCACTGGAAAAAACAAGTTGCAACGGACGGGTCGGGTTCGGCTTCGACCGGAAGGGCGAAACGGAAAATCACTCCGTGGTCATCGGATGAGAAGGAAGCCCTGTGTCGGGCTTGGATAGTCACTTCTGAGGATCGGCGTTGCGGTAATTGTTTTAACGTTTTTAAAAATGATTTTTAATAAAAAAGTTAAATAAAAAAGTTAAATGACTTACAAATTTATTTATGCATTTTGCAGCGGACTACCAAAAGAGCAAGGTCTTTTGGACAAAGGTTAGGGAGACGTTCTATTCGCTCGTTGGGAGTACAGAGCGGACCGCCGATATGATTTCGGGTCGGTGGACCGAAATCAGAAAATTTGTCGGCTTGTTTACTAATCTGTTCAACAGGAACGCCGGTCGTATGAGACCAAGTGGCAGTGACGATTTGGCGGTTTATAATTTCACTGTCGAAGAGTGGAGGCAGGAGTGCCTGCGGAGGTATGGGACGGTGAAGACGTGGGACGATGTAAAGGTGTGGGAGAGGTTGAGAAGGTGTTCTAAGTGGGTTGAGCTGGTGGCGCCGGACGTTGATGCGGAAGTAGGGCCGAAACGGACTAAAACTAGTTCGTCTGGAGCGTACAACACTTCCGCCGGGTCGGATTGCCGGGTTGGATTCGACCTAAACGTTGCGGGGGAGGAAACGTCTTCACCGCCGAGGAGGCGGCCATTGGGAAGGGACGCCAGGGGCAAAAAACCGGCTGAGGGGGAAGCCGTAAACATCAACGATCTTGTTGAATCCCTCAATAAATTCAACAAAACCATGGAGGTGGTCTCTAATGACAAAAAGGAAAAAAAAAAGAATGAGAGATTTGGACTTCCTTGCAAGAGACTTCAGCCACCTAAATCCGGTCGACCAAATGCTGATGGAAAAACAAAAGGAACGTATCCGGAAGAGGTTGATCGAAGAAGACCAAGCCGAAGAATAAGAATAATGTTTTTTTTAGTACTTTAATTTTTTTTTTAGATATTAATGTGTTTTTTTAATTAATGTGTGTTTTTTTAAATAATTTATGAGTTTTTTTAATAATACGTTTTTTTAATACATTTATAAAAAAATAAAAAAATAAACCGCTCGCGCCCCCTCTCGCGCCCCTCCACACCATGGCCCGGGGCGCTATCACCACTACCAACACCCATCTTATCAAGTTTCTCTCTCTGCCACACGTCACAATATTATTGGCTGGCGCCCCCACTCACGCCCCCTCTCGCGCCCCCCACACCCCTCAGCCTTAGTAAAAAAGTTATAAAGTCAAACATGAAGTTGATCAGCTCGATCTTAAGAGATTCACCAGCTATATTACTCAAAGATTCCTTAGTTAACAAGAACAGAAAAAACGAAAAAGTAAATCACCTATTAGCATCTGCAGCACATTCAGAAGATAATACAGAACAATCAGTTCCACCATAGCACTGAAAGCACTCACAAACAGGTTGACCTTCAAATATCAAACCATCCACATAAGATCTGCCATGGCCCGAGCATGAGATTGCCGCAACCTCCTCCGCCTCTGCCGCGGCTTTCTCGCTCCAACTCAGCCCTCCGCCTGCATAAATATTTATGCTGAATAGTATGTTCACAGCTACAGAAATAAGTAAACAAAGTCCATAACAATAATATTTCTTTGTTGTCACCATATTTTTGATACAGAATGAAATGGACACGTTGTACGTTATTCTTATATACTGCTTTTCTTGACCATAAAAGTTGAAACTAGATTTTTTGTGTTCCTTGATCAAGATATATATTTATTTATGTCTGATGTGGATTCGGATATTTCGGATTAATTGATTAAAACCAATGAACCCATATACCATACATATATTTTTTTTAGACAGAACTATAATTTTTGTCCATTAAATTTAGACGGATTATAGACTGGGTCATTTAAACAAGTTCACTTACACTGGTCATCCTTTTATACGTATAATGCTATTCGTTTTCAGAATTTTACAATTTTTTATTTTCACGAGTTCCGCTCAATTTTGTTTTTTTCAGTTTTTATCATTTGGTCTTCAAAACTTTAAAAGAAAAAAAATGGCTCGAAATAATAAATTTGGGTTAAAAGTTTGAGCATAAATTTTTTTTGTTAATTCATATATAATTGATTATTACAATTTGGATCTAAATGTTATGGATTACACTATTTATTAATTATTTAAAACTGGTTTATAGTGTTAGTAATTTCAGTTCGGTTATGTTTGTTATTTCAGACTTCTAGTTACGATTCAGTTATTCTGATTTCTTGGACACCCTACCATTGCAACTAAGGCCTCCTGCTTCTCCCCGTGTTTCCGACCCTCCTAAAATTTAAAACACCGTCTCCTCTCATCCCCTCGCAACCACCAGCATGATTTTTGTAACTTATGTTAAAGACCGTTTTATTGTCCATGGATCAAATCCATAACAGTATGTCAATGCACTCGTGGTATATATAGGAGTAATGATGTCTGTAAACAAATTCTAGTCCTAGACGGCAAGACATACTACAACTTCACAATAACTAATTATAGTGTTATAAATATTTTTCCATACTTCCTATCTCTCCTTTTCAATATGGGTTAGGCTTTCTTATTTGTCATACCTTCTGCTCGTCATACCCTCTACTATCTAATCCTATAATTTTATATAAGATATTACTCTCATCTAGCACTCCTTCTACGTTAAAATATTAAATAACACATAACACATAACATTAGATAGTCTATTTACAATTCATAAAACTTGTGTAGTTTATTACAAAAATATACTAATATAAAATATGTATTAAAAAAAGACAAACTATCTCTAAAAATACTCTTTAAAAATGAAACAATGATAGAAAAAAAGTTATTTTTAAATAATAAAAAACGTTTGTTTTAAATAAAGAAAAAATATATTTTTTGTTTTTACAAAAAATTAATTTTAAAAAATATAAAAAAAATAAGCTAAAAAAATCTAAATAAAAAAAATGTGTTTTAAATATACGATAATAGAAGATATCAAATTGACAAAAAAAAACAATGTTTCATTATGTTTGACGGGTAAAGTTAAAATATAAGGGGAGACAAAAATAAGAAGTGTGAGTAAGATTTTTTACCACACAAAAAACCCCTTAAAAATAAATTAAAAAAAATCATAACTCAAAATATAAATAAAAATGAAAAAATAAAAAAAAAAATATTTCCGCCATCATTCCTGTTCAAAAAAAATAATAAAAAAATTGACGAAAAGACACAATGATGTGATCAAAGACATAATTATAACTAAAAAAAGATACAATAGATCACAAAACATAACACAATGTTGAGTAATATAACACAATATTAAAAAAAGACACAATGTCAATGAAAAAATACACAATCACTAACAAAAATAAACAAAAAACACAATGATAAAGAAAAAGACATGACGAGTGTTTTCACTTACCATTGCGTTTTTTTTTTCTTTTTTTTATGAGAACGAGAAAGACGGTGAAAATTATTTTGTGTTTTTACATTTTTCGTTTTTTTATTAAATTTTGAGTTATGATTTTTTATTTATTTATTTTCTAAGTTTTGTTGAGGAGTTTTTTCGTGTGGCTACAAATCATTCTCATCCTTCTCATTTTTGTTCCCCTTTATAAAGTAACTTGACAATATGTTTGACACCTATTAATGTAAAACTAGGTTAGATCTCGTGTTATACACAAACATAATATATATGTGTGTGTGTGTTATATACATTTAATGAATTGTAAACGTTAGATAAACTAGCATAATTATTATTACTCCCCCCCCTTCCGTCCCATTAAAAGTGTCATGATTTTGAAAACATAAAGTTCAAGATAGATTAAATGATTACCTTTTTGCTTACCAAATAACAATAATGCTCTTATAAATTTGGTCCAGAAATATTGTTTATTAATATTAGTTGTGTGTTTAAGGGTAAACTTGAAAATTGGCTAATAAATTTTAAAAATGGACATGTGTAATGGGAAAAACAAAAATAAAAAAAAATATATAGACACTTTTAATGGGATGGAAAGATTTATTATTATTGTTATTATTATTATTATTATTATTATTATAAGGTATCACATTGTTGTTTAAATTAAAAGAATACAACTTACAAAGACAATAGAGAAAAATACAATTTAAAACATAATTCTAAGTTATGTCATATATTTCTAACTTATATCATGAAACAAAAAAGACATATTAATTAAAACTTTATCATCTACTGAAGTCATATGTTGTAAACTATGAAGCATAGAAATGTAAATGTTGTAACATACATTGTGTTTTATAAAAACTATTTTTATGAAATTATAAAACATTTAAGTGCATAACATAAAGAATGCTAAAAATATTAATATAACAATAAGATATAATTGTAATTTTTTATTAAACCGCATGTTTAATAAAGCAACAATATATTCCAAACCTCGTAATTTAAACCACCATTTCAATTCAAACATCCATACATCCAGTCCAAACGTTCATATATAATTTCCCAAAATTCAAAAAATAAAATAACAAAGTCTCAAAATTTAAAAAATAACAATGAAAACAGTTAAGGATTATTGGATTAAAATAATCACACCTTTAATGTGTCGGCCAATAATAATCTCACATGAATTATTTCCCTCTGGCAGTCCCACATTTTCTATGTTTTTTGTTTATGATCCCCCGTTAAAAATAATTAACGGGGTTAACTTTTTGCTGATGTGGCTAATGACTTGGCATTTTAAATATCATACATGGCTTTTGCTTTTTTTTTCTCTTTCTTTGATTAATTACGTGGAATCCTCACCCATTTAACCCCTAAAACTATCTATTAAACCTTAATTCCACATCCACGACAAACTCAGACCAAAATTATCGATTGAAACCCTAAGATTGGATCCCAAATGAGTTCGTCCTCTTATCGCGCACAAAACCCTAAGATTTTTAGACTTGACACCAACGGAAAGGTTTATTGTAACCAAGAGCTGCTTGCGATACAAAGAGTAGCCGGAAAAAGAAGTTTTGAGGCCATTCAAGAATTTTATGGATGCTCGTTATGGCCTATAAGTTTGTTACTTTCAAATTATGTTTTGTTAGATGTATGTTTATTGTAACCAGTCGGTGTTTATTGTTAGAGATCCAATTGCAATTTATATATTTGGAAACAAGATGTTGATGTTATTAAAACAAATGGGTGCAACTGCAGCATGCTTGAGTTGAATATTGAAAGGCTAGAGTTAGAGAAGAAGTTGCTAGAAGAGGAGAACAAGAGTTTGAAAAAACCAGCTAGTGGAATGCCAAAGATAGCGTATGTTGGTGCATTTGTTTGTGTCTTATTTGCAATAACACATAACAAGTACATAGATCACAAGTTTGAAACATAACACAGCTGAAAACTTTCATTTTGGTCCATCTTTAGTCTTGGCAACCTTTTTTGGTCTTCCTCTCTTAGCTTGCCCTTGAGAAGATTGTTGTGTAGCCTGAGAAGCTTGAGATTGTGTTGCTTCTGATTTTATTGCCTTCCCCTTTGACCTTTTAGATGGCTGAGATTGTTGAGTGGCCTGAGAAGCTTGTTGAGTGGCTCTAGAAGCTTGTGGATTACCTTATGTTGCTGTGTAACATTCCCAAAATTTCGATTCAAATTTGACAAGTTAGGAAAGTTGAGGGATCAAAAATATTATCAAGACAAGTAATGAAAAAATTTTAAATAAGGAAAATAAAAAGAAATAAAGGAAATAAAATGTTCCATATATAAGTTCATCCCATATTAAGAAAATGGGAAAGAAAACTCCATCCCACATGGAAGGATGTAAGAAAGTGGAAGCACTTTACTTGGGTATAAATAAGAAATATAAATCTCATCCCACATGGGAAGTGGTAAAGAAATGGAAGCTCTTTATAAGGGAGAGATTTTCCATAGTAATGTTCTTTTATGAATATCATGCACCAAGTAGTCCTAGCGGAGGGTGCGTAGCACCCGACGCGCACGCGTACGCGCTTGGGCGAGGACGAGGACGAGGACGAGGACGATGGCGATGGCGAAGGAGAAGGCGACGGCGTTTGGCGCAATGTGGCGCTTTGATGGCGCACTTTGCACTTCGCAATAAGTCCACGGAGACGGCCATCGCGTAGCGCGATGGGCCGTGATGACGCATCACACACGTGTCACACTCTGGTTACACGTGGCAGCAGGGCAAGACACGTGGCAGACGTGTCAGACCATGTGACGACACGCGGCAGAAGTGTCAGGCCACGTGGCAACACGTGGCGGGATCTCAGAAGAGTGGGCGTCGTGATACCCGACGAGGTTAAAAGAGGAGCACGCGATGGGACTCAAAATCAGCTATAAATATGAGGGGCCACGACTCATTTCACACACATACAACCACTCTCTCTCTCTCTCTCAAACAACTTTCTCTCTCTACCTCGTTTTGCGTGCCACCGACCCGACAATCATTATCTCGTAATCCGTGCCAAATACTCGGTGTTTCCTCGAAGTGCGTGCCAACCAAAAGTAGTCGACATTCCATCTCGAAGTACGTGCATGACCCAGCGACACGTGAACATCGCCTCGATTTGCGTGCCAAAGAAGGTTGATCAAGAACGCCTCGATAAACGTGCATATAGAGTAGAGGTGCTGCCCGTATAAACTTAGGAATATTTAACTCCGAATACCCGTGCGAGGTAAGGGGTTCTGCCTAAGTTATTATTTTATTATTATAAATGGCTTAGACTATAGTCGAGGGTATAGCCCGAACCTTGATTACGATTAAGAATAATATAACTTTTCTTAAAGAAAAGATTATAGTTAAAATAGTATTTCTTTTGATTAAGAAATATAATAATTATACAAGAGATTAATGCTAAGAAATTAATGTTTCTTCTTGAAGAAGAAACTCAGTATAGACGTTTCTTCCTGAAGAAGAAACGTAGCATATAATTGATAAAATAAAGAAGAGGACTAAAGGTCCAAATGTTTTATATAAACAAATGATTTTATCAAGGTTGAAGTTATACCAAAATAGACTAAAGGTCTAAAGCTAGATCGATGATCTAGTTATTTATACAAATGTTATTCTCGTACTATAGGTCCGAGGTAACAAAACAAGAAGAAGAGAACAGATAACAGGAATCAGTATCAGAAACTGATTATAAACAGAAAAGGTGAATACGACCCAAACCTTTTATATTGAGTCAGAATGTTTGCATGGGATTTACGAATCCTTAAAACTTTGTGTACGATAATAAGAAACGGACACTCTGATTAAGAGTATACATGTGTCTGGATCCAAACATACATGGTGACTCGGCATTTCCTCGAGGCCATGCATATCATCAACATGCCTCTGAAGGTCTACGGGACTGTTCAGAGAAATGATATTGTGTATATAATTAATTGTACATGGTACTTAGGGTAATTTGATCCCAATTTAGTTGGGTACCTAATGAGTAGTCACAAAGATATTATTGTTGGTTTCACAAAGGTATTGAAAAGATATTTTTAGAGTCAACGTTATTCACCAGCTTTGTGCTGACGTATTTTCCCACCCATGTTACAGGGAAACAAGAAAGGTTAGAACAGACAAGCAAGAAGGAATAGAAGATTGGAGTTATATTCATTAGATGCTATCTGGTGGCTCATATATTTTATTTGAAAATATTATATAAGAGTTATGTTTTATAAAGAAATGTATTTAAAATATCAAGCGGGTATTTAAACTCGAGATTTTAATAAATTTTCAATATAAATATTTTAAAGACTTCCGCTATAAACCGCAACTCTGATTTATTTACAAAACAGGTACCAACTATTTGTCACACGCCAAGGCCCTAAGATCGGGGCGTGACATGTTGCCACTGACATTTTTGGCCTACCCCTCTTTCTTGAAACTTGAGAACTTTCAGGTGCAAGTTTAGAACAAGATGACTTGTTATGGCCCTTTTCATGACAGTTCTTGCAAGTTATTAACATCCCAGGCCTACTTAGCATCCCAAGTTTCTTGGTCTCATGTGGATCTTTCTTTCTGTTCTTTTTAGGTCTGCCAGGACCAATTTTGATAGGTGGAGGGTCTAAAGGTAATTCAACTGTTGGCCAATATTTTTCTGAAGGCAGTGGTGGAATAGTGTATTCATATGACTTGAGATACATCTCTTTTATGTAACTACTGTGAACAAAATCCTTAGCATTCCTTTTCATAAATCCTACAACTGCACATACATGATAACATGGGAAACCAGTTAAGTCCCATTTTCTGCATGTACATGTTCTATTCTTGATGTCTACAGATACATCATCAAAGGACTTAACTTGAAACACTATGTTGCCTGATAGGTACACAGTACACATATAAGCCTTGTCATTTTCTCTATCCAGTTTTCTTTATTGAACTCTAGGGCATACAACTACTTTTTTACCATCCTCAGATCCGTATGCATGTCCTTCAGATCCAGAACCTTCATTGTCAACTTGTATCTCACTTTGGAAGTCTTGATTGGAAATTGGTTTGGGAAGGGTACAATTAGTCAACTGTAACATCGAGAAAATTTCGAGTTCAAATTGTAAACTTTCCAAAGTTAAGGGAACCAATATGCCAAATTCCAAACCTTAGGGTTTAAAGTGAAAATTCTGTTTTCTTGTCCTATCGCGATACGCGACGGGACAAAGGACAAGCCCATCGCGTATCGCGATGGGGATTGGTCAAACCTTCTGGAAGGGTCAACAGCGATACGCGATCGCTTGTTGAACCTACGTCATCGCGATACGACAGGTTGTGACACGTGTGCTACGTGGCACACGGTGGCACCGTCTGCCGCCACATGTCACCACGTGGCAACACGTCCGCCACGTGTCGCCACGCGGCACAACGCCTGCCACGTGTCGCCACGTGGCAGGTCTACATGGTGACTGGCTGAGCCTACATCGCGATACGCGATGGGCTTAGCCAGGAGGTTATCGCGTATCGCGATAGGTTCCAAAATTTGCCTATAAATAGATGGCCACGGGTTCAGCTGATCTCACACCAAAACACACATACAAATCATCTCTCTAGCCTCTCTCTAGAATATATAAACCATATCTTCGATCCGTCTCAAAAAACGTACCATAATACCTCGATTTCCGTGGCCCGATTCCTTGATTTCCGTGTCGACGTTCCTCGAAGTGCGTTCCACCCTCCTCCCACATACGACCAAGAAAGGTGTTGTTCTCGAAAGGCGTGTCGACAATTCTCAAAGATTGGTGTTGTCTTTGGCGTGTCCAAATTGACCGAGAAAGAGAAGCGGCGTTGGAGTGCTACTCGAGTTCCTAGGGTTACTAAACGCCAACAAGGTTAGGCGTAATGACAAATGAATATAATATAATATTATATTGAAGAATTAAGCCTTAAGTCGAGGTTATACTCGATACCTCGATACAAGAAATATAAACATAACAAAGAAAAGAATAAAAGAATATGAATTGACAAATATATATGTATGTAAGTATATATGATTATATTCTTTGTTATGAAATTATTATTTAAGTAATAAAGAGTATTCATAAATAATAAAAAGAAAAGATTACGTTTCTTAGAGAAGAAGAAACGTCGGGTTTCCATATAAACTAAAGGTTTATAATTTACTTTTAAACTAAAGGTTTTCAAGTAAAAGAAATATATGAACTAAAGGTTCATCGAGGTAGAGATATAAAATAAGGCTAAAGGTTTTAAGCCGGATTGTATATTCGACTAACAAATGTTTATACTCGTACTATAGGTGCGAGATAAAAAGGGAAAGACTCTCGGACGGTGAGTGAAGCCGATCCCAAAGAGAAAAGGTGAATACGCCCCAAACTTTTAAACTTGTTTTCAAAATGAGTCAAACATGTTATATGAAATTGTTTACAAGGAACTACGTGTTCCTAAAACTGTTATAAATAAGAGTATAAGCCTAGCCCTCAGGCTATGGTATACGTGTGTCTGGATCCTTACATAGATGGTACTACGCGGTGGGCACGCCGCACCACCCTTGGTCGTAGGACGCTCTCCTGCAGGGAGTACGACCGTTGTGTATATTTATGGGTACTTAACTAAGTCGAACGCTGCAGTGTTTGCTGAGGTGACCTAGTGTAGGGGCTCGAATTTATGAATGTGTTATTTAACTTTGTTATTCCTAAGCCACGGTCGGGCCGAGGCAGGCGTAGTCTGGAGGGGTAATAAAGTAAAATAAAATATTTTGCGTCAGCGTGTTCACCAGCATTCGTTACTGACGTATTTTATTTACATTTTGCAGGTGAACAAGATTAGCACTTGGAGTGTCGACGTGCTGTTTATATATCCGATGGCTCGGATTTTCTTTGTAATAAACTTGAATATATATAAATGATGGTTTTGTAAACTATAAAACAAGTAATCCTTTGAAATTAGATCGGGAAATGTTTTAAATCCCGACTTTTGTTTATGTAAATATTTACAACTTTAATCCTTATATTTTATAAGACTTCCGCTAATCAAACGAAAACTCTGATTTATACAAATATGGTACCAACTAATGGGTCACACGCCTAGGCCTTGAGTGAGGGTGTGACAGGTTGGTATCAGAGCTATCGATCTTAGCGAATTGGGTATCATAAAACAATACCCAAGCTTCGATCCATGTATAGGAAATAATTGATTACTTGTTTTAGGGATAAGATAGGTTGGTAACCTTTTCTTTCCCTCTACATTCTAAACCACCTATAAATGTTTGATGTTGTTCAAAAGTTGGATGGAAAAATATGTGCGAGAAGCAAAAGAGGCTGGGATAGCTGAACCTTTTCCCGAAGACAACATGAGTGATGGATACTACGAAGCATACTTTGACCAAGATGTGGAAAACGATTTGACCAAACCTGTGTACTACCCCGGATGCCGACACTACCCAATAGACGTTCCCGATAGTCCACCAGGACAAAGAAACGAACCACCAAGACACTCAAGCTATCATCCACCAACCATACCTATGTATCAACCCACTGAAGTACCAACATACCATCCCTCGGAAATTCCCACCTACCAACCACCACAAGTGCCGCAGTACTACCCAACCGGATACCTACCAAATCCACATCCGTCCTATGCCTTCCTCTCAAACCGACCAATAAAGGAAGAACAAAGATCCCCATCCTCTGACTGGATGCAATGCCACTTTGACCCACGAAGGTGGCTTACTGGAAGCTCCACCATGAACGAAGTCAACTCGCAACCTAACAATGGCGAAGGGCCATCCTGCATGCCCAATATGAGGGTAATGATGCCCTACGAAAGTTTCAAAATGCCCTCAATGGTGAATGAAACTACACAACCCATGGAAGAAGATGAACCGGAAGAAGAAGAAGAACCCAAAGAAGAGGAGGATCCCGAAGAAGAAGAGGACTCCGAAAAAGAGGAGGATCCTGAGGAAGAGAACGAGGAAGAACCGGAAGAAGAGCATCCCGATAATCCCAATGAGACATCAATGGATGGATCACTCACTTCCCAAAACCCAAGCTACGGTTTCGTCGATCCGTATGTTCAATATCTGAAGCAAATCAGGAACCAAGCTTCGTCAACCTTCCCACCATTCCAAGGAGAAATTCCCTCGATCCAAGAGCAGGCTGATGAGATCCGAGAACAAAACATGGCTGCCAAGACTTTCTTCTACCTTGCATCTGACATGACTGAGGTCCCGTATCCTGAACCGAGGAATCACTACGAGATGGTGACATTGGGTTACCGCGACCCACCTCCACAATATGAATACCCCGACAATGTCCCGCAATCGTATGAAGAACATTTGGATCGCGTTTTGCACGAAACCGACGATTGGAGGAAGAAGGTAACCGAGGAAGGAAAGAAGAAGAAAAAGATGGGAGAGAAGCTTCTTCATAAATGTAACAAGCTGACAAGAGTGGTGAAGAAGTTCTTAAAATATTGAAGATGGCAAGAGAGTGATGTGTGTTAATGTAATCCTATCTGTGTTGTGTAAATATTATGTGTAATAAGGAACGTGGAGACGTTCTTAATAAAGATAGGATGACCTATATATATATCGTTGGAACGATATATATATATATATATATATATATTTGTATTGTGAAATAAATATATATATATATCCTATGATATATATATATATATGTGTGTGTGTATGTGTAATAAAATATGTGTTTAATAAAATAAACGTTGTTAAAAATTTCAGATTTAATTGAAAAGAAAAAGAAAAATGTCTGAACAAAGCAATAACAACGAGAATGCAAGAAAAGAAAAAGAGATAAAAGAAAAGGGGAAAGACCCCATGGGAAATCAAGATGATGATATTCCCGAAAAATATATGAATAAAATTCAAAAGATGATTAAGGATGCGGTGAGAGAAGAGTCTATGGCTAGGTCTCAATCTAGATAAACAAAACATTCTCATTCCGTTAATCCTTCCCGAAAGTCCGCTAAATCCCGTCCGAATCCATCTCGAGTCGAGGAGAGTGTTCATGAGTCTAACGCCGACGTGGGAGTTAGGAAAAAGTTTAAGAAAATGAAGATTAGTGGGTGTTCATTCAAAGATTTTAAATACTATGGACCGAAAGAGTTCCATGGTGACAAAGGAGCCATCACGACTGTGAGGTGGCTTGAGGAGATGGAAACAATTGTGATAACGAGCAAGTGTTCCGAGGAGGAAAAGATCTTATATTCTGCCCTCATGTTCAAGGGTGAAGCACTTAAGTGGTGGAATGCTCTGTTGATGAGCAAAGGGAGAGAAGTGATGTATAATTTGAGTTGGGGTGAATATAAAGTGTTGATGATTGATGTATATAAAAATATACATCTTTTTAGCATCAAATAATCTCTAAAAACTGCAACTTCTATCGTATAATATAGTTAAAATAACTACTTATCATGTTAAAATGTATTTTCAGGTCAATCCAAGCCTCAAACGAAGAAACGAATGAAAAGCCAAAGAAAAAGCAAAGAAAACAGCAAAACATGGGGCTGTGCTTCAGGAAACATGGGGCTGTGCTTTCAGGAAACATGGGGCTGTGCTTTTAGAAACACGGGGCTGTGCTTTTGGAAGCACGGGGCCGTGCTTCTGGTCACTTTTCAGAAAAGACAAAAAATCTACAACAAAAGACAAAATAGTGAACAGCTGGACACGGGGCCGTGCTTTTGGAAGCACGGGGCCGTGCTTACCTTTCAGAAACAACAAAAAGAATTAGCACATATCATTAAAAAGCACGGGGGCGTGCCTCAGGAAGCACGTGGCCGTGCTTACCTTTCAGAAACGACAAAAAAGAATTAGCACATGTCACTAAAAAGCACGGGGGCGTGCCTCATGAAGCACGGGGCCGTGCTTACCTTCCAGAAATGACAAAAAGAATTAGCACATGTCACTAACAAGAACGGGGGCGTGCCTACGTAAGCACGGGGCCGTGCTTCTCACTCTGGATTGCCTATAAATAGTGGCTCATGTTGAACTCATTTGGTGTGCCTTGAAAATAGTTCTATCAGGTTTTCTCTTATAAAAACACACACTAACACTCACATAGAAGATTTAGTGAAGAGTTTGAAGGCTTGGAGGTCATCACCATCAACCATAATCATCAACCATCATTACCATCATTAAGAAGGAAGATTCATCTACATTTGGTTAGATTGTTCTAGTTTAATCATGTATTTGTTATCATCATTCATCTTAATTTTATCATCATGCTCATTATGAGCTAAACTCCTTTTACCATCTAAATTCTATGAAGAAGCTTTGTTTTACTTGATGATTATATAAAACATGTGGGTTAGTCTAGTAAAGTACATAGTTATATTACAATTATCTTTTGATGAGAAATGTTTCACCATTGATTGTCAATCCCATTAGCAATCGTTCATGATCGATTCATGTTCTTGAAAAATAGAAATACTTTGATACATTATCGAAACATGGATCCTTATATTGTACTTAGAAATGATGAGATATAAGTTATGATGTATTTCTCTAAACCTTGGTAATCCAAAAATGGCTTTGCTTAGGATATCAAATTAGTTAAAGAAGTCATATGTTAATGGAATGTGTAATTATAATCTACATAAATCAACCAAGGGGAGGTTGTGTGAGTTAACTACAACCACCCAAAGTTGTTAGAATTGGTATTTGAGAAATCGAAGTCAATCCTAATCTTTCTACTTTACGAAACTACTTGCTAACTTAAATTGACATTATTGAGGTGGCATGACATTAAGAAATGATGGACTTTAAAATGCGCATGCTACCTCCTTCGTGCCAAAGATGCTCACTTAAGGCTTAAGGAGCTATCTATCATATATTATTAAGGCAAGTCTACCACATGTTTATATATCAATTATCAATGCTAAAATGGAGTGGATTCTTGATCTTAGATGGTAACCTTCACGTAATTGAACTACTCGTTTAGAATCTCTTGTCTTGGTCACCTATATATTATATATTAGTATTTACATTTTATAAAAAGTTCAAAAATTAACCCTATAAATGATTAAAACCTCCGATTAAAGTAAAACAACGATTTATCATTAGAAACATTTTTGTCCACAGATCGATACTTGGTTCTTACCAATACTATTCTACATATACGATAGGTACACTTGCTTATTTTGTGTGTGTTTAGTCTTTGTAGAAATCACTTTTATAAATTTAAAACACGATCTTGTGCAAAAGCAAATCACTCCATCCTTCTATAATTTATACCACACGCACGCAGCAACATCAAGTTTTTGGCGCCGTTGCCGGGGACACGGTACGTTTCTAAGGACGATCCAAGTTTTAATTTAATCATTGTCTATAATTGTACAAATTTTTCTTAACTTTTATTTTATTTCATTTATTTTTTTTACTAACTATTAAACTGTATAATTTTACGGCTTGCCTACTTTTTACCTTTATTTACCTTACTTTACTTTAGCTTAATTAATTTAGACCTTAGTTTAGTTTAAAATAGCTTAGCCTAACTTGTAGTTTAACTTAGACTAACTTTAACTAACTTTTACTTTAGTGTTTAATTTTGATTTAGTCCCATGTATGTCCTCTACTTTTGAGCCTGAGCGTGTTTCTCCAATTTCTGAACCAGAATGACTCTTTCGTAGACGAGCACGTAAACGGACTGCAGAAACCGCCGAAGCAATCAAAGACGAATCAGTAGACGCCACCACATCAGGAGAAAATCAAACCGAAGAAATGATGGCGGCCTAGAACAATGAGCCGAACATGAGCCAGTATGCCTAGCCAACTCTCGAAGGCTACGGCAATGGAGTGGCTCCACCCGAAATCACCGAAAATTCGGAAATCAAATCAAGCACCATTCATATGGTGGAAAATTCAGTTCAATTTCATGGTCTCCTCGACAAAGACCCTCTTTCTCACATATCTCGATTCCTTCGAATCTGCGGAACCTTTAAAATTCAAAACTGTTCGGACGATCAAATCAAACTCAAACTCTTTCCTTTCTCTCTAAGTGGCCAAGCCCTAGAATGGATAGAATCTATTTCCTCTGGTTCCATCACCACTTGGGACCAGATGGTTGAACAGTTTCTCCTCAAATATTTTCCGCCCGATAAAACTGCCAAATACCGAGCCAACATTACCGGATTCCGGACCGATGATGATGAGTCGTTACACGCAGCATGGGAAAGATACAAAAGTCTTCTAATAAGATGCCCACATCATGGACTGAGCATATGGTTACAAGTTCAAACTTTCTTTGACGCATAATCTAGTCCAAACAAACAGGCCATCGACCAAATCGCTGGTGGAGACCTGGGATCCAAATCACCTAACGAAGCTTTTGAAGTCCTGGAGAAGGCCGCAAAGAAGAGTTTCGCTTACAACCCACCAAGATCTACACCTACCCATAAAGGAATACACCACGTCGATTCCAATACTCTTGTCACAGCACAGCTTGAAGCCCTCTCTAAACAATTCGAACAACTTCAAGCTGAGCTATCAAAAACCTGACTCACCTGTGACACTTGTGGAGGGAGTCATAAGACAAGTGACTGTAAACAAGTAATTATGGCCATGGAAGAAGTCGATTTCATCGCTCGACAGAACAACGCTTTCAGCAACAACTACAATCCAGGGTGGAGAAATCACCCGAATTTCAGCTGGAAAGAGGAGGTAACACTCAACCTTTACCCGGATTCGAAAAGAGACCGATGAATCAACCCTTCCAGCCTAAACCTCAATTTCAAGATCAGAGTTCCAGTAGCCATCAAAACCCGAGCTACTCAAAGACCGAAGAGATGTTAATCCAACTCATAACCAAAACAAATGAAGCAGAGAAGAAGGCCGATTCAAGAGTTGTTGGTATCAGCGGAGTATTGTTAAAACATGAATCCAACCTCAAAAGTCAATAAGCATCATTGCGGTATCTAGAAACTCAGACCGGACAAATTGCCCGACAATTGTCAGAAAGACCACCCGACGCTCTTCCAGGCAACACCATAACAAACCCAATTGCAGCAGCCAACGTTGTTACATTAAGAAGTGGCACAACCACTGTTGCCTCAACAACTTCTGAACCAGTTATGGAAAAGGAATCCCCTGATAAAACGCAGGAAAGACTGATCCCAACGGGCACCGTACAACCGAAGGAGTCAGTCCGAATTTATATTCCACCTATTCCATACCCTGGACGGCTGAAGCAGGAACGATTGGAAGCTCAGTACGGGAAGTTTTTAGAACTCTTCAAACAACTCCACATCAACTGTAACGATTCCGACGAAACCCGGTATACCCTAACCGGTAGACAATAGTTACGTCATATTTAATGTCGGATACATGAGTTACCATAGTAATTATACGAGAATACATGGTTCACTGTATTGATTGTACGTGAATATATAATTCATCGTATTGAATATGCGATTAATCGATCGATAGTTATTGAAACCCGAACGAATCGAGGGTTCAATTATAGACGAGATATATGATATTTAGTGATGTTTACGAAGTATTAAAGCTTCGGGATAAGTGAATTAAAGCACAGAAAAAGAATTTCGATTTAATGGTACGTCGGTACATTAAACGAAACCTATAATACCAAACCAAGCAAGAGATGATCGATCAAGCCGAAAAAGATGCGCGATAATTAATGATATGATGTTTTAAGTTAATAAATGACATGGTTTAAGTTTTTAAAGTTTTTAAATCGGTTTAATATAAATTTCATTTTTAAGCCGAAAAAAGACCGTTTTAGCCTCGTTTTAAGCCGAATTAAACATTTAACCGAAAAACGAACTGAACCAGATTATCCAAAACATTATCCGGATTACGGGAATCCAAATATGTGGCTAAGAATGGAGAGGTGGGCCCCACCCCACCCCCCACTTGAACCGATCAGACTCCACCATGTCCCCCTAGGCTTCATTTCTTTTTTTTACACATCAATTCAACAAGTTCTTCAATCCTCTCAACTCCATGGACCAAAACCGAGAATTTTTAGCAAGAAAACAATGTAAAGAAAAAAGTTAATCACGTTTCCATCTTCGTTTCTTGAGTTTAATTGCAAGAAAATGAGGTTTCAAAGATGAAAACCGATTCTTGCATGATCAAGTGATGTATACGGGTTATACAAGGGATCTTGGTCCAAGAAAGGGGTTAAACGAACCAAGAACGAATTTTTACGGTTTAAATCTTTGTTTTTGAATCATAACCGAAACTATAGTGTAAGTGGCTTGATCGTGAGTGTAACTTGCTTGGTATTGTGTTATGTTGGTTTTAGGTTCTGTGTTTAGTGGTAGATAAGGCGGAAAGACGAGTTTGTAGCTTGTAGTGGCGGAAAACGAAAGGTATATTCGGTTATGTTCGGTTTTGGAAAATTTGGACAGATTGTTGATGCTTTAAATTTAGGTCATGAAATTTTACAGGGATGTTCTACACATGAAAATAAGAGTTTTGTGAATTTTTGGTAATATTTGGACAAAGGATGAATATTTGGTGAATTTAATGCTCGGTTTTGGCCAAAAATGGTGAAAAATAGTTAAATATCATGAAAAATTCTGGAAATTTTCAGATAAGCTTTTTATATCAAGTATAAGTCACACACAAAATTTGAGGTCCGTTGGAGAAGTCTAAGTATACTTTCGGTTAAACGAGTTCTAGGGTTTTCTAGCTCGGTTTTAGTGAAAATGGCATGTAGAGGAAGATTTTGGTTCTGAAAACATTACAGGGGACTATGTGGATGGCAGGGGACATCCAGGAGAAATTTAGGATTTTTCTAAGGTCGTTTGGTATTTACGACATATTTAGTGTTTAAATGGTGTTTAAAAATAGATAAATAAATTTTAAATATAAAATTTAATTCTGGAAATATTTTTATAAAATTCCCCACTGTCAAAAAGTCTTTTGTGCAAAATTTCAAGATCCGAGATTAAACGGATAATTATTTGTGCAAAAACAAACTTTTAAAGCTTAAAACGAGTGAACCGGTAAAGTTCGCTTAAGCGAGCTGACTGATGTATAAAAACCCTAAAAATGGACTATTTTCATATAAATGAGTTAAACAAGTAAAAATGAATCATCCGAAAATAATTCGGATGATTTGAGTAATTTTAACCTATTTAAACAGTTTCCGGTACGCCAAAAAAGGAAACGGGTCCCGCGGCCAATCGGGACGTCTAAACCGAGCTATAATTTCACATCTTTAATTAAATTATCAGTCAACCACTATTTTCGGGTCGTGTGTGACCAAACTCAGTTTTGAAACATAAAAACGGATAACCGTGCTAGGCACGCAAAACGAGAAAAACGACTAATAGTAGTTGTGACCATGGAACTCTAAACGACATCACAATCTGAGTCCGGAGAAGTGTTTCTGGGCAACCAGAACGGGTACAGTGCTGGGTTAACAGTGCCCCCAGATGTACCGGTTAACTTGGTTAAAGTTATATTAATAATGAGTGTATAGTAACGATCGTAGGGATCATATTACATATTGGACGTGTTAACTGATAATGATTGTTGTTACCTGCTTGCATGTGCTAAGGTGAGTTTCACGAGCCCCTTTTTCTGAATTGTTTTCAATTATTTTCCCGGGGCGGAAAGCATGTTGTTATCAAAATGTTTAAGTACATACTGAACGCATGGATTTGCGTGGATTTATAAATATTTGATTGTACGGGAATAGTATGGAATGGGTACAGTACTGGGTTAACAGTGGCCCCAGATGTCCCTAGCAGTGTTTCTGGGTTAACTTTGCCCCCGGAATGAGTAAAGTACTGGGTTAACCGTGTCCCCAGACAGAGGTTTCGCTTGTGGGCTCAACATAATTACATAGTGTTTCTGGGTTAACTTTGCCCCGGAATGAGTACAGTACTGGGTTAACCGTGTCCCCAGATGTCCCTAGAAGTGTTTCTGGGTTAACGTTGCCCCCGGAATGGATACAGTACTGGGTTAACAGTGTCCCAGATAATATTATATTATGATATTGATTTTATCAAGGTTTACTCAAATTGTGAAACTCACCAACTATTCGTAGTTGACCCGTTTTCTCACATGCTTTTCAGGTACAATTAAGATGAAGTGATTGCTTACGTGCTAAGTGCTTGATGTGTGTAAGATTTGCGTGCAGGGTGTTAGGAAACATTATAACAAATAGAATTGTGTATCGTATTGTATGATGTGTGTATCACCTAGACGGTAATGAAATACAAGATAATGTAATTTGAAGTATATTAATGTATTCAGTTTTCTTTATAAACAATGTGGTTGATATCAGAGGTGTCTGTTGCATCCCGTTTACGTTTCCGCTGCGGTTGCGGGGTGTTACAGAACTTGGTATCAGAGCCATTGGTTATAAAAGAATTAGGATGTCTTTAAAAGATACCTAAAATATAACCAGTAGCTCAAGTATTATCGGATCTGAATATCAACTAATAATTTATAGTGACGAGGTCTGGATGAACTTGGATGGACAAGTGAGTTGTTATGGTCTGGAACATAATAACAGACTTGTCCGCACGAGGGAATTCAGGGGAAGTCACGGGGTACATTAATAGGTAAAAATGGCAACATATGTGTAAAGTATATAATATTATTTATGTGTGCTAATGTGTATATATATATATACGTGCATATCTTGTGGGTACATGTATTGAGAAATGGGACCCGGATAAGGAACCGGGGGATGAAATAATAAAAGTACCGAGGATGCTGAAATTTCTAGAGCATCGGTTGATAATGAGTCTGACTTATCGGGCCATAGTTATGATAGTACCAAGTTAGATCTCCCATTTGACATTAACCAGAAATATCTAGTAACCGTCACTCCCAACCAAAATTGATAAATCCCTTACCCTACCAACACCGGTACCGTATATCTTAATAACCCCCTATGTTCACCCGAACCGTCGACCCTCACGTACGGACGGACCTGTACCTGAACCCATTCTTGTTCCATTAAAATAAAAATAAAATAATAATAATAAAATGGATAATAAATGAGCAGATAAAAATAATATATAGAAATATATATATATGTATTGCTCACTCTCCAACATATGAGACATACCACCTCCAGATCGAGAATTACTGATTTTAGCAAACCTAGAACGCCTGAGGACATTGGCTGAGCAAGTGATAGAGTTTCCCATAATAGTAATTAATAATATTTGAAGGCAACCCATGTAGCGCGATTACCTTGAACCTTGCAACTCCCTATGTTAACCTTACATCCGTTAGATGCCTATACCCATGTATACTCGAATAGAATGATTACCCATACACAAAGAGGTGTTGGAATCATTATAGCATAGTTGGGTATTCGTTCGTAGGTGGTATACTGTGTATGCCGGATATACGAATAAACACGGATATTATAACACCGTGGTACGTAATCGTTTGATGCTCACAGTGAGCATGTATCGGTTATGCTGACATGCAGAAGGATATTGAAATCAAGTATATTAAACATTAATCTTTGTTGAGAAAGATCTATATGTCAGTTGGTGACAAGGGTTATGAAATATATTTAAACGTTAACCGACGTCAGGTTAAATCCATATGTTATTATATTTGTGGGACATATATACTAGATACTGGTATGTGTAATATATATGATAATATTTGATGTGTATGTGTACCTGCTGTTATGATTGAGCTGGTAACGAGTTATACCGTGAGATTAGTATTGATTACTACGTACGGGATGAGTACGGCAGAATGACATAAAAAGAATAACTCCAATGATGGAGATTGATATGAGTCAGTTGATTGCTCAAAGATAGCAGATGATGATACCGAATGTCGTATCACAGATCACTGTTAGTGTTGATGCAAATGTGATCGCAGAATTATAGATCGAGCGATCACATGAATATGAATATTTCAATTCTTAGTGGTATTACTAAGAGTGATATTGTTCCACCGAATACTATTATGACTACAAGTATTAGTTATAAACTAAACATGAATAGTAGTCGTAATGAATTAGATCCGGTATGAAGGATATGTTTGTTGTTTGTGTTAAGGAAATTATTAATAGTTTACTGATGGTAAAGGGAGGAATAGATTAGCGAGTGGATAGAAAAGATCGAAATGGTTAAGGATATTGGTAAGAGTCTAGAACATGGTGTAGTGAAATATGCTACAGATATGTTGGTAGATTATGTTGTATCGTGGTGGAACACGATGGTACAAAATTATAATTAGAAAATTATTACTCAGATGATATGGTCAGAATTTAAAATTCTTGTGCTAGAGCACTTTTATTCGAGCAATTAAGTTCAGAGATTGGAAACTGAGCTATTGAAGATAGAAATGTTGTATGCTGATCACTTAGAAAACGCTAATCGTTTGAAGGAATTCTCATGTCTAGTAACATGGCTAAATACTCCTGAAACTAAGCGAAGTGAGCGCAATTTTGGGGACTAACTCCATCGATAAGGAGTATAGTCAATCCTGTACAATATACAACCTTTGGAAGGGTTGTGTCACAAGCCAGCATTGATATATTTGACTCTATGGGAAGCGGACTGGAAGGACGTTAGGTGAGACGTCGAGTATTAGAGAAGAGAAATGATAAAGGTATAGTGCAAGATAGACTTTTGAATAAGTAGGTATGTCCTACAACCCCGAATTATACTAAGACTAGTTCTGGTGTGAAAACATGAACCGCATGAAGGGTCCTTCCCTAAATGTGGAAAATATGGTTATCGGCAGGAAGAAGAATGTCGAGTGATAGTAGGCCACAGGTGTGGTAGAGATGGACGTAATGCCCCAACTGTAGAACCAATTGAATCCATGTGAACCGGCAACCCCAACCCATTCGTGTACAACCACTCCGAACCCAACGACTCCAATAACAATTTATCCAAAGAAATCAAATTACGCCAAACAGTTGTACTTGCTATGAATGTGGCAATACAGAACGTTTCGAGAGAAATTGCCCAAAGTTGAACCAAGGTGTCGTTAGAAGGCGAACCTCATGACAAGCATCAACCTCTGATCAAGCAAGGAGCCGTGCTTTTGTGAGTAATTCGAATAAAGCCCGTCATGATCCAAAGGTGGTATTAAGTACGTTGTAGTTTTAAATCAATATACTTCAGTGATATTTTTACGGTCGTCGATAGAAGTTAGTTCCTGCTAACCTCCTATCATTTGGAAAGATACCGATTAGTGAAACTATAGAACCCCATACGGTAGAATCGCTAACGGTAAATCCCTAATGGTTAACTAAATTGTTCGGAATTGTCCTATTACTCCGAACGATTAATCCTTTCCTTATTGACCTACGACCAGTAAAGTTAAGAAGTTTTGACGTAATAGTTAACATGGATTGGCTAACTCAACATGAAGCTGAAATCAAATATGAAAAGAAGATGATTAGAAGCTCTCCTTCGGACGATGAAGCGATTAGATACAGAGAAAAGTGTACGGTATTATGTTACCACTCTAATCTCATCTTGAGATGTTATAATATTTACGACAAGAAGACGTGGTGTATTTAACAAACGCGATTGCCAAAGTATTTAAAAGAAAACATATAGAAGATATCCCGATGGTACGCGAATTTCCACAAGTTTTCCCAGAAGAACTTCCTGGAATACCGCCAACCCGACAGGTCGAATTCAGAATCGATTTAATACCTCAAGCTGGCCCTGTTGCTAAAGCATCTTACCGACTTGCGCCAACTGAAATGCAAGAATTATTGGATAAAGGTTTTATACGACCTAGTTAGTCACCATGGGGTGCACCAGTGCTATTTGGGAAATGAAGGACGGAAGTGTTAGGATATGTATTGATTAGGGAGAATTGAATAAAGTGACGATCAAGAATAGGTATTCACTTCTTCGAAGTAAATGATCTGTTTAACCAACTGCAAAGGGCGATTTATATTTAGAAAATTGGTCTTAGAAATAGTTATCACCAAATGAAAAATCCAAGAGGAGGACGTTGCAACAACAGCGTTTCGGACTCGTTACGGCCATTATGAATTCTTAGTTATGCCTTTCGGGCTAACAAATGCGCCGGCAGTATTCATGAACCTCATGAACCGAGTCTGTAAACTTTGTTTTGACAAACGTGTCATGGCATTCATTGATGATATTTTGATATATTCGCAACGTAAAGAAGAACACGAACGACGGTTAAGGAAAATTGTGGAAGTGTTAAAGCAAGAGGAGTTGTACGTGAAGTTTTAGAAATGTGATTTTGAATAAAGAAGGCATAATCCCTTGGTTATGTTGTAAAGCAACAAGGATTTCACATAGATCCAAATAAGATAGAAACCATTAAAATTGTGCCAAGCGCCGATTTTAAGTCTCCCCGATGGAGACGATGGTTTTGTCGCGTATTGTGACGCATCGCGTAGAGGGTTAGGATGCGTGTTGATGCAGAATAATAAGGTTATAGCCTATGCTCCCCGACAGTTAAAAGTACACGAGAAAAATTACGCTACTCACGACTTAGAACTGGGAGCGGTTATTTTCGCACTTAAAACCTGGAGACATTATCTCTACGGTACGAAGTACACCATTTCACCGATCATAAAAGTTTGCAGCACATATTCAATCAGAAAGAACTGAATATGAGGCAACGAAGATGGGTCGAGTTGTTAAACGATTATGACTGTGACATCCGTTATCACCCCGGCAAGGCTAACGTCGTAGCCGATGCCTTGAGTAGGAAAGATCGGGCTAAGCCATTGCGAGTGCGAGCACTGGGGATGATAGTCCAGTCGAACCTTTCGGACCTGATTCGAGTAGCTCAACGTGAGGCGTTGAAAGAGAAATAATTGGAAAAGGAGGGACTTTACGGCAATGAGAAGAATTTTGAACAGCGCGTGGACGAAATTCTCTACTTCAAATATCGGGTTTGGATCCCGACCCTCCATGACCTTCGTGAATTAATCATGGACAAAGCACATAGATCGAAATATTCCATACATCCGGGATCGGAATAGACTATTGATGATACGAATATCTGAAAGGATTGTATTAATGGCCGAGTTTGGAGAAAGATATGGTTACGTATGTTGGTGAATATTTAAGTTATGCAAGAGATAAGGCTGCACGCCGAAAACCCTAGGGAACGCTACAACGACAGAAAAATTCGCCAATGATAGTGGGAATAAATTACAAAGGATTTCGGGACGCAAATTCCCAAGATATATCAAAGGCATGAGGTAAATTGGGTAATCGCGGATCGATTAACCAATCCTCGCATTTCATCCCAATCCATGACGATTACCACAATGAATTCTCGCCCAAATTCATGATGGTGAAATGGTATCTCGTCGTAGAGTACCATTTTCAATTATTTCAGATCGAAATAGTCATCCTACTTCCATTATTGGAAGGCGGGGAAGGAAGCATCGAGAGCTTGAAGCTTTCTATGGGTGAAGTAATTATCACCAATTTGTTAAATTGAAAATGGGCGTCAATCAAGCCATAAGATTTGAGTTGATTCGAGATACAACCAATCGGATTTATAATATTTAAGATAAGTTGAAAGCAGCGCGAGATTGGCAAAGGATTTATGCCAACATTCAAAGGAAACCATTGTCACTGGAAAGAGGTGACTAGGCATTTTTAAGGCATCACCTTAGAGAGGTGATATGAGGTTTGGCAAAACCGAAAATAGCTCCTTAATATATTGGACCTCATGAGACTATCTCCATGATTGGTCATTTAGTTTATCGATTAAAGTACTCCAGGTGCTAAGTACTATACATGATGTTTTGCCATGTATACGGATTGAAAAGTACCTAAGCGATGAGGCAACGAAAGTACTAGTAATGGAGGTACTCATAGAAGACATGCTTGTTATCATAAATAATTCCGTAGAGATGGTAGACGGGAAAGCTAAACAGTTTGGACATACCAAGCTTTATTGATTAAGATTAAGTGGAATTCACAGCGAGGACCAGATTATACCTGGTAACGCGAGGGTGAATTCTGAAGGAAAACCGCCACCTTTCTCTCGGAAAGGGATAGTGAGCGTGTAAAATTTCGAGGACGAAATTTCTTAACGGGGGGAGAATGTAACGATTCCGACGAAACTAGGTATACCCTAACCGGTAGACAATAGTTACGTCATATTTAATGTCGGATACATGAGTTACCATAGTAATTATACGAGAATACATGGTTCACTGTATTGATTGTACGTGAATATATAATTCATCGTATTGAATATGCGATTAATCGATCGATAGTTATTGAAACCCGAACGAATCGAGGGTTCAATTATAGACGAGATATATGATATTTAGTGATGTTTACGAAGTATTAAAGCTTCGGGATAAGTGAATTAAAGCACAGAAAAAGAATTTCGATTTAATGGTACGTCGGTACATTAAACGAAACCTTTAATACCAAACCAAGCAAGAGATGATCGATCAAGCCGAAAAAGATGCGCGATACTTAATGATATGATGTTTTAAGTTAATAAATGACATGGTTTAAGTTTTTAAAGTTTTTAAATCGGTTTTATATAAATTTCATTTTTAAGCCGAAAAACGACCGTTTTAGCCTCGTTTTAAGCCGAATTAAACATTTAACCGAAAAACGAACTAAACTAGATTATCCAAAACATTATCCGGATTACGGGAATCCAAATATGTGGCTAAGAATGGAGAGGTGGGCCCCACCCCACCCCCACTTGAACCGATCGGACTCCACCATGTCCCCCTAGGCTTCATTTCTTTTTTTTACACATCAATTCAACAAGTTCTTCAATCCTCTCAACTCCATGGACCAAAACCGAGAATTTTTAGCAAGAAAACAATGTAAAGAATCGAGTTAATCACGTTTCCATCTTCGTTTCTTGAGTTTAATTGCAAGAAAATGAGGTTTCAAAGATGAAAACCGGTTCTTGCATGATCAAGTGATGTATACGGGTTATACAAGGGATCTTGGTCCAAGAAAGGGGTTAAACGAACCAAGAACGAATTTTTACGGTTTAAATCTTTGTTTTTGAATCATAACCGAAACTATAGTGTAAGAGGCTTGATCGTGAGTGTAACTTGCTTGGTATTGTGTTATGTTGGTTGTAGGTTCTGTGTTTAGTGGTAGATAAGGCGGAAAGACGAGTTTGTAGCTTGTAGTGGCGGAAAACGAAAGGTATATTCGGTTATGTTCGGTTTTGGGAAATTTGGACAGATTGTTGATGATTTAAAGTTAGGTCATGAAATTTTACAGGGATGTTCTACACATGAAAATAAGAGTTCTGTGAATATTTGGTAATTTTTGGATAAAGGATGAATATTTGGTGAATTTAATGCTCGGTTTTGGCCAAAAATGGTGAAAAATAGTTAAATATCATGAAAAATCTGGAAATTTTTAGATAAGCTTTTTATATCATGTATAAGTCACACACAAAATTTGAGGTCCGTTGGAGAAGTCTAAGTAGACTTTTCGGTTAAACGAGTTCTAGGGTTTTCTAGCTCGGTTTTAGTGAAAATGGCATGTAAAGGAAGATTTTGGTTCTGGAAAAATTACAGGGGACTATGTGGATGGCAGGGGACATCCAGGAGAAATTTGGGATTTTTCTAAGGTCGTTTGGTATTTACGACATATTTAGTGTTTAAATGGTGTTTAAAAATAGATAAATAAATTTTAAATATAAAATTTAATTCTGGAAATATTTTTATAAAATTCCCCACTGTCAAAAAGTCTTTTGTGCAAAATTTCAAGATCCGAGATTAAACGGTTAATTATTTGTGCAAAAACAAACTTTTAAAGCTTAAAACGAGTGAACCGGTAAAGTTCGCTTAAGCGAGCTGACTGATGTATAAAAACCCTAAAAATGGACTATTTTCATATAAATGAGTTAAACAAGTAAAAATGAATCATCCGAAAATAATTCGGATGATTTGTGTAATTTTAACCTATTTTAACAGTTTCCGGTACACGCCAAAGACGGAAACGGGTCCCGCGGCCAATCGGGACGTCTAAACCGAGCTATAATTTCACATCTTTAATTAAATTATCAGTCAACCACTATTTTCGGGTCGCGTGTGACCAAACTCATTTTTGAAACATAAAAACGGATAACCGTGCTAGGCACGCAAAACGAGAAAAACGACTAATAGTAGTTGTGACCATGGAACTCTAAACGACATCACAATCTGAGTCCGGAGAAGTGTTTCTGGGCAACCAGAACGGGTACAGTGCTGGGTTAACAGTGCCCCCAGATGTACCGGTTAACTTGGTTAAAGTTATATTAATAATGAGTGTATAGTAACGATCGTAGGGATCATATTACATATTGGACGTGTTAACTGATAATGATTGTTGTTACCTGCTTGCATGTGCTAAGGTGAGTTTCACGAGCCCCTTTTTCTGAATTGTTTTCAAATATTTTCCCGGGGCGGAAAGCATGTTGTTATCAAAATGTTTAAGTACATACTGAACGCATGGATTTGCGTGGATTTATAAATATTTGATTGTACGGGAATAGTATGGAATGGGTACAGTACTGGGTTAACAGTGGCCCCAGATGTCCCTAGCAGTGTTTCTGGGTTAACTTTGCCCCCGGAATGAGTACAGTACTGGGTTAACCGTGTCCCCAGACAGAGGTTTAGCTTGTGGGCTCAGCATAATTACATAGTGTTTCTGGGTTAACTTTGCCCCGGAATGAGTACAGTACTGGGTTAACCGTGTCCCCAGATGTCCCTAGAAGTGTTTCTGGGTTAACGTTGCCCCCGGAATGGATACAGTACTGGGTTAACAGTGTCCCAGATAATATTATATTATGATATTGATTTTATCAAGGTTTACTCAAATTGTGAAACTCACCAACTATTCGTAGTTGACCCGTTTTCTCACATGCTTTTCAGGTACAATTAAGATGAAGTGATTGCTTACGTGCTAAGTGCTTGATGTGTGTAAGATTTGCGTGCAGGGTGTTAGGAAACATTATAACAAATAGAATTGTGTATCGTATTGTATGATGTGTGTATCACCTAGACGGTAATGAAATACAAGATAATGTAATTTGAAGTATATTAATGTATTCAGTTTTCTTTATAAACAATGTGGTTGATATCAGAGGTGTCTGTTGCATCCCGTTTACGTTTCCGCTGCGGTTGCGGGGTGTTACATCAACATCCCTTTCATCGAAGCCATCGCTCAAATGCCAAAATATGCCAAGTTTCTCAAAGAAGTGTTGACAAACAAGAGGAAGCTGGAGGAACTCTCGCACGTCACCTTGAGTAAAGAATGCTCAGCTGTCCTCCAAAGCAAGCTGCCATCAAAAATGACCGATCCAGGGAGTTTTACTATTCCTTGTCTTATAGGAAATTTGTCTGTTAGCAATGCCCTGGCTGACCTAGGAGCTAGTATTAATTTAATGCCTTATACGGTTTTTGCAAAACTAGGGATAGGAGAACCAAAACCCACCCGCATGAGCATTCAGTTAGCTGACCGATCCGTTAAATATCCTCGGGGCATTGTTGAAAACATGCTTGTCAAAATTGACAAGTTTGTTTTCCCAGTAGATTTTGTGATTCTAGACATGGAGGAAGACAAAAGTGTACCTCTGATTTTAGGAAGACCCTTTTTAGCCACCGCAAAGGCTATTATTGATGTTTGCATCGGCAAACTCACTCTCAGGGTCAATAACGAGGCAATCACTTTTGAAATAGGAAAATCTATGCAATATCCACAACATCACGATGACACATTATACCGTGTTGACATCGTCGATTCTATCGTGAGTTGCTATGTTCGGAAATCTTCCCTTAATGCCTCATTAGAAACACAAATCTTAACAAATACTAGTACCAAACCCATTTTAGAAAACAATAATCTCAATACTGTGAATAACTATCAGGAAGCATCAGAAGTAGTATTTGAGATCACTGAATCCAATGAAAAATCAAAACCATCAATCGAAGAACCACCAGCCTTAGAGTTAAAAGAACTACCAAAACATCTCGAATACGCCTTCCTAGAAAAAGATTCTCAACTCCCAGTAATTATTTCATCTCACCTTTCTAAAGAAGAGAAAGAAGAACTTCTTAAGGTTCTCAAAAACCATAAGAAGGCCATCGCATGGAAGATCATGGATATCAAGGGCATCAGTCCTTCCTTTTGTACACACAAAATTCTCATGGAGGAAGAATACAAACCCGACATCAAAGACATCTCAATCCCAACATGCCAGATGTGGTGAAGAAGGAAGTAATCAAACTACTTGATGCCGAATTAATCTACCCAATCTCAGATTCACCTTGGGTCAGTCCAGTCCAAGTAGTACCCAAGGAGGGAGGAATGACGGTTGTAATGAACGAGAAGGATGAACTAATACCAATGAGGACCATCACAGGCTGGCGAGTTTGCATTGACTACCGGAAGCTTAATGACGCCACAAGAAAAGATCATTTTCCACTTCCTTTCATCGATCAAATGCTTGAGCGATTATCTGGAAAAATGTTCTACTGTTTTCTTGACGGATTCTCCGGATATTTTCAAATTCCCATTGCTCCTGAAGATCAGGTGAAAACTACCTTTACATGTCCATATGGAACCTTCGCCTACCGAAGAATGCCATTTGGATTATGTAATGCTCCAGCCACCTTCCAGCGATGCATGGTGGCCATCTTTCATGAAATCATCGAGCACTCTATGGAAGTTTTCATGGATGACTTCTCAGTCTTTGGAGACTCCTTCGATCATTGTCTGAAAAACCTAGACAAAATGTTGGCTAGGTGTGAAGAAGTAAATTTAGTACTCAACTGGGAAAAATGCCACTTTATGGTCAAAGAAGGCATCGTTCTAGGTCACAAGATATCCCAAGCAGGACTAGAAGTTAATAGGGCCAAAATAGAAACCATATCCAAACTTCCACCACCAACTTCAGTCAGAGCCATTAGAAGTTTTCTAGGTCACGCAGGATTCTACCGCCGCTTCATAAAAGACTTTTCCAAAATTTCTAGACCTATGACCAAACTTTTAGAGAAAGACACACCATTCATCTTCTCTGAAGAATGTGTTGAATCATTCAACGTATTAAAAGACAAACTTGTCAACGCAAAAATCATGACTACACCCTATTGGACCCTTCCATTCGAAATCATGTGCGATGCAAGTGACTTTGCAGTTAGAGCCGTACTTGGACAACGCATGGAAAAACATTTTTACCCAATTTACTATGCAAGTAAAACTCTTAATGATGCACAAGAAAACTACACCACAACAGAAAAAGAGTTATTAGCAGTAGTTTTCGCCTTTAAAAAGTTTAGATCCTACCTAGTTCTTTCCAAAACCATAGTTTACACCGGCCATGCCGCCATACGATACCTCTTCAACAAGAAGGATGCCAAACCCAGACTTATCAGATGGATTCTACTACTCCAAGAATTCGACATAGAAGTCAAAGACAAAATGGGAGCAGAGAATGTAGCTGCAGACCATCTTTCACGCTTAGAATGCCCAGCTTCAGAAGAACATCACGAGGAAAGCATCAATGATAATTTTCCACATGAAGTTCTCATGCATATCCAAGCAGTCATAAAGGAGAAAGACGAAAGTCCCTGGTATGCCGACTTCACAAACTACCTAGCTTGCAGAATCCTAAGAAAAGGGCTTACTCATCAACAGCGGAAGAAATTCTTCTCAGATCTTATGTTCTACTTCTGGGAAGATCCATACTTGTTTAGGATATGTGTAGATCAGGTTATTTGTAGGTGCGTAGAAGGAAAGGAAGCCTTAGGTATTCTCAAACACTGCCATGAAGGACCAACTGGTGGACACCACGGTACTGCCACTACGGTTAGAAAAGTCTTTGATGCAGGATTCTTCTGGCCCACCATATACAAAGATACACATGCTTTGATCCAAGCATGCGATGCTTGTCAAAGAGCCGGAAACATCTCAGCCAAAAATGAGATGGCTCATAAAGGCATTCAAATTTGTGAAGTCTTTGATGTATGGGGAATAGATTTCATGGACCCATTTCCTAACTCTTTCGGAAATAAATAAATTCTTGTAGCAGTCGACTACGTATCTAAATGGGTAGAAGCACAAGCTCTTCCACTAACAATGCTCGAGTAGTAGTACGATTTCTGAAAAAGTTATTCTCATGATTCGGTACTCCAAAAGCCCTTATCAGCGAAAGAGGTACTCACTTCTGTAGTGCTTTAATGGACAAAGTCTTAGCACGATATGGAGTTCACCACCGACTGGCAGCGCCATATCACCCTCAGACCAGTGGGCAAGTAGAGGTCTTGAATCGAGGAATTAGAAGGATTTTAGAAAGGACCATAGGAATGAATCGCAAAAATTGGACAGAAAAGTTAGATGACGATTTGTGGACCCTCAGGACGGCTTACAAATCCCCATAGGAACAACACCATTCAAACTTGTTTATGGGAAGGCATGTCATCTACCCGTAGAACTAAACACAAAGCGTATTGGGCTCTGAGAGCAGTGAATATTGATCTAATGTCCGCCAGTAAAAACCAAGAAGATCAAATTCAAGAGCTCGAAGAACCAAGAGCACTGGCATATGAAAATTCCTGGTCTTACAAAGAAAAGACTAAACGTTTACACGACGCCCATTTAAAAGGAAACAAGAAATTTCAAGTTGGCGACCGTGTACTGTTATATAACACACGTTTACGTCTTTTCCCAGGAAAATTGAAGTCTCGTTGGACAGGTCCACACATAGTTGAATCAGTTTTTAACTATGGGGCATTTGAGATTTCAAATTCTGACGGCCACAAGTTCAAAGTTAATGGACATTGACTAAAACCATATATCGATGGTCCATTTGAGAACGTCTCGGAGGTCCTAATCCTCCACCAAAACCGATGAACATATTGGAAGTAGGGTCTGGCCAAGACCCTAATTAAACTAGGCATTGTAAATAGAAATAAAAATAAAAAAATAAATAATAATAATAATAATAATAAGTTTCAGTATTATTATGATGTTTTTGGTTGTATGCAGTTTTTATGATTCCGGTACACTACAGGAAAACGGACGAAAAACAGGGGACACTCTGTCGAAATTTCGTTAGCCCGTAGGGAAGTCCTTTCCATTTTACCCTCCATACTTCATATGAAACTTATTATTAATCTTTTTATGAATCTTTTCACATTGAGGACAATGTGAGATTCAAGTGTGGGGAGGGGAATTACTTGACCAATTGCTTGCTCAACTAATTATAAGATTCTCTATTAACAAAATTTTTGTAGCAAACAAAGACTAGCTTTATAACAAAACCTAAAGAAAAATCCAAGAAATTTTTTCAAATAACCAACTACTAATCTACTATAACCAAATATAAGTGAAAAAGTAAAAAGAAGTTTTGTAATACTTAGAAGAAATTTATGCAAAATATGACGTTTATACCCAATCCCTCCGTTACTGTGAGAAAAACCTCATGTCATATAAATATTTTTTTCGAAAGCTTTGAGTGAGTCATATGTTTCGTGTGATTTAGAACTTGTCGCGATTATTTATTTCAAGACCGCATGAAGCGTTGTATAAGGAAGAAGGTAATATTGTCACAATCCCATCAAACCATTCTTCAAATCACAAAACCCAAAAACCTTAATCAAAACCGTACCACTTTATCCATCTCACCGGTAAAATACATCATTGTTCTTTTACCAGCAGACCCTAAAGAACTGGAAATGCATTCTTTCGATTTCAATTTCCTTTGTTGCATACATTTCACAAAAACCTAGGTTGCCTCCAGAACTTAGGGAGAGAATCTTTCTCTTTAGCATGAGGTGAGGAAAAAGTGGCTCCAAGATGAACAAAGGCCACCATTCTGTGGAATTTCCAAAAACGCAATGAAGAGAAGAGCAAAAAGATATGAACAATGCTTAGGTTGCGGAAACTGGTCCCACAAAGGAAGATGTAGAAAAAGTCAAACTCAGTCTTAGCATGAATATACCGGACTAATGAGGGTGGGGGCTATTAGGCTCAAAGTCGAACGATCCATTAAAGTTGGGAGTTATGTTTAGAGCAGGATTGAGGAAGAATTGATCCACATCCTCGACAAAACTGGCCTTGACGATCTGACCTTAAAAGAGTCACTAGTTAAAAAAAAAAGTAGCAATCGGGAGAAAGGAGCTAACCGTTGATGACATCTTAAGACTCCCGACAATCAGCAGAAGTTGTATTTACCATCCTCATTAACCTAAAACCCTTGAACCACCACCAAATACCAAATCCCTACCCAAAACCAATCCATATTACCTTCTATCTATGCAACCCTTCACAAAGGTGGAGATTTGAACTTGTTACAAGCTTATTTTCACAGGTTACATCATGACTAAGAGTGTTCACATACATACATCACAGGTATGATCAGATATAAAACCGAGAGTGAGTGAACATTGTGAGAACGTGAAGTTTTGCATAAACAGAAGCTCATAAAAACAAATCGCCTTTTTATATATCACTTCATATATTATTATGATTTAAGGTTGGTTATTTGTTCCCATTTTCTTGGAACTCTTTTAGGATATGTTTAAGCTATGGTCCTGACTTGCTATTTTTAGAGAATATTTTTAAGTAGCTTGCTTGAGGACAAGTGTCACACCCTCAAAAATCCACCAACGGAGTTTTACCGTCAGAGGGTGTGAACTAACAGGATCGGAATCATTAGTTATAATCAAACCATAAAACAAAGTTTCAAAACCATGAAAACGTTTATGAGTAATTAAATGCGGAAGCGTAAAAACCTTTAACCAAAAGTTGCGTCACGCAGGACGACTTAAAACCAATGATAACTGTTAAAAATAAGTTTGCCTAACAAAAGCGTTTTCAAGCAATGCATGTTCCTAAACCGCGCGCCCGCCTCGGCTACCTGAGAATAACATACTAAAAGTGTCAACACAAGGTTGGTGAGTTCACAAGTTTATATAAAAACAAATGTTTAGCGTTTGCGTTCAGCGTTTTGCGTTCAGCGTTTTGCGTTAAGCGTTTTGCGTTACAGCGTTTTGCGTTACAGCGTTTTGCGTTACCAGATAGTGTTATGTCAATTATATATCTATAGGTAGCTAGCTTATAAAACAAGTATCACTAAGTGTTCGACACCGAAGCTGACTGTTTATCAATTTGCCTTGCCACCAGGTCATCCAGACCATGGTATGTGTTTAGCCAAGATTACACCCGCTCGACATCCAGTCGAGTTTAGCGTTGGGTGGGGTTTGTCAAACCCAGTAGTACTACTCAACAGTGACTCGCTATTATCCAAATATTAACCGGTTCGATGTTATGAAGGACTTTAGTTTACGCGTTTGCCACTTAGTCTTTACAAGTGATATATAATCTATATTAACAAAATCTAAAATGCGTTCGGAGTATGTTATCTCCCCCAAAAGAAAAGCGTTTAAAGAGTTTAAAAGGGAAAAGTGAAACTCACTGTTTGCGAAGAAATTCCCAAATTAAATCACCAAGATGCGCATCACAGAAAAACTCTCTCTAGCGTTCTAAAACAACAAAGAGATTTTTCTAAGTGTCGGAATATTATCGAGTCTCTAGACCCGGCACATAATACCTATGCACATAACATGTTTCGTGTTTCGTTTGTGAATCGTGTGTGACTTTAACAAGTGTATTTGTAATACGTTACATGTGTAAGCAATTATATACGTGTCATGTATTCATAAAGTACATCGCTAGCAATTATTCCCCGCAAGGGCATTTTGGTCAAAACACGACAATTAACTTGCATTCATTCCCCTCAAGGGCAATTTGGTCAAAACACGATAATAAATTAGCAAGTATCATATTTCATGCATTTTCACAAAACTCAGCAGCTAGTTTCACCGAGACAGAAATTCTACTTGAAAGATTGTACTATTCCACCGATCATAGCATCTCAATTATTTTACCAAAAATCGTCACAGAAGCATATATGTGTTAGGTTTCCAGAACATATTTTATTTTATTTTTATTCCACATAGATTTCTCATAATGATCAAAACATTACAGCAAACTCATAACAGTCAAATTCATGCGCAACAGAATGTTATTTGAAATTTCCGTTAAACGAAAAATCCAGTAAATACAAGACCACTTGGGTTAGGTTCCTAACTCAATAAGTCAACTTCCAGAAGTGTAACCAACCCAATTGGTCTCGTAGTTCATGAGATATAATATTTACAAAACAACCTAACAGCAGGTCAAACAACTCAGCTTTGCACAACGTTTTTGTAAAATCATAAAAGTTAAATTTTACTTGTCCAGAAATTACAAATTTATATTCTATAGAAACTAGACTCAACCTAGTTTACTGTAGTATCAATAATCTCAACCAATTTTCACATTTACACTTCGTTACAGTCACTTAAACATCAATAACACATTCTGTCCAGCAACTGTTTGCATCCAATCTCAACATATTAACAATCTATGAACTATCATGCATTCATATAACACTCTAGACTCCATAAACACCATCCATGCACATCAATTACACATTACATACATGATTAGGGTTTTTGTTTGAACTCAAATCAAAGACACAACTTAACGTGTAACAATATCAATACTAGTTATCAAATCATTACCCAATCAACAACAATCATATTAACTATACACACATACAAAATCGGCTCATTAGGGTTTTCAATTAACCCATTAAACATCAAAATCAAGTAATAAGGATGTATAGGATAATCGATTATACCTTCCTAGCACCTAATTCTTCAATCAAGGGCTTGAATTGATGGTTGTATGTGTGTGTAAAGGTGACGGCAGCCGTGAGGGGGAGGGGAGAAAGCTCCGATCGGGATGTGGTGTGGGGGAAAGAAAATAAGTTAGGGTTTGGTTAATGATGTATTTATAAACATAACATGTTACATTCAAGTCCCTCCACTTCTAAGTATTACTTTTCTAGCCTAACTAACTTGTTTACATCTTGAGTTAACATTTATAACCATGTTATCACATAACACATAAGTCTAACACATAATTATCACATAATTACTGTTTTGACGTTTTTCGTTTATTCACCAATCGTTTGCGTTAACTCGTTTGCGTTTCGGTGCAAATCCCGAAAGACTACACATGTAGTAAGTGTTAAGCGTCATTTAAACCCTAGTTTAAATGTAATGAAGTGTGCGTTATAGATTCAATGATCTTAAGTTTGAATTGACGGAGTTGAGTTAGCGGAGTTAACCTGAAATTGACGATTGTCACATCATTCCCATGTTAAAGAATTTTCGTCCCGAAAATTTGAGTCAAGTCGTGATGAGTGTCTAAAAAAGTAAGAAAAATTTTTCAGTTTGTCATATCATCCCATAGTAGAAAGAAATTTCGTCCCGAAATTTACTTCATACCTCCGGTAATGTCTGACAGTTTGCCGGGTTTCGCGGTTTTCTGTGTTTGGTCAGCCCTTCAAAAAGGTGAGGATACTTTTTTATCATTTGATCCTCGCGTTCCCACGTGAACTCCGGTCCACGTCTCGAGTTCCAACGAACCTTAACGATTGGAATTTTGCTGTGCTTGAGCGTTTTGGTTTCCCAATCCAAAACCTCGACTGGTTCCTCAATGAAACGTAACTGTTCATCAACTTGCAGTTCCTCCAAAGGGACTACATGGGTTTCATCAGATAGGCATTTCTTTAAATTGGACACGTGGAATACATTGTGTACGCCACTGAGTTCCGTTGGTAGGTCCAGTCGGTACGCCACTGGACCAATGCGCTCAGTTATCCGGTAAGGACCAACATACCGTGGGTTGAGTTTGTTTCGCTTACCAAAGCGAACCACACATTTCCAAGGTGAGACTTTAAGTAACACTTGGTCATTCACTTGAAATTCGAGAGGTTTTCGGCGCTTGTCGGCGTAACTCTTTTGGCGATCTCGTGCTGCTGCCATGCGATTTCGGATTTGAACAATCTTTTCCGAAGTTTCGAGTACCAGTTCTGGACCAGTGATTTGGCTGTCACCCACCTCTGCCCAGCAGAGTGGTGATCGACACTTCCGTCCGTACAGCGCTTCAAACGGCGCTGCTTTAATACTTGCGTGGTAGCTGTTATTATACGAAAACTCCACCAAAGGTAAGTGAGGTTCCCAACTTTTTCCGAAATCCAACACGCATGCACGCAACATATCCTCCAGGGTCTTAATAGTTCGTTCACTTTGCCCATCCGTCTGAGGATGGTATGCTGTGCTCATATCAAGACGGGTGCCTAGTGCGCTTTGCAGCGACTTCCAAAAGTGCGAAGTGAAACGAGAATCTCGATCAGAAATAATTGAGACAGGCACTCCGTGCCTAGACACCACTTCTTTCATGTAAACACGAGTCAGTCTTTCCATTTTGTCCGATTCCTTAATCGCTAAGAAGTGTGCAGACTTAGTCAACCGGTCAACGATCACCCAGATGGTATCACATCCCGTCGGTGTCTTAGGTAAACCCGTGATAAAATCCATTGAGATGTGTTCCCATTTCCACATTGGGAGTTCCGGTTGTTGTAGTAGGCCAGATGGTTTCTGGTATTCTATTTTGACTCGGGCGCAAGTCAAGCATTTGCTCACGTAGGTGGCAATGTCGGCTTTCATGTTCGGCCACCAGTAAAGTGCCTTTAAATCATGGTACATTTTATCTGAGCCAGGGTGGATAGAATATCGGGACTTGTGAGCTTCGTCCATCACAAGAGTTCTCAACTCTCCGTACCGTGGAACCCAAATCCGGTTCTCAAAATATCGGACCCCGTCCGATCTGGTTTCAAGTTGCTTGTTCATGCCCCGCATGAGTTCCGATGGAAGATTATCATCTTTCAAAGCTTCAAGTTGCGCCTCGCGAATCTGGTCGGGTAAGTTTGCACGAATCGTGAGTTGCAATGCTCGCACTCGTCTGGGTTTATCTGTTTCTTTTCTGCTGAGGGCGTCGGCCACTACATTGGCCTTGCCAGGGTGGTACTTGATGGCACAATCATAATCCTTAAGCAGCTCGACCCAACGACGCTGTCGCATGTTCAGCTCCTTCTGATCGTAGATATGTTAGAGACTCTTGTGGTCGGTGTAAATGGTAAACCTGGTACCGTACAAGTAATGCCTCCATATCTTAAGGGCGAACACCACAGCTCCAAGTTCCAAATCATGGGTCGTGTAGTTCTTCTCGTGAACCCGTAGTTGTCGAGAGGCATAAGCTATAACCTTCTCGAGTTGCATCAGCACACAACCGAGACCTTGTATAGATGCGTCACAGTGTACCTCAAAATTTTCCGTTCCCTCGGGGAGGGCTAGAATAGGGCGCTACAGAGTTTGGTTTTCAACAGTTGAAAAGCGGATTCTTGCGCGTCACCCCAATTATACTTAGTGCCTTTGTGAGTCAAAGCGGTGAGGCGTTGAGCAATCTTTGAAAATCCCTCGATGAAACGTCGGTAGTAGCCGGCCAGTCCTAGGAATTGCCGCACCTCAGTCAGAGTCTTAGGTGCTTCCCAGTTTTTGATGGCCTCTACCTTACCGGGATCGACATGGATACCATTCTCGTTGATCACATGGCCTAAAAAGTGAACCTCGCGAAGCCAAAACTCACATTTCGAGAGTTTAGCATACAGTTGTTCCTTCTTCAATAATTCCAGAATTACCCTTAAGTGTTTTTCATGGTCAGCTTCGTTCTTGGAGTAGACAAGAATATCATCAATGAAAACAATCACAAACTTGTCGAGGTACGCCTTGCATACTCGATTCATGAGATCCATAAATACGGCTGGTGCGTTGGTTAGTCCAAAAGGCATAACCGAAAACTCGTAGTGACCATACCGTGTTCTGAAAGCCGTCTTTGAAATATTCTCTTCGCGCACTCTTAGCTGATGGTAACCGGATCGCAGATCGATCTTCGAGTAGTAACTCGATCCTTGAAGCTGGTCAAACAGATCATCAATTCGGGGTAAAGGATAACGGTTCTTGACCGTCACCTTGTTCAACTCCCGGCAGTCGATACACATGCGGAAAGTCCCGTCCTTCTTTCGGAC
This sequence comes from Bidens hawaiensis, assembly GCF_021521415.1. NCBI lineage: Eukaryota > Viridiplantae > Streptophyta > Magnoliopsida > Asterales > Asteraceae > Bidens > Bidens hawaiensis. Next base: position 272,117 of record NW_027492546.1, read on the forward strand.
AAACAAGACATGGGCTGCCCATGGCGATGAGCTAGGTCGGATAAAACCCTTATCCAACAAATCTTGCAACTGAGTGGACAACTCATGAAGTTCCTCCGGTGCGAGCCGATATGGGGCTCGTGCTATGGGTGCTGCACCCGGTGTCAACTCGATTTGGAATTCGACTTGTCGTATAGGAGGGAGTCCAGGCAAATCCTCCGGGAAAACTTCCGGAAAATCTCGCACAATCGGTATATCTTCAATTCGCTTCTCCTCCGCGGGTTTCTCAACAATCTGCGCCAAAATTGCCGGATGACCCTTTCGCAGGTACTTCTGCGCCTTTATGAGGGTAATGACGCTAGTGGTCATGCCGCTTCTCTCACCTCGGACCGAAATGATCTCGCCGGAAGGGGTAGTAATGTGAACTATCTTGTCGTGACATATAATCTCCCCTCGGTTTTCAGATAACCAGTCCATGCCGACCACGACATCGAAACTACTAAGCGTAAAAGGAATAAGGTCGATATCAAAGACATGACCTGACAGTTTTAACTTACATCCCGCAAGTACATGAGTCGTTACTATAGTCTTACCGTCAGCTAATTCAACAGGAAACTTAGCATCTAACGGAGTTGGAGTTAAGTCTAAGAGTTGGCTAATGGCTTTCGACACAAAACTCCTATCATCTCCAGTGTCAAACAAAACAGAAGCAAAACAATCGTTCACAGGGAACTTACCAGTCACCACGTGCGGATCATTGTGGGCTTGACCCGACCCAATTACAAAAGCTCTTCCCTTGCCATTGCTTCCACCACTACTGCCACTTCCATTACCTCCGTTGTTGTCGTTCTGTTTCAGCTTGGGACAATCTTTCCTGAAATGACCTTCCTGCCCACACTCGAAACATCTCTTCGTCGTCATAGGTGGCTTAGGAGCACCCTTTGCCGCAAGGTCTCCTCTACATTCCTTCGCCTGGTGACCCATCTTCCGCATCTCTGACACTTGACACGGTCACACTGGCCAACATGATGATAGTTGCACCTATTGCACTTCGGATATTTCCCAGCATATCCGCTCGAACCCTGCCCGCTACCGTTGTTATTGTTGTTGTGACTTTGATTGTTAAAGCTCCGAGCGAATTCGGGCTTACGGTAGTGTTGTTGCGGTGGGAGGTTCGAGGACGAGGATCTGGTGTTGTCAAACTTCCTCTTTCCGCTGCTCGGGTTGCTGTTGCTGTGGTTGTCATTACTCTGGTTGTCACGGGCTTTAGCGGTTGAACCCCTAGGTGGTAGCGCACCTTGGGTCACAGCCTGATCCGTCAGTTTGTGAGCTAAACGGATCGCTTGTTGAATCGTGGCTGGTCTGGAAGACGTCACCATGCCCTGAATCTGCGGTGCTAACCCATCAAGATACATTTCAATCCTCTTACTCGGCGGATCCACCATCCGCGGACACATCACAGCTAACTCGTGAGAACGGGTAGTGTAGGCTTCGATTTCTGAACCCACCATCTTCAGCGACCAAAATTCTGACTCCAACTTTGAAATCTCTTCTCTCGGACAGTACTCTTCTCGCATCATGTTTTTGAACTCCTCCCAGTTCATCGCGTTAGCCAGTTCCAATCCAAGGATCTGTACATTCGAATTCCACCAAGTGAGGGCAGAATCCTCAAGTGTTCCAGCAGCGAATTTGACCCTACTGGCAGGGGGACAATTGCACATCTCAAATGCCGACTCGGCCTTCTCAGCCCAACGCAGGAAGCCTATAGCTCCCTCAGTGCCCTTAAACGTACTGGGCTTGCAGTCAAGGTAGTTCTTGAAGGTACACGTTCCCCTTGGACCTCGAGCTTGATTCTGAACGTGTGCGGCTAAAGCGGCCGCTGCATGGTCGTTCAGCAGAGTTTGGAGTTCAGCTGCAATCAAGTTGATGCTACCACGTCCGTGTCCAGCGTTTCTTCCAGCCATTTCCTTGAATCACAGTATAAAATGTTAAACATGAATTTTTCTTTCATATACAACACACCATACATGTAATAAAAAGATAGGTAAGAAAGACATAAGAAACAACATCACATCACAACCATATATTAATCTAAATAAAAATTCATGATTAAAACCATTGTATTCGCTACAAAGTATTTCCAATCAATCCTTAAAATCATAGAAAATAATAGTTCGGATGGAGACAACCCCTCCATCTAAGTGTCATCATCACTAGATGTCATCGTCTGAGGACACCTCTGAGTGTGCCTCCTCCTCAGCCGGTTCTTCCTCCGGTTCTTCTTCAGGTTCCTCCTCGGGATCTTCCTCGGGAACTTCCTCAGGCTCCTCTTCGGGATCTTCTTCGGGTTCCTCTTCAGGCTCTGCCTTAGGCTCGGCCTCAGGCTCTGCCTCAGGTTCGGCTGCGTTCTTAGCAAGTTGCATTTGTATGACATCGCAACGCTCTAGAGCTATCTCGGTTCGGGTCCTTGCTACTTGGAGTTGCTCTTGCAAGTCTATCATCTCGGCTTGCATCTTCCTCATAATCTTCATCTGTTGATCACTAGCCTCTTGCATTTCCTTCATTGCCGCTGCCATGCGGGCAATCTCCTCCTTAGTCTCGGTTCCGTCTTTTAACAGTCCGGAAACGTTCGCTCTCGTATAGCGCATGTAACCCACATCACGCTCCAAACATGAAACAACAGCTGCGAGAACTCGCTCTACAGGTTCGGTTATGGGTGGTAGGGTGTTGGGGTAACCAGGGTGGTTCGGGTGAGGTAACGAGGGAACTTGCTCTCGATAGACCATACGTCTGATCATGTTAGGGTACCAATCCCAGCTAACGTCGTTTTCGTATATGCCTCCGGATAAGCAGTACCTCTTCGGTGCGGGAGCTTCGAGTTCCGGGACTACTCGGGGTGGCGATGCGGTAGGTAACTGCGGTTCCTTCCCGTGAGCATGAGTCATCGGATCAGATGATGATGAGGGTAGCGGCGTCGACATTCCTACAGGTAAGCCGTGTATGCGCGCGCGTATGAGTGAAAGAGGTAAAGAGATAAGATTACAAAGACTACACAAATCTATGCAGTGCGTATCATTATAACTAATGGGTCGTCGCGGTTATAGTCTAGTATGCATGCAGCTTCTAGTTCGCTATAACCAATGGCTCGGATACCAATCTGTCACACCCTCAAAAATCCACTAACGGAGTTTTACCGTCAGAGAGTGTGAACTAACAGGATCGGAATCATTAGTTATAATCAAACCATAAAACAAAGTTTCAAAACCATGAAAACGTTACGAGTAATTAAATGCGGAAGCGTAATAACCTTTAACCAAAAGTTGCGTCACGCAGGACGACTTAAAACCAATGATAACTGTTAAAAATACATTTGCATTACAAAAGCGTTTTCAAGCAATGCATGTTCCTAAACCGCGCGCCCGCCTCGGCTACCTGAGAATAACATACTAAAAGTGTCAACACAAGGTTGGTGAGTTCACAAGTTTATATAAAAATAAATGTTTAGCGTTTGCGTTCAACGTTTTGCGTTAAGCGTTTTGCGTTACGGCGTTTTGCGTTACAGCGTTTTGCGTTACAGCGTTTTGCGTTACCAGATAGTGTTATGTCAATTATATATCTATAGGTAGCTAGCCTATAAAACAAGTATCACTAAGTGTTCGACACCGAAGCTGACTGTTTATCAATTTGCCTTGCCACCAGGTCGTCCAGACCATGGTATGTGTTTAGCCAAGATTACACCCGCTCGACATCCAGTCGAGTTTAGCGTTGGGTGGGGTTTGTCAAACCCAGTAGTACTACTCAACAGTGACTCGCTATTATCCAAATATTAACCGGTTCGATGTTATGAAGGACTTTAGTTTACGCGTTTGCCACTTAGTCTTTACAAGTGATATATAATCTATATTAACAAAATCTAAAATGCGTTCGGAGTATGTTATCTCCCCCAAAAGAAAAGCGTTTAAAGAGTTTAAAAAGGGAAAGTGAAACTCACTGTTTGCGAATAAATTCTCAAATTAAATCACCAAGATGCGCGTCACAGAAAAACTCTCTCTAGCGTTCTAAAACAACAAAGAGATTTTTCTAAGTGTCGGAATATTATCGAGTCTCTAGACCCGGCACATAATACCTATGCACATAACATGTTTCGTGTTTCGTTTGTGAATCGTGTGTGACTTTAACAAGTGTATTTGTAATACGTTACATGTGTAAGCAATTATATACGTGTCATGTATTCATAAAGTACATCGCTAGAAATTATTCCCCGCAAGGGAATTTTGGTCAAAACACGACAATTAACTTGCATTCATTCCCCTCAAGGGCAATTTGGTCAAAACACGATAATAAATTAGCAAGTATCATGTTTCATGCATTTTCACAAAACTCAGCAGCTAGTTTCACCGAGACAGAAATTCTACTTGAAAGATTGTACTATTCCACCGATCATAGCATCTCAATTATTTTACCAAAAATCATCACAGAAGCATATATGTGTTAGGTTTCCAGAACATATTTTATTTTATTTTTATTCCACATAGATTTCTCATAATGATCAAAACATTACAGCAAACTCATAACAGCCAAATTCATGCGCAACAGAATGTTATTTGAAATTCCCGTTAAACGAAAAATCCAATAAATGCAAGACCACTTGGGTTAGGTTCCTAACTCAATAAATCACCTTCCAGAAGTGTAACCAACCCAATTGGTCTCGTAGTTCATGAGATATAATATTTACAAAACAACCTAACAGCAGGTCTAACAACTCAGCTTTGCACAACGTTTTTGTAAAATCATAAAAGTTAACCTTTACTTGTACAAAAATTACAAATTTATATTCTATAGAAATTAGACTCAACCTAGTTTACTGTAGTATCAATAATCTCAACCAATTTTCACATTTACACTTCGTTACAGTCACTTAAACATCAATAACACATTCTGTCCAGCAACTGTTTGCATCCAATCTCAACATATTAACAATCTATGAACTATCATGCATTCATATAACACTCTAGACTCCATAAACACCATCCATGCACATCAATTACACATTACATACATGATTAGGGTTTTTGTTTGAACTCAAATCAAAGACACAACAATTAACGTGTAACAATATCAATACTAGTTATCAAATCATTACCCAATCAACAACAATCATATTAACTATACACACATACAAAATCGGCTCATTAGGGTTTTCAATTAACCCATTAAACATCAAAATCAAGTAATAAGGATGTATAGGATAATCGATTATACCTTCCTAGCACCTAATTCTTCAATCAAGGGCTTGAATTGATGGTTGTATGTGTGTGTAAAGGTGACGGCAGCCGTGAGGGGGAGGGGAGAAAGCTCCGATCGGGATGTGGTGTGGGGGAAAGAAAATAAGTTAGGGTTTGGTTAATGATGTATTTATAAACATAACATGTTACATTCAAGTCCCTCCACTTCTAAGTATTACTTTTCTAGCCTAACTAACTTGTTTACATCTTGAGTTAACATTTATAACCATGTTATCACATAACACATAAGTCTAACACATAATTATCACATAATTACTGTTTTGACGTTTTTCGTTTATTCACCAATCGTTTGCGTTAACTCATTTGCGTTTCGGTGCAAATCCCGAAAGACTACACATGTAGTAAGTGTTAAGCGTCATTTAAACCCTAGTTTAAATGTAATGAAGTGTGCGTTATAGATTCAATGATCTTAAGTTTGAATTGACGGAGTTGAGTTAACGGAGTTAACCTGAAATTGACGATTGTCACAACAAGCAAGGTTCAAGTGTGGGGATGTTTGATGTATATAAAATATACATCTTTTTAGCATCAAATAATCTCTAAAAACTGCAACTTCTATCGTATAATATAGTTAAAATAACTACTTATCATGTTAAAATGTATTTTCAAGTGAATCCAAGCCTCAAACGAAGAAACGAATGAAAAGCCAAAGAAAAAGCAAAGAAAATAGCAAAACATGGGGTTGTGCTTCAGGAAACATGGGGCTGTGCTTTCAGGAAACATGGGGCTGTGCTTTTAGAAACACGGGGCTGTGCTTTTGGAAGCACGGGGCCGTGCTTCTGGTCACTTTTCAGAAAAGACAAAAAATCTACAACAAAAGACAAAATAGTGAACAGCTGGATACGGGGCCGTGCTTTTGGAAGCACGGGGCCATGCTTACCTTTCAGAAACAACAAAAAGAATTAGCACATATCACTAAAAAGCACGGGGGCGTGCCTCAGGAAGCACGTGGCCGTGCTTACCTTTCAGAAACGACAAAAATAATTAGCACATGTCACTAAAAAGCACGGGGGCGTGCCTCATGAAGCACGGGGCCGTGCTTACCTTCCAGAAATGACAAAAAGAATTAGCACATGTCACTAACAAGAACGGGGGCGTGCCTACGTAAGCACGGGGCCGTGCTTCTCACTCTGGATTGCCTATAAATAGTGGCTCATGTTGAACTCATTTGTTGTGCCTTGAAAAGAGTTCTATCCGGTTTTCTCTTATAAAAACACACACTAACACTCACATAGAAAATTTAGTGAAGAGTTTGAAGGCTTGGAGGTCATCACCATAAACCATAATCATCAACCATCATTACCATCATTAAGAAGGAAGATTCATCTACATTTGGTTAGATTGTTCTAGTTTAATCATGTATTTGTTATCATCATTCATCTTAATGTTTATCATCATGCTCATAATGAGCTAAACTCCTTTTACCATCTAAATTCTATGAAGAAGCTTTGTTTTACTTGATGATTATATAAAACATGTGGGTTAGTCTAGTAAAGTACATAGTTATATTACAATTATCTTTTGATGAGAAATGTTTCACCATCTTAAATCACTAATTCAAAGTTGATGATTGTCAATCCCATTGGCAATCGTTCATGATCGATTCATGTTCTTGAAAAATAGAAATACTTTGATACATTATCGAAACATGGATCCTTATATTGTACTTAGAAATGATGAGATATAAGTTATGATGTATTTCTCTAAACCTTGGTAATCTAAAAATGGCTTTGCTTAGGATATCAAATTAGTTAAAGAAGTCATATGTTAATGGAATGTGTAATTATAACCTACATAAATCAACCAAGGGGAGGTTGTGTGAGTTAACTACGACCACCCAAAGTTTTTAGAATTGGTATTTGAGAAATCGAAGTCAATCCTAATCTTTCTACTTTACGAAACTACTTGCCAACTTAAATTGACATTAATGAGGTGGCATGACATTAAGAAAGGATGGACTTTAAAATGCGCATGCTACCTCCTTCGTGCCAAAGATGCTCACTTAAGTCTTAAGGAGCTATCTATCATATATTATTACGGCAAGTCTACCACATGTTTATATATCAATTATCAATGCTAAAATGAAGTGGATTCTTGATCTTAGATGGTAACCTTCACGTAATTGAACTACTCGTTTAGAATCTCTTGTCTTGGTCACCTATATATTATATATTAGTATTTAAATTTTATAAAAAGTTCAAAAATTAACCCCATAAATGATTAAAACCTCCGATTAAAGTAAAACAACGATTTATCATTAGAAACATTTTTTTCCAAGGATCGATACTTGGTTCTTACCAATACTATTCTACATATACGATAGGTACACTTGCCTATTTTGTGTGTGTTTAGTCTTTGTAGAAATCACTTTTATAATTTAAAACACGATCTTGTGCAAAAGCAAATCATTCCATCCTTCTATATTTTATACCACACGCACGCATCAACATCAATGATGGCAAAATTTTGTCCCATGCATGAAACCGACCAAATCCAAACAAAATTTCTCAATCTTAAGGTCGTGGGGATGAATCTCCGTGAATACAACACAAAGTTTCACGAGTATTGCCGTCTAGTTCCCCAGCTGGTGAATCCTGAATCCAGCAAGGTTACAAGGTATATATGGGGACTGCCGCGGGAAATCCGCGACATGCTGAGGTCACACCTATCTCAAACAGCTGACTCCGCGATGGTTAGCCGGTTATCTGATGGGTGGCATAGTCCGCAACAAGGAAGAGGACAAGAAGGTTACAACAACAACAACCCAAGGGAGAGCTGGAGGAAGTGCCAACTTCAAAGGCAAAGGCGTAAATCGAAACAACTCTACGCCATGCAAGACCTGTAGGAGGTATCACAAGGGTTGATGCAACTTTTCCCCGCCTCCTAAAGTATGTGAGTCATGCAACCGTATGGGTCATGCGGCTGCTGACTGTTGGAGAAGAAGTTGACTTGCTACAATTGCAAGGAAATGGGCCATTTGAGCTTCGAGTTCCTAAAGAACAAACCCGCGACTGGTGGTGCGGGTGGAAGTGGCAAGGACAAGAAAGGAAACGCTCGAGTCTTCATACTCGACACAAAAAAAGCCGCTGACATGCCGGAAACCATCACCGGTACGTTCCTAGTCAACGACACCTATGCTAGAGTTTTATTTGATTCGGGTGCCAATTTAAGTTTTATAGATTATAAATTTTGTATTCTATTAAACGAACCTTTAACAAAGTTAGATAAAACTCTAAGCGTCGAGACTGCTAGTGGCGGAATCGTTAAGATCTCCGAAACCCTTGAAAACGGAAAAATTCTTTTAGCTGGTTATATTCTGCCTATCTGTTTGTTGCCTATGAGTCTGGCTGGTTTTGATATTGTACTTAATATGGATTGGTTATCCTATAACCATGCCCGTATCATCTGCAATAGCAAAACCGTTGAACTTCAAGCCCCCGATAAACGAACGATTCGAATTGAAGGGGACAAAGACGCTGGCCAAGTTAGCATAATTTCTATGATTAGGGCTAACAAATGTTTAAATCAAGGATGCTTAGCATTCATGGCCTACATCACTGAAGAGTCAAAGCCAAAGGAGATAAAGGACGTACCTATAGTCTCCAAATTTTCTGATGTCTTTCCTGATGAACTTCCCGGAATCCCTCCTGACCGAGAAGTAGAGTTTAGAATCGATCTTATTCCCGGTACCGCTCCGATTGCCAAAGCTCCATATCACTTAGCGCCAACTATGGATTTCATCACTATCGACAACACTGTTGGGTCAAGAAATTGACCTAAGGGGAAGATTGCTAAGTCAAAGATTTGTTCAAAATGACTTATGAGAGATTGGAATCTTCTCAACCTCCTCTGAATTCGCTAAGTATGGATCCGGGCACACCTTAGACCTCCGATCAAGCTTCTACTTAGCCGGGTACGATATTTTTGTCTATCGTGCAGAGTTATCTTCTCTAAGTCTTCTTTAGTGAATCTCCGAGCAAGGTTTGCAAATTAGTGCACTACCGGGTATGGTTCACTAGTATATGCAAGTCCGAGCAACGATCACTTTATCAAGTAGGATTGTTCTACATAGCCAAATAAAGTTCACTTCCGAGTAAGCTTTAGGCTAACTAAGCTCATGAAGCCAATAAATTAGAAGACCGGGCAAGGTATTCATTAATAAGTATGGTCCAGGTAGGCTTGATGATTTAATGATATATCTCAAGTATCATCGGGCAAGATTCAACTTAAGCAAGGAACAGTGCTACCGAGCACACTTTGCTAAATAAGCTTTTCTCTAGCAAAGGGTTGAAGGGACCATTGAAGAACAAGGTTGCTCGTAAGGGTTTGTCGGGCAAAGTCTGGCAAAGTCAAGAAGATTGAAGTCTACCCGGTGAGTATTTTACTTGGTAAAATACTCTTCAAGTAAAGTCTACCCAGAAACTGATCCCGAGCACACTTCTATGTTACCAAGTTATGAAGTATGGCCGAGCATACTCGGAAAGACAAAATTGATGCAAAGCCCACCCGGAAGACTTGTTTTACACTTAGAATATTTCTGAATATGTAATTTGAATTTGTATTATCGGATAGGGTTTCTAGAAGGAATGACAGCTGTCCACAGGTGTCAGGCCTATAAAAAGAATAATTAGGGCACACCTGGGATACACACACAACAAGGCAGACAGTCACATTTGTTAAGAAAGAATATTATGTGTGACGGCTGAAACCTTCCTTATCAAGAAACCCTAAAACGATTATCCACTTTGTATGATTGATATTATATAAATGGAAATCTTTTCAGTAAATCTTGTTTTTGTTGATTACCTTTGAATACTGTTTAAGCAACCATATGTTTGTTATTGATTCCGCCTTTAACAAACGGTGAACTTTCTAAATATAGCAACCCGTCATTAACTCCCTTGTCAACACATCTATTTGTGTGAGTTATGACATGATTTGAGTAAGATCCAGCTGAAATCGGGGACCTGGCAAGTGGTATCAGAGCTTGTTGCTGATATTTTGGAAAGATTCTTGTTGCTGATTGAATATTTGAAGAAAGATGACGTAAGCAGACCACTGTTCAATTGATTTGTGACGTCAGCAGCTCTGTTCTTCATTCTTCTTCCAGATCTACAATCTATTGGTGTTTTCTCTTCCTTATTTAAATTAAAGCTTTAATCTTTATATCTAAATCTTGCTCTAATCATATCAGACACATCAGATCTGAACAATCTCTTTTCAGATCTGATTATTTTAAAACTTTGCCTTTTATAAAGAAACTGTTTTTGAGTTTTTAAAATGTATGGATATGAGGAACAAGAGGTGTCTACTAACAAGATACCAAGATTGTATGGACAGGAAAACTTTACTAAGTGGAAGGTGCTTTTTGAAGCATCCGTTTGCTACAATGATGTTGATATGTGGAACTCCATCAAGAATGGTCCCAAGTTGCAGTTGAGGAAGGTGCAAACACAGCTGGAACTGTTGCTGTTAGAAAAGAATGAGAAAAGTGGATGACAGGGCCTTAACTATGATTAAGCTAGGACTGTCTTGGGAGATTTTAACCAAGGTGGCACATCATACAACTGCCAAACAAATGTATGATTCCATTCTTGAGATGTATGAAGGAAAACTGAGCTGAAGAACATTAAGAAACAAAGATTGAAGCAACATTTGGAAAGGTTCAAGTATAAGGAGGGAGAATGGTTAAAATCAATACTAGAACGTTTTCTAGCTATTGTGAATGAGTTGAGAACAACTGATTATGTAATGACTGACTTTGATTTAAATAAAAATTTACTCAACTCAATGCCAAAGGAATGGTATACTTCTTGCAAGTTCATTTTTCAGAAGCATAATTTCAATGAATTGAAATTTGATGATGTAATATGCTTTCTTCAAGCTGCAGAGCTTGAAATGATTGAGAATGAAATGATTAAGGAAGAAAGACCCTGCTTCAATGTCTCAAATGCATTGATTGCACCAATGGGTAACTTGACTACCAAGAATCAACAGCAAATTCCCATCATTGAAGAACCAGTTGAGCACAATGCTAATACTCCAAAATCTTTCATTGGAGGTAGCACAAGTAATCAAGGAAATCAACAGAGGTTCAATGTGCAACTGATTGATGACACTGATTCTGCCTCTATGGCAAGTGGGAATTTACCCCATTCTAGTGGTGGAAATGGACAAGGCAATGAAACACAGGCCTTACTTTCTATGTTCACTGAGTCATATAATGTCTTTGTTGCAAAGAACTTGATTCACACAGTTTGCTACAAGATGACTTAGAGAAAATTGATGCAGATGATTTGGAAGACATGGATTTGAAATGGCAAGCTGCTATGTTGGCTTTGAGAAGTAAAAGGCTGTATAACAAAACTGGTAGGTCACTGGTTTCTGGTCCTAATGACAGGATTGGATTTGACAAGTCAAAAGCAATTTGCTACAATTGTCAGCAACATGGTCATTTTGCAAGAGAATGCAATCAACCAAGAAACTTTTAGATGAATCAATTCCAGAATCAACAACCAAGAGGACAGCAGCAATACCAATAAAATTAGCCAAGATTCAACAATAACAACTTCAATCCCAACAACAATTACAATCCCAACTTCAATAACTTTCAGCCTCAAATGAACAATCAACAACAAAGAATGCAACAGACTCAAGGTTTTCAAATGAACAACAATCAAAACCTTCAAGCAACTCAAAATTTTCCAAACATCCAGCAAATCAAAATCAGATCAGAAATCAAGGGAATGTGGCAGTGACTACACAACATAAAGGAAATTTTGATTGGAGCAATCATAAAGAGGACATTGCAGATGATATCAAGAAAGCAAATGTGGTATTCATGGCCATAATTGAGAAAGAAAAAGGATCATCATCTAGGGTACACTCTGCTTCCACTGTTGATTTGAATGAAATTATCATTGAATTGAAAACAAAAGTAGGCAAGCTGGAAAGTGAGTATTTTAGGAAACAAAGTATCATCAATGGGTATGAGGCTAGTGAGCTGATCAGTGAAGAAAGATTAAAAGCTTAGAAGATGACTACATGATCAGTTACAGAGCTCAGACCAGATACATCACTGGGATAGATGGATTAAAGAAAATGTTAGTTAAAGAAAAGGTGCAGAACACAAAACTTAAGGTTGAAACCGAATTTTTAAAGAATTTGGTCTCAACAGGCAATATATGTGGTATTCTGAACCAAGTAAAGGATCAAGACAAATACAAAGCAGTTCCACCTCCATTCAACAACAACTTCATGCCAAAAGTTGACAAAGAGAAAAGAGATGCATACTTGCAACAATTCAGAGATGTCTTTCAAGACAAAGAAGAATTTGTTGATTTATACAAGAAGGTAGAAGTGAATGAAGAGGGAGAGTTTGTGATTAAAGAAGAAGTAAAAGATGATAAGTCGATTGGAGTTCAAGTCTCTGAGGATGACTTTGATCCTGTTGAATTGGAACAAGATGATTTAAGTGATCTAAGTGATCAAATCACTGAAGAAGAAATCAAATCTGCTGAAAGAGGAAGAAAATACAAGAAACCAGAATCTGTTGATAAACTTCCAAAGTATCCACCAGTCACACCAAGAATGAAGAATCAAAATGATAAGATGAAAAGAGAACAGGTATCTTTTGATATTTGTGAAAAGAAGAAGATAAGCTACAATGCAGTCAGGCCACCAAGCAAGGCTGTATTAGAAAGGATAAAACAAAAAAAAAAGATGGTGACTGAAGAAATTGATACAGAAAATTTTATCCCAGATTATCCAATCTTTTCTAGTCACGAGGTACTGGATATTGGAGAAGTAGAAACTCTGGAAGAGTATGAGAAGAGACAGTCAAGGTTTAAGGAAAGTATTGATGAAGAACCTATGATTATGGAGAAAGTTGTCTTTGTCAAAAGCACACTTGAAAGACAAGATATCAAAATTGAGGAGTTTATGCCATTCTCAATTAACTTTGACAGTTTAAAGAATCAGAAGACTCTAGGAGTCGAGTCACCTAGCCAAGTGAAAGATTCAAGAAACCAAAAGAACATGAAAAATTCAAAGGCAAGGTATGGTGCAAGAAGTGTGATGAATACGGTCACCACACAGACTCATGCAATGAAAGACTGAAATTCCAACCATTTCATGTCCCAGATGGAACAAAATATGGCCAAGACTTTGTCCTGTACAAAAAGAAGTATGATGTATATCTGGGAAAAGGAAAGGTGTGTGGGAATGAAACAATGAAAAGAGAAGAAAACAAATCTGCTAAAGAGACAAAGATTGAAAAGAAAGCTGATGACAGAACAAAGAAGCAAGGGACTAAATTAGCAAGAAGAAGCATATCTCCTAAGAAGCATGAGAAATTGACCAAAAAGAACTATCATCCTTTGAGAATCAAACAAGATACTCAATCAGTCAAATCTGATGAATCACAAGAATCATCAAGCAGTGAGAAGACAAGAAGAAAATGTGCATATTCTAGAAAGAAACCAACAGAACTTACTGGTGATGAGAAGTTTTTGCTAAAACAAGGATATGAACCACAAGGTTTTCTTTGGAAACCTAAGACTGAGATTAAGGTTGAAACAGTTGCTGATGTGAGAGACTACTCAGAAAAGAAGGACTATGTGATTAAGGAGTATGTCACTGACTCAGCTGAGTACCAGAACTCAACCTCACTTGTTAAAACCCCAAGAGAGTGTGGTTATAAAACTGATAATTCAGACAACTTAGAAGTCACTCATGAAGATCCAGAACCAGCAACACTCACTTCCCAAGCTGCCACAGAAACTGAAATTGATGAGTTGCAAGCTGTAGAAGCCTGCACTTCATCACTCAACTAATCAAACTTTTTCTTTTGTACAGGAACAGTCCACTCCTCTGAATGAAATATGGTATATGGATAGTGGTTATTCTAGGCACATGACTTGTGACAAAAGATCACTTATCAACTAAGAAGAAAAATATGAAGGACCTGTAGCCTTTGGGAGTGATGAAAATGGTGGAAAGATAGTGGGGAAAGGAATCTTAACAAATGGAAAGGTTTCTTTTGATAATGTGTTTCATGTGGAAGGTCTTCAGTATAATCTACTGAGTATATCACAAATGTGTGATAAGGGATACAAAGTCAGTTTTGATGATTCCCACTGCTTCATCTTAAAACCTGAGTTTGTCATTCCACCTGAAATGATTATGATGATGGCACCAAGAAATGGCAACTTGTATGAATTGAATATGAAAGAAGCTGTTTCAAGAGGAGGTGCATGTTTTGTTTCCAAAGCCACTGAAAATGAATCAAAATTGTGGCATAGGAAACTGTGTCATGTGAACTTAAAGAACATGAATAGACTTGTCAAAGGTGAGCATGTTATAGGCTTACCTACAAGAGAGTTCAAATTGGAAGATCATTGTAATTCATGTCAAAAGGGAAAACAACACAAATCTACTCATAAGCCTAAGCTCATCAACTCAATTGATCAAATACTTGAATTACTTCACATGGATCTTTTTGGTCCTGTAAGTGTGCCAAGTATAAGAAAGAAAAGATATTGTCTTGTGATCATTGATGACTATTCAAGATATACTTGAGTTTACTTCCTAAGTACAAAAGATGAGACTGCAGAGTTGATCAAGGGTTGTGTAACAATGATTGAGAATAAGTTGAATAAGAAGGTTAAAATGATGAGAAGTGACAATGGTACCGAGTTCAAGAATGGAGTTATGCAAGAATTTTGTGCAGAAAAGGGAATACTTCAACAATTCTCAGCTCCTAGAACTCCTAAACAAAATGGTGTTGTAGAAAGAAGAAATAGAACTTTGATTGAAGCTGCAAGAACCATGCTAGCAGATGCTAACTTGCCTGTTACTTTTTGGGCTGAAGCCATAAACACTGCTTGCTATGTTCAGAACATGGTGCTTGTAAACAAAAGGCATAACAAAACTCCATATGAAATATTTCACAACAAAAAGCCTTATATCAAGTTCTTCAAGCCGTTTGGATGCAAATGTTATCTTTTGAACACTAGGGACTATTTGAACAAGTTTCAAACAAAATCTCTAGATTGTTTCTTTGTTGGATATTCTACATACTCAAAAGCATACAGAGTATATGTAAAAGATCATTTGACTGTTATAGAATCATCTGACATCATATTTAATGAGAATCAATTCAACATAGTTGATGGTGCAGCATGGCTGTTTGATCATGAAAAGTTAATAAGGTCTTTCAAGATTTATCCTGAAGACTTTGATGACTCATTCTACAAGACCAGTGTAATTGAAGAGAAAAAGAAGAAATCACTAGACTTGGAAGAATTGTGGAAGAAGGTTGCTAGAAAAGAAAAGGAGTATACTTTTGTGAAGAATTCCTCAAGTGATATTGTTGAACTAGTTCAAGAAGGTAATCAGGAAACAACTACAGTCCTGAACATGATCAAAGTGATCAAGTTCAGAATGAGGGAGACTCAAGCAACCAAGCAAGTGAAGAAGAAACTGCATCTACAACAAGATTTCAGTATTTGTTTGAAAGCTTGAATATTGGAAACAATGGTGCATCTACTTCAGGACAACATAACGATGAAGCACCAGAATTTCATGATGCAGAAACTGATTTGATCATTGAAGAACCAGAACTCAATGAGTCAAATCTTAACACAACTGTGTCTACAGATATGATTGTTCAAACTCCTTATGTAGAAAAGAATCATCCTTCTGAAAACAGCATTGGAGATTTGCATGCAAGAGTCACAAGAAGTCACTCAGAAATTGCAAACAACTGTCTTTACTCATGTTTTCTATCCCAAATAGAGCTTAAGAACATTGCTCAAGCACTGAAAGACAATAGTTGGGTGGAAGCAATGCAGGAAGAATTGGCCCAATTCAGAGATCTACATGTGTGGGATCTTTTTGATAAGCCATTTGACATATATGCAATAGGAACAAAATAGGTTTTTAGAACCAAAAGGGATGAGAGGGGTTTGGTGATTAAGAATAAAGCTAGACTTGTGGCACTGGGATGCCTTCAAGAGGAAGGAATACACTTTGAGGAAGTCTTTGCACCTGTGGCAAGACTTGAAGCTATCAGGATCTTTCTTGCATATGCTGCCTCAAAGAACATTAAGGCGTTCTAGCTTGATGTTAAGTCTGCATTTCTAAATGGAAAGTTTGATTAAGAGGTGTATGTAGCTCAACCACCAGGTTTTGAGAATCCAATGTATCCAAACAGGGTGTATAAACTAAACAAAGCCCTTTATGGATTGCATCAAGCTCCTAGAGCATGGTATGATGAGCTGTTAAATCATCTTCTTGAAAATGGTTTTCAAAGAGGAGCCATTGACAAGACACTCTTCTACAAAAGAAAGGAATCAGACTTACTTCTGTTACAAGTGTATGTAGATGACATCATCTTTAGTTCCACAAATGAACAAATGTGTATGGAGTTTGAAGAGGTAATGAAGTCCAAATACAGCATGAGTTCTATGGGAGAAATGAACTTCTTACTTGGATTACAAGTTCAACAAAAAGCTGAAGGGATCTTCATTCACCAAAATAAGTATGTGCAGGACATCTTGAACAAGTTCAACTGTCATGAGTACAAAACTGCCTCAAATCCAATGGACACCAAGGAAAAGATGATTGCAGATGAAAAGGGGGAGCCTGTAGATGAACATGAATACAGAGCCAAAATTGGATCTCTAATGTATCTGACTGCTACAAGACCAGATATCATGTTTGCTGTGTGTGTGTGTGTGCAAGATTCCAGTCATGTCACACTCGGCCCTAAACGGCGGAAACAGCCGGGTGCGCGCGAGTGGGGATTGATAATCAAGCACGGGTCATTGCAAACATTCAAATAAATTTTCCATTGCGCATTAAATGTCTAGTACAAAATACATTACATTGTTTAGAATTACATATAAAAACATCCACATATGAAAAACGTTTGAAGATTTCCGCGGCATATCCCCTTACACGGCGGGAACAACCACGCGTGTGGAAGGGATAGAACTAAAATCTTCCAAAAACCATTTTTATAGATGTTCTGCGTGAAGTGCTCTATGTGTGACTCCTTGCGCTACTAATTATCACCTGAAAGACACGTAAAAACATTTGAATCAGTATAAACTGAGTGAGTTCACAAGTTTTGGTGACTTGATAAATCGTATTGCATCATATCCTTGATAAAACCATATTGAAACATATTTCTGATAACATCATTAAAACATATTCTTGATAAAACCGTCCCGCGGGTTACGCGCGGACATTTCTGAAAACCGTGCTCGTCCATGCAAAGTGGCGCTGCCACTACGAGCGAAAATAATACCGTCCCGCGGGTTACGCGCG
Organism: Bidens hawaiensis; assembly: GCF_021521415.1. NCBI lineage: Eukaryota > Viridiplantae > Streptophyta > Magnoliopsida > Asterales > Asteraceae > Bidens > Bidens hawaiensis. The sequence goes on from NW_027492546.1 coordinate 289,735, forward strand.
GACGTTGTGCTCGGAAAACTAGGCGCTCGTCCATGCAAAGAGGTGCGACCCCTACGAGCGGGCTTTACAACCAGTAGTACTACCCCATGACCATACTAGGCACTCGTCTATGCAAAGAGGTGCGACCCCTACGAGCGGGTTGATCAAACACAGTAGTCCCTACCCTTAGAGTTCCATTGACGAAGTGATCACTTTCTTGTTCTTGCGCACTCACATTGAAAACCAAGATAAACACCATGAACAGATAATCGTTTGCATTGCTTGTAAATATACCATGATAAAACATAATTTAAACACGTGTCCCTCGCCCCGAAAACAGTTTAAAAACAGTGAAAAATAGGGGCTGTGAGACTCACCTGTGATTCTTGTTAAGTGATGGTTCAGAGAGAGATTAAACGAGATTCGGGTTTCCCGATGTTAGCCTCAAAATTGGAAGTCTAAAATATGTTTAAATAACAAGAAATATGTATATTAAGATCAAGAAATCGAAGAATATAAGGGTTGGTCAGAAAAGTAAATCTTAAGACTAAAGTTTCGGCTTACCTAGTGATGGAAACGGAACTGGAAACGGATGCTCGGGAGATGGTTAGTGCAGAATTACAGGTTTAAGAGAGGAGTTTGAAGTGTGTTTGTGTGATATTTTTATTCAAGAATTGATACTTATTTATAGGCAAATTCAAGGGAACACAATCTCTTGATTTAGGGGATTGAAATCTTATCATATTGGGTGTAATGATGACAAGGTATGGGGTTTATTATTATTTATTTTAGGGATGGGGGTGACGGTCCTAGGGAGTGGTTATAAAGATTCTGATGGATTTGACAGTACATGCAGGACTGTGGTTGGTGAGAGTAGGTGCGGCTGACAGCTGACATTTCGTGTGCAGTATACTTTTCCTGGTACTGTTGTCAGTGTGCAGTCAAAAGGTAAAAATCTCTGAAACACGCAACTGGTTCTTTCTGGGCGGGGGTAATCCCCTTACATCTGAAGAATAGACTAAGTGTTTTGTGCGTGTAGCCTTGCGCGTATAGCCTTCTGCGTGAAGGCCATTTCTTTGAACGTTGTGGGCGCGTAACCTTCTCGTAGTCAGGGACGTTGAGTTTCATTTGTAGATTCTCCATGAGGTCTTGGTGTTTCAACATAGTGATCAGTTATGTTGAAGTCAATTCCATCTTGGAGCTTCAGACAAACTAGCTCTCAATGTTCCCGCCATGCGGGGAGGTTAGTTCCCTTTCCTCACGCGCACAAATGATTTGATTATTGAAGAGGTATGCACCCGCCTTAGCATCAAGCGGGGCGGCTAACCCATTAGACAAACGACATGAAATTAAGTTATGAAAACACAAAACCTGTGCGCGTGGCGCACATAACATATGCCCGCGCGGATCCTAACATGGCGCGCATCGCATCCGCGCATGGCGCATATAACATATGCCCGCGCTGATCCTAACATGGCGCGCATCGCATCCGCGCATGGCGCATATAACATATGCCCGCGCTGATAATGGCGCGCATAACATTCACAATCTCCTAATAATTAGGTTGGTTACTTGGTTTATGGGATTGGGAAATTAACGGGTGTCACATTCTCCCCCTGTTAGGAGAATTTCGTCCCGAAATTAGGAGGTGTCGCTGGTAGGAGCTATCCTTTGGAAGAGGTATGGGTACTTTTTGCGCATTTGGTCTTCTCTTTCCCAAGTGAATTCAGGTCCACGCTTTGAGTCCCATTGAACCTTTTGTTGGTGCATGTTTTGAAGAACGAATCTCTGGATGATATTATCACTCGCCTGACTCAGTTCTCTGTCTTCAAATATTTGAAGAACGAATCTCTGGATGATATTATCACACGATATTATCATCTAATGACAGAGCTAAACAACTATTCGATTGCTTACAGAGAAGAGGAGATAGTTGAAAAGCTTCTCGATGCTCTCCCACCGAAGTGGGAAATGTACACAGTTCTGATGAGGGAAGACAGAGACTTTCCTAATTGTGATTTGGAGACAGCAGTAAACAAGCTCAGAACCTTTGAGCTTAATATGGTTCGTAAAGAGACACCAACAGATCAGATTCAAGACCCTGGTATGTATGGTGCCAAACTTAACTCAGGCTCAAGTTCGAAGCCTGAATCTGCTGCTTACTACTCCAAAGGAGAGTCAGGTTCAAACTCTTCTCATGAAGGAAACGTTTCAGTAAACATGAACGGTGATGTTTGCTTTGCTGCTGGAGGTTCAGGTGCTTCGAAACCTCAAACATCCAACCGTAGTTTCTCTCCCAGTGCCTCAAGCAATAACTATTCCAAGATGCCAATGAGTGTCAAATCTGCTGAAGAGCAGTTTGCAGTCTATGCATCTTTTATTGCTTCATATGAGAACTATATACAAGGGAAGATTGTGGACCCTGCTGTTTTGGATGAGGATTATGACCAGATCGATGCTGATGATCTGGAGGAGATGGATTTGCAATGGCAAATGGCCATGATAGTGAGGCGAGTCAAGCGTTTCATGAATAAGACGGGGAGAAAGTTTGTTGGTGGTAGGCCCGGATTCGACAAGTCTAAAGTGAGGTGCTATAACTGTCAACAGTATGGGCACTTTGCTAAAGAATGCAGAAACGAGAGAGTTGAACGGGGTCAAGGCCGGTCTGCACAGCCTACTGGGATTAGTAAAGATGTCAATGCCATGTTGTCTAGAGAAGCCGGTGAATACAACTGGAACCTGCATGCGAATGAAACTGGTGAGCAGGCGAATATGGCTAAGGTAGAAAATGAAGATAGTGAGAAGATGACTGGAGAGGAGAAAGCTACTGGTAAGGAGAAAGCTTTCATGGCAGATAACGATGGTCAACCCTCCGAGGTAAGTTCTAAACCTGTTTGTACAAAATGTGAGAATTTGTCTGAGCAACTTGCTACCATAACTGATCAGTATGTTCGTTTAGATGCTGAATTTAAAACACTTAAAGAAGATCATCATTTTACTAAGGCAAGAGAAAACAGTTACAAAGTTAAAATAAAAGCATGTGAAAAAGATGTCAAAAGCTTAAAAACTAAACTTGCTGAAAAAATTGATGTAATTGACCTAAGTTATGAGGTTTTAGAAGAAAAGACTAAACTTATTGCTGAACGAGAAAAGCAGATTGCTGACCACCAGGTGAAAGTGGTGGAACTGAACCGAAAACTCGAGCAGTTCCGAAATTCCTGAGCTATTCTAGATCACCTCGTTAGTGATCAAGGTACCTCTGCAAAGAGGGGAGGAATTGATTATCACGAGGTGCCACCACCTTATAACCACAACTACACTTTCAACCCTAGTATTCAGAAATCTGTGGATTTTGAAGTTCCTCAGACAGTACCAATCAAGGTTACATGTAAAGAACCAACTGTTAGTAATGGCGAATCGAGTTCGCCTGTTTCTAGTGTAAATATTTCTGTTACGAGTCCAGTCTCATCGGATTCGGATAAGTTGTCCGAATCAGGTAAGACGAAAGAGAAGGTAGTGTTACCCACTGGTGGAGATAAAAATAAATCTTCTAAAAAGAGTACTCCACTCAACCCGTATGTCCCACCTTATGTGAGACGAACGGCTGGTAACACTGCCTCTACATCCAAACCAACATTTGAAAAGAAAATGGAGAGTAGGTGTTGCTTTAGATGTAATAAATTAGGACATCTTGTTGCAGATTGCCCTCTAACGCTGAGATACAGAGGTGTGAGGCCAAATGAAACTGAGAATAAGCATCAGTTTGATACTGCTAAAAATGAAAACTTTTCAAAATGCCAAAATGTAACTAATTCAAGTTTTCATAAAAACAAACCTCAGTTTTTCAACCAAACCACAAGATATAACACTTTCAATTCACATAGGTTTGGAAGGCATCACACTCAATCTTCAAGGAGATCTCCTAACAGGACTTACAGGAATTATCCTGATGCTAACTTTGGAAAGCCAGGGTACGGGACGTATCGATCCAAGACCAATTGGTCTTGGGTCCCAAGATTCTAATTCTCTGTTTTATTGTGCAGGAACAGTTGAACAGGGCTGCCCACAGTCTTTGGATTGTAGATAGCGGCTGTTCCCGGCACATGACGGGCAACAAACACTTGTTGCATGACTTAAAACCTGTTCAGGGAGCGAGAGTTAGTTTTGCTGGTGAAAGCGGAGGAAGAATTACTGGTAGAGGTACAGTGTCAAATGGAAGGATGACACTTGTGAATGTGAATTTTGTGGAGGAGCTGAAGCACAATCTGCTGAGTGTGTCGCAGATTTGTGATAAGAAGTATAATGTTCACTTCACGAAGAATGAGGCGAATCATCATAAACCTTATTGAGCTGAACGGGATGATCAATCCCGAGTAACCATGTTTTTATTTGGGTTAAAAAAAAAAAAAAAAAAAAAAAAAAAAAAAAAAACGTCACTATTGCTTAAAATTAGTCGGTTACCTCAGTTTGATGGACATATCCTCGGATATGTTTTGGTCCTCGTTTCTACTTGAAGAGAATGAGGATCGCCATTAACCAGACGACTGAAAGTGACCGGGGCGGTTATGATGTGTTTTCTTTCTGTCGCTGAAAATTAGTCGGTCATACTTAGTTAGAAGGACACATACTTGTATGTGGTCGGTCCAGTTGATCCATTGGATCTTCAGGATTGCCGTTTACCTGAAGACTTTGACATGATCGGGGTGACTGAAGTCAAAATTTTTTTATGGGAAATGAAATTACTTTTCAAGTCTGTTACTTCGTAAGAAGTTCGTTAGCTATGTTAAACGGAAAATTGATCTAACCTTGGAAAATGATATATATACTGATTGTGTGTGCTTAACTGGTGAAGTTATTAGGCTTAAAAGGCTTTAGGACAATCATTGTATGTCATGGTAACTTTTTATGGTGCGTAAAAGTAGATGTGATACAAACTAATTTTACTTGATTTTACGTGGAAACTCCTTAAGAGTTTTGCGTGTCTTCATATATATCTTTTCGAATGATAGGCAGAAAAGCGATTACCCAGTCATACACGAGCCCATGTGTGTTCTGATTCCCGTGAAGAAAGCGTTTCAAGACACTGCAGTGATCCAGATTTGGGACTTGCAGTAAAATTCTACTTTGAAGTCTAAGTTGAAAAAAAAAATAAAAAAAAAAAATAATAAAATAAAAAAAAAATAAAAATTTTGAGTTATTGTAACATATTAGTGATCATAAATTCAAGACTTCTCTATCTTAGAGCAAGATGAAGAACGGGAAACAGAAGAAGAAAACATACAAGTTAATCAGACACTATGGGTCGAAGTCAATTCGGGGTGACTTGGGGAAAGCCAAATACGCTTTGAGGATAGATAGGAGGCATCAATATTTCTGAGTTGTTGCCCACTTAAATTTTAAGGATTAATTGAACCTAACTCGTATCACAGAAACGATGAAAACCACTTTAAGTTATACCTGCTTACAACCTGTCTCTATATGTCATAATACAGCTAAACACGGATCTATGTAACAGTCACGTAGTTAGTATGATTCCTGTTTGGATCTTTTACTTTAAATTTGATCCCTTATACTTTAAATTTTTTTAAGTTTTTGTACTTAGATAGTTTTATGATTTTTTAACTGGTTACTTAGAATTGATCATGGCGTTTATTTCTTAAAGGCAATGTATATAGATGTCTTGAAAGGTTCTTGGCATCTCAGGGGGAGATGAGCTGTAGATTAGATGAGTTGAGGACCAAGCGTCGAGAAGACCGAGACGATGATCCCAATGCACCAGAAGGTGCAGGTGGTGAGCTGCCAAGAACATCTCAAGCTCTTGGGGCTTCCACAGCTGAGGGGGAGTCTACCGAATACAGGGAAGTTAGTGGAAGATAAAGAGAGGGGATTGAGAGCAGATGGCAAGCCATGGATGGTGATGAAGTACAAGCCGATCCGATGCATCAAGGAGGTTCCAATGAAGAATATGCCTCAAGATGTGTTGAAGAATCTAAAATGGTGGTACGTTGATTGCCAGACTGCTGAAGCCGTGATGGAAGATGAAGATGAACAAGAAGTGCTGAGGGTGTACGACCCGATGCATCTTGTTAATCTATCGCAAGCTGATCTGAAGATGCTCAACGAAAAGAAGATCTTCTACATTCCTGCTTGGAAGGATCAAGCAAGGAAATATCAAAGGGTGGTGTCGGTATGTGTTAGAGAAGGAGCGCACGCGTAAAGGTACAAGATTACAAGACTCAAGCTTTGAAGATCAAGATATGAAGCTACTGCCAAGGGGGAGTCTGTTGGTACATGTTTGTCAGTAGTTCATAGTCTAACAATTGTAATCGAGTCTGTAATGTAATTATGTTTTTGATTATGTTTATGTTTATGTAACGAGCGAAGTTGTCAACAAGTTCGCTCAGGCGAACTTGTTGAACAAGCGAAGTTGTTAACAAGTTCGCTCAGGCGAACTTGTTGAACAAGCGAAGTTATAGACAACTTCGCCTGAGGCGAAGTTGTCGTGTTTATATAAACTGTTCACCGTAACAGTTGAGAAGTTAGCGAGTTTGGTTAGGGTTTCGTTTCAGCGGTTCAGTTTGAGTGTTACGTGTTTACAAGTCAGTCTGTAATAGTGACCTAGTGTCACGTGTTCGGGTTATCAATATAACGTGTTTCGGTTATTGCTCGTGTGTTTGATTTATACATATTCTGCACTCGTATCTACCTACGCAGGGATTCCGCACCTGCGCAGATAGCGACATCCCGTGTACGATCCGTCCAGGAGCCTACACCTTTACTAACTTGATTCGGCTTCTTCGCAACTTTTGTTCTTTCCAATCGGTTACTGCTATAGGCTCTTCCATGAAGTGTAGTTGTTTGTCGATATGAATCTCGTCCAATGGTAAAATTAATGTTTCATCAGATAAGCACTTCTTGAGGTTAGATACATGAAACGTGTCGTGAACTCCACTAAGTTCGGCGGGTAAATGGAGTTTATAAGCAACTGTACCGATCCTTTCCAGGATCTCAAATGGTCCGATGTATCGCGGATTTAACTTTCCTCGCTTGCCGAAACGGGGGACTCCCTTCCATGGAGAGACTTTCAAAAGTACTTTATCCCCTACTTGAAATTCCAACGGTTTTCTTCTCACATCTGCATAGCTTTTCTGTCTGTCGCGCGCTGTCTTAAGGCGATCCCGTATCTGGAAAATTTTGTCCGTTGTTTCTTGGATCAATTCTGGACCAGTCATTTGCTTGTCACCCACTTCAGCCCAACACAGTGGGGACCTACACTTGCGCCCATACAAGGCTTCAAATGGCGCAGCCTTGAGGCTTGTGTGATAACTGTTATTGTATGAAAATTCAACCAATGGGAGATGAGTATCCCAGCTACCTCCGAAATCGATTGCGCATGCGCGCAACATATCTTCTAATGTTTGAATGGTTCGCTCGCTTTGTCCATCCGTTTGGGGATGACAAGCCGTACTCATGTCAAGATGAGTACCTAAAGCCCCTTGTAACGATCTCCAAAATCTTGAGGTGAAACGACTATCTCTATCAGAAATGATGGATACCGGAACTCCGTGTTTTGAAACTACTTCTCGAATATACAATCGGGCTAACTTTTCCATCTTATCGGTTTCCTTGATCGGCAGGAAGTGTGCTGACTTAGTTAGCCGGTCTACAATAACCCAAATCGTGTTGTAACCCCCAGGTGTCCTTGGCAGTTTGGTAATGAAGTCCATGGAGATTTGTTCCCACTTCCACATGGGAATTTCTGGCTGTTGAAGCAACCCCGACGGTTTCTGGTATTCAGCCTTCACCTTCGAACACGTCAGGCACTTACTGACATACGTCGCGATGTCGCCCTTAAGATTGGGCCACCAATACAGTGCTTTAACATCTTGGTACATCTTGTCTGCGCCAGGATGTACGGAATACCGCGTTTTGTGAGCTTCGTTTAACACTTGCTCGCGCAATCCTCCTTTGAGAGGGACCCATATGCGGTTAGCAAAATATCGAGTATCGTTCTCTTTGAGCTCCAAATTCTTAATCATACCCCCAAGGGATTCGTTCTTGACAAACTCTGATTTCAAGGCTTCTTGTTGAGCTTCTCGGATGCGGGTAGTGAGGTCTGCGTGAATGGTCAATCTTAGAGCCTTAACTCGTAGCGTCTTTGCTCGCTCTTTCCTACTTAAAGCGTCTGCTACCACATTCGCCTTTCCAGGATGATACTTTATTTCACAATCATAATCATTCAATAATTCAACCCATCTTCGTTGCCTCATGTTTAAATCCTTTTGATCAAATATATGTTGAAGGCTCTTGTGATCCGTAAAAATTAAACACTTTGTACCATAAAGATAATGGCGCCAAATCTTTAGCGCGAAAACAACTGCTCCAAGTTCCAGATCATGCGTTGTATAATTCCTTTCATTGACCTTGAGTTGACGAGAGGCATACGCTATGACTTTGTTTCTCTGCATAAGGACACATCCGAGCCCTTGATGTGAAGCGTCGCAGTAGACGACGATGTCGTCCGTCCCATTGGGCAGAGACAAAACTGGCGCACTACATAACTTTTGCTTTAACATTTGAAACGCTGCTTCCTGGTTTTCGCCCCAATCAAACTTCTTATCTTTCTGCGTTAGCGCAGTCAGAGGTAAAGCTATCTTGGAGAAGTTCTCAATGAAACGTCGATAGTAGCCAGCTAGTCCTAGGAATTGCCTCACCTCAGTTGGTGTTTTTGGCGCTTCCCAATTCTCGATGGCTTTGACCTTGGAAGGATCGACGTGTATTCCTTTCTCGTTTACAACGTGACCGAGAAAGTGAACCTCTCTAATCCAAAACTCACATTTAGAAAACTTTGCATACAACTTTTCTTTCTTCAGCATTTCCAAAATTAATCTCAGATGTTGTTCATGCTCAGCTCTGGTTCGGGAGTAAACCAGAATATCATCTATAAACACAATCACAAACTTATCCAAGTATGGCCTGCACACACGGTTCATCAGATCCATGAATACAGCCGGCGCATTAGTTAGCCCGAAAGGCATCACTAAGAACTCATAATGGCCGTATCTAGTTCGGAAGGCTGTCTTCGGCACGTCTTCCTCATGGACCCTAAGTTGGTGGTAACCTGACCGTAGATCTATCTTCGAGTAATAACTGGATCCCTGCAACTGATCAAATAAGTCGTCAATCCTCGGTAAGGGGTACCGATTCTTGACTGTCAGCTTGTTCAGTTCCCTGTAGTCAATACACATTCTAAATGAACCATCCTTCTTCTTTACAAAAAGTACTGGAGCTCCCCAGGGTGAAAAGCTTGGGCGTATGAAGCCCTTATCCAATAGTTCCTGCAACTGATTGGATAGCTCTTGCATCTCGGATGGAGCTAGTCGATAGGGTGCTCGAGCTACTGGTGCAGCTCCTGGAACCAAGTCGATTCGAAACTCGACTTGTCGCGGTGGCGGTAATCCGGGCAGATCTTCAGGGAAAACTTCCGGGAATTCGCGCACCACTGGTAAGTCTTCAATCTTTCGTTCATCTCCTTTCTTCTCTACTACGTGCGCCAGGAAGGCGTAGCATCCTTTCCTCAGGCACTTGCGCGCCTTTAGACACGAAATGAGTTTTGTCGCAACTCCACTTCTTTCCCCTTGAATTACCAAGGTTTCTCCGCTCAACAGTGGGATCCGAACCTACTTCTCATGGCAAATAACTTCCGCGTGGTTCTCGACTAACCAATCCATGCCTACCACAATGTCAAAGCTTCCCAAGTCTATTGGCAATAAGTTAATATTGAATCCGTGACCTCCCATGACCAATACACATTGCTCAGTCCTCTCGTTCGCGCGTATCTGCCTACCATTGGCTAGTTCTATAGTATAAGGCGTGTCTAGCCTACTGGTTGCTAGGCCTAGGGAGTTTTTAAACTCAGTGGATATGAAACTTAGGTCAGCGCCAGTATCAAATAAGACAGATGCAAAATGGTCGTTAAGTAGAAACGTACCGGTTACCACATTCGGTTCTTCTTTTGCTTCACCCGCGCTGATCACAAAGGCTCTCCCGCGAGCTTGGTTTCTCTTTTGCGGGCAATCCCGACTGAAATGTCCTGGCTTCCCGCATGCGTAGCAGTTGTCGTTTGCTCCAGCTTCCTTATGGCAGTTTATCGCCTTGTGCCCTGGTCTGCTACATTTGGCGCATACGATGCTTGCGCATTCACCCTCGTGGTGATATTTGCATCTGCTGCACCATGGGCGAGGCCCATTGTACCCTTTTCGTGATGGCTCCAGGGCTTGTATCGCGTAAGCCCTTACGCTCTCCTGTTTCTTGAATGGTGGTTGCTTGGAGTCGGACCCTCGGTGGTGAGAGTTCCATTTTCTCTTGGGGTCAGAGGTTCGCTGCTCGTTCCCGCGCGAGGTCAACATGCCCGCACGGACCGTATCTCTTGTAAGAGTGATGGCCCGCGCCACTGCCTCATCAAAGGTTGGAGGCGCTGCGGAATTGAGCGGAACTCTGATAACATGGGGTAACCCAAAGATATACCTCTCTATCTTTTTCTCCTACGTGTTCGCCATATCCGGCACCATCTGGCAAAGTTCGTTGAATCGGTTGTTGTAGGCGTCGATATCAGTTCCTATCATGGTCTGGTTCCAAAATTCCTGCTGTAGACTCTGAATTTCGGCGCGAGAGCAGAACTTTTTCATCATCATTTCCTTCAGCTCCTCCCAGGTCTTGTGGAGAGCAACTTCTCGTCCCAATGTTTTCACTTGAAGCTTCCACCAAGACGAGGCCGCTTCTTGGAACATGCAGGTCGCGTAAAGGACCTTTTGATTTTCACTACACCCGCTAATGGAGAGAACTGTCTCCATTTTGTCGATCCAGTTGTAGAGCCCAATGGCCCCTTCGGTGCCCTTGAATGGCCAAGGCTTACAGGCCATAAATGTCTTATAGGAGCATCCTTTGTCCAAAGCTCCTGATTCGGGTTCTGGGGTTTCGGTCTCTTGACGACCCTGACTTGATTCGGCCTTGCTGGCCTCATGCGTTGCGATCGCCTGTGCGATTATTTCTGCGAGTTCCTCGGGTGTCATGGTAATTCCCTTGGCTCTGGTTGGAAGCATTCTCGTTTTTTCTTAAAAGAGAACGAAAATATATCAAACTTAGCGCATGTACCCTGAGCACATAATGTTCTTATCCTTAGTGTTCACTAGACATTGTGTGACCCGTGTTCCTAAGTGTGTGTGTGGTTTTTTTCTTTTGAAAATATTTTCTTTGCAAAATATTTCATGCGATTCCCCTACGGTTATAGTCTAGGTTAAAACTTCTTTCCTAGTTCGCTATAACCAGTGCTCTGATACCAATCTGTCACACCCGGCCCTAAACGGCGGAAACAGCCGGGTGCGCGCGAGTGGGGATTGATAATCAAGCACGGGTCATTGCAAACATTCAAATAAATTTTCCATTGCGCATGAAATGTCTAGTACAAAATACATTACATTGTTTAGAATTACATATAAAAACATCCACATATGAAAAACGTTTGAAGATTTCCGCGCCATATCCCCTTACACGGCGGGAACAACCACGCGTGTGGAAGGGATAGAACTAAAATCTTCCAAAAACCATTTTTATAGATGTTCTGCGTGAAGTGCTCTATGTGTGACTCCTTGCGCTACTAATTATCACCTGAAAGACACGTAAAAACATTTGAATCAGTATAAACTGAGTGAGTTCACAAGTTTTGGTGACTTGATAAATCGTATTGCATCATATCCTTGATAAAACCATATTGAAACATATTTCTGATAACATCATTAAAACATATTCTTGATAAAACCGTCCCGCGGGTTACGCGCGGACATTTCTGAAAACCGTGCTCATCCATGCAAAGTGGCGCTGCCACTACGAGCGAAAATAATACCGTCCCGCGGGTTACGCGCGGACGTTGTGCTCGGAAAACTAGGCGCTCGTCCATGCAAAGAGGTGCGACCCCTACGAGCGGGCTTTACAACCAGTAGTACTACCCCATGACCATACTAGGCACTCGTCTATGCAAAGAGGTGCGACCCCTACGAGCGGGTTGATCAAACAAAGTAGTCCCTACCCTTAGACTTCCATTGACGAAGTGATCACTTTCTTGTTCTTGCGCACTCACATTGAAAACCAAGATAAACACCATGAACAGATAATCGTTTGCATTGCTTGTAAATATACCATGATAAAACATAATTTAAACACGTGTCCCTCGCCCCGAAAACAGTTTAAAAACAGTGAAAAATAGGGGCTGTGAGACTCACCTGTGATTCTTGTTAAGTGATGGTTCAGAGAGAGATTAAACGAGATTCGGGTTTCCCGATGTTAGCCTCGAAATTGGAAGTCTAAAATATGTTTAAATAACAAGAAATATGTATATTAAGATCAAGAAATCGAAGAATATAAGGGTTGGTCAGAAAAGTAAATCTTAAGACTAAAGTTTCGGCTTACCTAGTGATGGAAACGGAACTGGAAACGGATGCTCGGGAGATGGTTAGTGCAGAATTACAGGTTTAAGAGAGGAGTTTGAAGTGTGTTTGTGTGATATTTTTATTCAAGAATTGATACTTATTTATAGGCAAATTCAAGGGAACACAATCCCTTGATTTAGGGGATTGAAATCTTATCATATTGGGTGTAATGATGACAAGGTATGGGGTTTATTATTATTTATTTTAGGGATGGGGGTGACGGTCCTAGGGAGTGGTTATAAAGATTCTGATGGATTTGACAGTACATGCAGGACTGTGGTTGGTGAGAGTAGGTGCGGCTGACAGCTGACATTTCGTGTTACAGTATACTTTTCCTGGTACTGTTGTCAGTGTGCAGTCAAAAGGTAAAAATCTCTGAAACACGCAACTGGTTCTTTCTGGGCGGGGGTAATCCCCTTACATCTGAAGAATAGACTAAGTGTTTTGTGCGTGTAGCCTTGCGCGTATAGCCTTCTGCGTGAAGGCCATTTCTTTGAACGTTGTGGGCGCGTAACCTTCTCGTAGTCAGGGACGTTGAGTTTCATTTGTAGATTCTCCATGAGGTCTTGGTGTTTCAACATAGTGATCAGTTATGTTGAAGTCAATTCCATCTTGGAGCTTCAGACAAACTAGCTCTCAATGTTCCCGCCATGCGGGGAGGTTAGTTCCCTTTCCGCACGCGCACAAATGATTTGATTATTGAAGAGGTATGCACCCGCCTTAGCATCAAGCGGGGCGGCTAACCCATTAGACAAACGACATGAAATTAAGTTATGAAAACACAAAACCTGTGCGCGTGGCGCACATAACATATGCCCGCGCGGATCCTAACATGGCGCGCATCGCATCCGCGCATGGCGCATATAACATATGCCCGCGCTGATCCTAACATGGCGCGCATCGCATCCGCGCATGGCGCATATAACATATGCCCGCGCTGATAATGGCGCGCATAACATTCACAATCTCCTAATAATTAGGTTGGTTACTTGGTTTATGGGATTGGGAAATTACCGGGTGTCACAAGTCAAGTCCAAGGGTCTCCCACATGAATGCTGTTAAAAGAATATTCAGATATTTGAAGGGAATACCAGATTTGGGAATTTGGTATCCAAAGAATCAATCATTTGATCTAATTGCCTACACAGACAGTGATTATGATGGATGCAACATGAGCAGAAATTCAACCTCAGGAGGATGTCAATTCTTGGGAGAAAGGATAGTGTCATGGCAATGCAAGAAGCAAAAAACAGTCTCAATCTCAACTGCAGAAGCTGAATATGTTGCTGCATCTGCCTGCTGTGCACAAGTTCTATGTATTCAGAACCAGATGCTGGACTATGGTTTGAATTTCCTAAACACCCCTATTCTTATTGATAATACTGCTGCATATTTTACTGTTAAGAATCCAGTTCAACATTCTAAGACTAAGCACATTGAAATCAGACATCACTTCATCAGAGATTGTAGTGAAAAAGGTTTGATTGAAATGCAAAGAGTTGATACAAGTGACAATTTGGCTGACCTATTCACCAAACCACTTGATAGAACTAGGTTCAACTTTCTTTTGAAAGCCCTGGGAATGATCAACTCTGATGAAATCTGATTAAGGATGTGTGCTTTGTTGTTTACCTCTATGTTCTAACTGATTACTTTGTTTAGAGGTTTCACAGATTGAATGTTATGTGAATATGCTTGAGTATGTTACTGAATATGTTGACTAATATGTGCTTTGACTGATTAATGTGTGCAAAGAATGACATAAGTGATTTGATTAATATGTTTGCATGTTTATCAGTGAATGTGTATCTGTGATGTTAAGATGAGTAGTCATGTTATGAATTACCTGTTAAATGCTTATCTGACATCACCGCTAAATTGCTTGAATATGTGTTTTATCTAATCTTCTAATGTTGTTAAGATAGGATAGACTTTGAATGTTTGTACTGTCTGCTTGTCTTGATGATGTTATATTTGATTAAGATTTGATTATGTGTTGCAACTGTTTATGACAAAATGTGTTTTATGTCAAAATTAAGCGATAAAATGAATTTTCTAATGAATTTTGCATAAATTCTATATTTTGAATTAAAACATGAGCATGTTGTTAATGGTGTGGAGACATGATAAGATTATTCAGTTGAAGCTTTAAAGAAGCTTAAAAGAAGGATTTTTCAATGAAAAGTCTCAGGTAGTTATCTTTGCTGAAAATTATGTCATTTGCCCAGTTGGAAGGACATACACCTGTGTATGTTTGGACCTGCAATCTGCAAAGATTAAAAGGATAGCAATTAACCAGAAAACTGAAAGCATTTTGGGCAATTATAACTTGTTTCTTATTCCTTCACTTAAAACTATGTCAATAGCTCTGACTTTGAAAGGACATATATTCACATGTATGTTTGGTCCTGTTGACCACTTGTAGTCAAACAGAATAACCATTTACCTGACAATTAAGAGACATTGGGGTGACTGAATATTAAACTGAATATTATGGGAAATGATAGTACATTGACTACTTAGCCAATCATATGGATTTATTAGGCTAAAAAGACTCTGAGTACAGTCATTGACATGTATGGTTGTTTTCTCATGATATGTAAAATCTAAGGTGATATAAACATAAAGAATGTGCTAAGATTTATGTGGGGTTACATTGTTGTCTATGCATGTTCCTAGATAAATCTTTTCAAATAATAGGCAGAAACGTGATTATCCAGTCATACACAAGCCTGTTGGTCTTTGGTTACCCAAAATGAAACATTTTTTAAAGAATGACAAAGAACAGCTGTGAACTACTTAAATTTCAAATGTTTATTCAACATGTTCACAAATTTTTATTGAGAAAATACAAACATGAGGGTTAATTACAGAACAACAAGGGTGGAGGCAATCATATAAGTCCTTTAAACATCCTGAATGAAAGGCCTGTAAGTCCGACTTGCGTGGCATGTAAGTCCAACATTCAACCTCACATATGTTTGTAGATTTGAAAAGAAATATCTTATAAATTTTCAAAAATATGTTCTGTCATTAAAAGTTTTTAACCAAAACCAGGGGGTCAAAGTCAAATTGGAGCGATCTGGAGAAAGCCAAATAAGTCTTGAGGATAGATAAGGAGCATCAGAAAACAATATGTGTTATCCATTGAATTTTTTCTGCAAAATTAATAGAAATTAATCATATCACCAAAGAGATAAAAATCTTGTTAAGTCTAGACCTGCTGTTGACCTATCTTTGTAGTTATAATAATGCTGAGAATGAAGTATTGAGAAAGCTACTTAGTCAATATGATCCCATTCCTGAGATCTTTTCAGTTTACAAAAGGAAATTGTTTTGAAATGAAACATAACTGAAATTTGATCTCCAAATGCACCATTTGCTCTTAAACTATGATCTTTAAAGGAGATTGTTTTGACAAGTGTTCTGACAAGTGGTTTAAGTCAAAAAGTGTTGCATTTTGCCTAAAATAGGTTGAATATGTAAGTTCGGGTAAGGTTTGATATTATCAAACCTTCCCAAACACAAACTGTTTGAATATGTATTTTCGGGTAAGGTGTGATGTTCTCAAACCTTTCCGGGTACAAAACAGTTGAATATGTGGTGAGTATGTATTTTCGGGTAAGGTTTAATGTTTTATAACCTTTCCGGGTACACTTAGATGTTTTTATCTAAGTTTACTATTTTCGGGAATGTTTTGAAGTATTTGATACTTTTCGGGTAGAGTTACTATTTTAGTCACTTTCCGGGAAGGCCTGATTGTTTTTAACTGCATATGTATTTTCGGGTAAGGTTTGATGATTCATAACCTTTCCGAGCAAGCTTTGTCATTTTTGACTAAGTTTATGATTTTCGAGCATGCTTTGAAGTGTTTACACTTTTCGGGTAAGGTACACCATTGTACGAGTTTCCGGAGCAAACTTGAAGTCTTGAGATAATTATGTGTTTTAGCTAGCTTTTAACAAGAGATAATTGTTTCGGGCAAGCTTTGCATTTTGTTTATGCGGATTGTTATTCCAAGCAAACTTTGTGAACGCCTTGAGTACACCAAGTAAGCTTTGTGTGTGTGAATATGTTTTCTTCGAAATTACAAGTGTTTTCGGGCAAACTTTGTTTTCCGAACACACTTTATATTTCGAGTACACTTTTGTTCCCCTAATATACTTGGTAATTTTCAAAATTTGATTTTCCGAGTACACTGTCTGCTAGAAGTCCTTTTCGGGCACACTTTGTACACTAGGAAGATTACTCAAGTATACTTTGTATAAGAAGGTGTTCGGGCATACTAACATTATGAAGGTTGCTCGGGTTCTCAAGTATGCTTGATTGAATATACTTTTATTGTGATTGATTGCATATGATTCTTATTTTTGATAGGGTTTATGCTAGATTAAGATTTTATTTAGATTTGAGAAATTTATATGGGCATCTTAATTGATTCCTAGCAAGAATGTTTATTTGATATTTTATACTTGATTAATTGTCTTGTGATTAAGTTCTCAAGAAATCTGGTATTTCGGGTAAGCTTTCTTCATAGGGTCTTGTTTTTAAATTCAATAGCTTAATCAAACAAGGTTTGTGATTAAGAGGGATCGGGTAAACCTTATAAAATTAAAAGAAAATGTTGTCAAGAAAAGTTTAATATTATTCGGTTAAGCTTTGTATAAGTGAAAATATACCGAGCAAACTTTGCAAAGGATTACTTTTCCGAGTAAGGTTTGCTAAGTCTAAAATAACAAAGAGTTATATGTTTTTAAAATTGTTTTTTAAATATCAAGTGGATAATGTTACTATTTGACAGCTAATAATTCACAAAATGACAAAAAGCATTTAAAACCCACTTTCAAAAGGTATATAAGAGGGAGTTAGGCAAACTTTTCAACATTATATTTCCCTCTCTCTCTTTCCACTGCAACTGCTTATACGCAAAGAAACCCAAACCGACCTCTCGCATTCATTATTAATCCAAACCCTAACTTGAATCAGCCCTTTAATTCCGACTCGGTAAGCATGATTAATGTATTTTCCGACCACGATTATACTATATTGGACTTTGATTATGTACTTGATTACTAATATTCAGTTTTTGTGTTTAGGTTATTAATTTGTCGAAGATCGGGTTCTTGAATAAAATTTCTCTCTTTCTTCTACAAACTTATAACTTGAAATTGGGTAAAGTGGTAAACTTTTATACTAATTTCACTTTGAATATGTTTGTTTGTGATGTTCAGATATGGCAGAAGAGGATCAACCCAAGTATGTTTTTGAAAAGAAGAATAACATGTGTGCTCTATTGCAAGTCACACCTGACAACGAGCCTGTGGCACCAATGATTACTTGGATGGCTCCATCAAATGTCAACTTTGCTTTCACTGAATGTCCTGTTATCTACAGAAATCATTCACTGGATTTCTGGAGATCTGCAGAACTTGTTGAAGACATCAATGGAAAGAGAATAGAAGCAACTGTTGCAAGACAAGAAATACATGTAACAGAGAGGATGATAAGAAGATGCCTGCAGTTGAATGATGATGACCATAATCATATCAACTTCAATACAGCACATCTAATGAGAATATTTCAAGAGACAATGGGTTATCAGGGAACTGTACATGAAGGGCAGTTTCAAAAGGGGATGTTTCCGATGATGTATAGATTCCTCATTCATCATGTGATACAGGGGTTTTCTCCAAGAAAAGGGTCATGGACTTTGATGGGTCATGACTTAGCAAATGCCACTGTTGGAATTATGTATGATCTACCCTTCAATTTCTCAAAGATGATATTTGATGGTCTGGTAGCAAACCTGAAGAAGGCAGAGAAAGACAAATTCTTACAATATTCAAGGTTCCTTCAGATAATCTTTAACAGAGAGTCTGCAAAAACCCTGACACATACAAGAGAATCAAAAATCCAGGTGTTGCCAATAGATTCAATGCTGAAGCTCCATTTGAGATATTGCCATGGTTGTTGAATCATGACTTGAATGTGATGCCAGTGCCTGAGTTAACCTCAGAGGAGGAAGGAGGAGATGATGTTGAGAGTGATGATGATGGTTCTGATTATCAAGAGGAAGGAATAGACTTTGAGGAAGTCTTTGCACCTGTGGCAAGACTTGAAGCTATCAGGATCTTTCTTGCATATGCTGCCTCAAAGAACATTAAGGCGTTCTAGCTTGATGTTAAGTCTGCATTTCTAAATGGAAAGTTTGATTAAGAGGTGTATGTAGCTCAACCACCAGGTTTTGAGAATCCAATGTATCCAAACAGGGTGTATAAACTAAACAAAGCCCTTTATGGATTGCATCAAGCTCCTAGAGCATGGTATGATGAGCTGTTAAATCATCTTCTTGAAAATGGTTTTCAAAGAGGAGCCATTGACAAGACACTCTTCTACAAAAGAAAGGAATCAGACTTACTTCTGTTACAAGTGTATGTAGATGACATCATCTTTAGTTCCACAAATGAACAAATGTGTATGGAGTTTGAAGGGGTAATGAAGTCCAAATACAGCATGAGTTCTATGGGAGAAATGAACTTCTTCCTTGGATTACAAGTTCAACAAAAAGCTGAAGGGATCTTCATTCACCAAAATAAGTATGTGCAGGACATCTTGAACAAGTTCAACTGTCATGAGTACAAAACTGCCTCAAATCCAATGGACACCAAGGAAAAGATGATTGCAGATGAAAAGGGGGAGCCTGTAGATGAACATGAATACAGAGCCAAAATTGGATCTCTGATGTATCTGACTGCTACAAGACCAGATATCATGTTTGCTGTGTGTGTGTGTGTGCAAGATTCCAGTCAAGTCCAAGGGTCTCCCACATGAATGCTGTTAAAAGAATATTCAGATATTTGAAGGGAATACCAGATTTGGGAATTTGGTATCCAAAGAATCAATCATTTGATCTAATTGCCTACACAGACAGTGATTATGATGGATGCAACATGAGCAGAAATTCAACCTCAGGAGGATGTCAATTCTTGGGAGAAAGGATAGTGTCATGGCAATGCAAGAAGCAAAAAACAGTCTCAATCTCAACTGCAGAAGCTGAATATGTTGCTGCATCTGCCTGCTGTGCACAAGTTCTATGTATTCAGAACCAGATGCTGGACTATGGTTTGAATTTCTTAAACACCCCTATTCTTATTGATAATACTGCTGCATATTTTACTGTTAAGAATCCAGTTCAACATTCTAAGACTAAGCACATTGAAATCAGACATCACTTCATCAGAGATTGTAGTGAAAAAGGTTTGATTGAAATGCAAAGAGTTGATACAAGTGACAATTTGGCTGACCTATTCACCAAACCACTTGATAGAACCAGGTTCAACTTTCTTTTGAAAGCCCTGGGAATGATCAACTCTGATGAAATCTGATTAAGGATGTGTGCTTGGTTGTTTACCTCTATGTTCTAACTGATTACTTTGTTTAGAGGTTTCACAAATTGAATGTTATGTGAATATGCTTGAGTATGTTACTGAATATGTTGACTAATATGTGCTTTGACTGATTAATGTGTGCAAAGAATGACATAAGTGATTTGATTAATATGTTTGCATGTTTATCAGTGAATGTGTATCTGTGATGTTAAGATGAGTAGTCATGTTATGAATTACCTGTTAAATGCTTATCTGACATCACCGCTAAATTGCTTGAATATGTGTTTTATCTAATCTTCTAATGTTGTTAAGATAGGATAGACTTTGAATGTTTGTACTGTCTGCTTGTCTTGATGATGTTATATTTGATTAAGATTTGATTATGTGTTGCAACTGTTTATGACAAAATGTGTTTTATGTCAAAATTAAGCGATAAAATGAATTTTCTAATGAATTTTGCATAAATTCTATATTTTGAATTAAAACATGAGCATGTTGTTAATGGTGTGGAGACATGATAAGATTATTCAGTTGAAGCTTTAAAGAAGCTTAAAAGAATGATTTTTCAATGAAAAGTCTCAGGTAGTTATCTTTGCTGAAAATTATGTCATTTGCCCAGTTGGAAGGACATACACCTGTGTATGTTTGGACCTGCAATCTGCAAAGATTAAAAGGATAGCAATTAACCAGAAAACTGAAAGCATTTTGGGCAATTATAACTTGTTTCTTATTCCTTCACTTAAAACTATGTCAATAGCTCTGACTTTGAAAGGACATATATTCACATGTATGTTTGGTCCTGTTGACCACTTGTAGTCAAACAGAATAACCATTTACCTGACAATTAAGAGACATTGGGGTGACTGAATATTAAACTGAATATTATGGGAAATGATAGTACATTGACTACTTAGCCAATCATATGGATTTATTAGGCTAAAAAGACTCTGAGTACAGTCATTGACATGTATGGTTGTTTTCTCATGATATGTAAAATCTAAGGTGATATAAACATAAAGAATGTGCTAAGATTTATGTGGGGTTACATTGTTGTCTATGCATGTTCCTAGATAAATCTTTTCAAATAATAGGCAGAAACGTGATTATCCAGTCATACACAAGCCTGTTGGTCTTTGGTTACCCAAAATGAAACATTTTTTAAAGAATGACAAAGAACAGCTGTGAACTACTTAAATTTCAAATGTTTATTCAACATGTTCACAAATTTTTATTGAGAAAATACAAACATGAGGGTTAATTACAGAACAACAAGGGTGGAGGCAATCATATAAGTCCTTTAAACATCCTGAATGAAAGGCCTGTAAGTCCGACTTGCGTGGCATGTAAGTCCAACATTCAACCTCACATATGTTTGTAGATTTGAAAAGAAATATCTTATAAATTTTCAAAAATATGTTCTGTCATTAAAAGTTTTTAACCAAAACCAGGGGGTCAAAGTCAAATTGGAGCGATCTGGAGAAAGCCAAATAAGTCTTGAGGATAGATAAGGAGCATCAGAAAACAATATGTGTTATCCATTGAATTTTTTCTGCAAAATTAATAGAAATTAATCATATCACCAAAGAGATAAAAATCTTGTTAAGTCTAGACCTGCTGTTGACCTATCTTTGTAGTTATAATAATGCTGAGAATGAAGTATTGAGAAAGCTACTTAGTCAATATGATCCCATTCCTGAGATCTTTTCAGTTTACAAAAGGAAATTGTTTTGAAATGAAACATAACTGAAATTTGATCTCCAAATGCACCATTTGCTCTTAAACTATGATCTTTAAAGGAGATTGTTTTGACAAGTGTTCTGACAAGTGGTTTAAGTCAAAAAGTGTTGCATTTTGCCTAAAATAGGTTGAATATGTAAGTTCGGGTAAGGTTTGATATTATCAAACCTTCCCAAACACAAACTGTTTGAATATGTATTTTCGGGTAAGGTGTGATGTTCTCAAACCTTTCCGGGTACAAAACAGTTGAATATGTGGTGAGTATGTATTTTCGGGTAAGGTTTAATGTTTTATAACCTTTCCGGGTACACTTAGATGTTTTTATCTAAGTTTACTATTTTCGGGAATGTTTTGAAGTATTTGATACTTTTCGGGTAGAGTTACTATTTTAGTCACTTTCCGGGAAGGCTTGATTGTTTTTAACTGCATATGTATTTTCGGGTAAGGTTTGATGATTCATAACCTTTCCGAGCAAGCTTTGTCATTTTTGACTAAGTTTATGATTTTCGAGCATGCTTTGAAGTGTTTACACTTTTCGGGTAAGGTACACCATTGTACGAGTTTCCGGAGCAAACTTGAAGTCTTGAGATAATTATGTGTTTTAGCTAGCTTTTAACAAGAGATAATTGTTTCGGGCAAGCTTTGCATTTTGTTTATGCGGATTGTTATTCCAAGCAAACTTTGTGAACGCCTTGAGTACACCAAGTAAGCTTTGTGTGTGTGAATATGTTTTCTTCGAAATTACAAGTGTTTTCGGGCAAACTTTGTTTTCCGAACACACTTTATATTTCGAGTACACTTTTGTTCCCCTAATATACTTGGTAATTTTCAAAATTTGATTTTCCGAGTACACTGTCTGCTAGAAGTCCTTTTCGGGCACACTTTGTACACTAGGAAGATTACTCAAGTATACTTTGTATAAGAAGGTGTTCGGGCATACTAACATTATGAAGGTTGCTCGGGTTCTCAAGTATGCTTGATTGAATATACTTTTATTGTGATTGATTGCATATGATTCTTATTTTTGATAGGGTTTATGCTAGATTAAGATTTTATTTAGATTTGAGAAATTTATATGGGCATCTTAATTGATTCCTAGCAAGAATGTTTATTTGATATTTTATACTTGATTAATTGTCTTGTGATTAAGTTCTCAAGAAATCTGGTATTTCGGGTAAGCTTTCTTCATAGGGTCTTGTTTTTAAATTCAATAGCTTAATCAAACAAGGTTTGTGATTAAGAGGGATCGGGTAAACCTTATAAAATTAAAAGAAAATGTTGTCAAGAAAAGTTTAATATTATTCGGGTAAGCTTTGTATAAGTGAAAATATACCGAGCAAACTTTGCAAAGGATTACTTTTCCGAGTAAGGTTTGCTAAGTCTAAAATAACAAAGAGTTATATGTTTTTAAAATTGTTTTTTAAATATCAAGTGGATAATGTTACTATTTGACAGCTAATAATTCACAAAATGACAAAAAGCATTTAAAACCCACTTTCAAAAGGTATATAAGAGGGAGTTAGGCAAACTTTTCAACATTATATTTCCCTCTCTCTCTTTCCACTGCAACTGCTTATACGCAAAGAAACCCAAACCGACCTCTCGCATTCATTATTAATCCAAACCCTAACTTGAATCAGCCCTTTAATTCCGACTCGGTAAGCATGATTAATGTATTTTCCGACCACGATTATACTATATTGGACTTTGATTATGTACTTGATTACTAATATTCAGTTTTTGTGTTTAGGTTATTAATTTGTCGAAGATCGGGTTCTTGAATAAAATTTCTCTCTTTCTTCTACAAACTTATAACTTGAAATTGGGTAAAGTGGTAAACTTTTATACTAATTTCACTTTGAATATGTTTGTTTGTGATGTTCAGATATGGCAGAAGAGGATCAACCCAAGTATGTTTTTGAAAAGAAGAATAACATGTGTGCTCTATTGCAAGTCACACCTGACAACGAGCCTGTGGCACCAATGATTACTTGGATGGCTCCATCAAATGTCAACGTTGCTTTCACTGAATGTCCTGTTATCTACAGAAATCATTCACTGGATTTCTGGAGATCTGCAGAACTTGTTGAAGACATCAATGGAAAGAGAATAGAAGCAACTGTTGCAAGACAAAAAATATATGTAACAGAGTGGATGATAAGAAGATGCCTGCAGTTGAATGATGATGACCATAATCATATCAACTTCAATACAGCACATCTAATGAGAATATTTCAAGAGACAATGGGTTATCAGGGAACTGTACATGAAGGGCAGTTTCAAAAGGGGATGTTTCCGATGATGTATAGATTCCTCATTCATCATGTGATACAAGGGTTTTCTCCAAGAAAAGGGTCATGGACTTTGATGGGTCATGACTTAGCAAATGCCACTGTTGGAATTATGTATGATCTACCCTTCAATTTCTCAAAGATGATATTTGATGGTCTGGTAGCAAACCTGAAGAAGGCAGAGAAAGACAAATTCTTACAATATTCAAGGTTCCTTCAGATAATCTTTAACAGAGAGTCTGCAAAAACCCTGACACATACAAGAGAATCAAAAATCCAGGTGTTGCCAATAGATTCAATGCTGAAGCTCCATTTGAGATATTGCCATGGTTGTTGAATCATGACTTGAATGTGATGCCAGTGCCTGAGTTAACCTCAGAGGAGGAAGGAGGAGATGATGTTGAGAGTGATGATGATGGTTCTGATTATCAAGATGATAATATTGATGGAGATAAAGGAGGAGCTGGAGTAGCTATGGAGGTTGATGCACCTGATCAGGGGGGGGCAACTTGAAGATCAAGAACAACCTATTCCAACACCACCACCACACATTGACCAACCCATTGTACCTTCACCACCACAAACTCCACCATATCAAACCACTCAATCCCCACCCCAAACCCTAACCATAAGCCAACCTGATACATCAACACATATATCCCCAAAACCACAAACACCACCAACATCTAGCTCAATTCATTCCGATCCATTAATTCCAAGCCCACATCATACACAATCACCACAACAATCCATTTTCCAAACTCACACCACAACCCATGAACAAACTGAATATGAACCATTTTTTACATCACAACCTACAACACCACCCACTGACACTGACCTGTTGACCTTGTTAAAAGAGAATGCTGAGTTGAAGAGAAGGAATGAGGAGGTCACTATGGAGAATGTCATGTTATTAGATCAGTTGGTAAGGGCAAGAGTAAGAATTCAAACCCTAGAGCAGGAGGTTGAGAAGACCTCAGCTGCCCCAAAACAGGGGGAGAATGAAATAATGCCAACTAACTCTGGTGTGAATATTGAGACTGTAACTGGAATAGGTGTAGAGACTGTAGACAGTTTAAAGATGATTATGAATGTTTATGATGATGGAGAGAATAGAGTCGTGAGGAAAGGAGAATTGAGGATGATAATTATGAAGGTGATAGATCAGAGGTTGGAGAACAGGATTATGATTACAATGAAGAAATAAATGATGAATTGAGAAATGTGGAAAGGGATGAAGAGAATGTTGAAGAGAATGTTGAAGAAAATGTTGAGACAGTGGAAAATATTGAAAAGATAAATGATGAAGAGATAGTGGCCACCACTGATATAGTCACTAATGTGCAGAAAGAAACTCAAACTGATGAAATCATTCAAGGGATTACTGCTACTGAGGAGCCAATCATTACTGAAGATGAACCTTGTGTACCTTGGGAAAATGAAGAGATGATCAACATACTGAGGAACATAATGATTACTCAAAGAGGAATGGATGAAGCCTCTTTCAAAGCTTTGGAAAAGGAAGATTTGAAATATCTCTTCCATGTCTAAAAAGCTGAATGGGAGAAAGCACTAGGGGAAGGTAAGAACCCTAGATACTATGCAGATGGAAGTTTTGTACCTGCTGGTTTGTCAAGAACTCCTGGTATCGAGAAAATGTTGCTAGCTCTTAAAGATGCAGGAGCAAATGTTGTTGAGCTTGCCAACCTTCCAACTGAAATGGTGGAAGCAGCTACATCAAATTCTTCAATTTGGGGCCCAGAAAACCCAAGAAGTTTTTTCCTTTCAGACCACCAATTTCAAGAAGATATCCACAATGTGGAAGAGGTGAAAGTGGAAGAGGAGAATCAAGTAGATCTGTACAACAAAGAACAACAAGACCACAGTCATAGGTGGATCTTCCAAGAGAGATTTACTATGATTCTGTGTGTGAATGTATAAGAGTGATTATGGAAAGTAGACAACTAAGAGATATAGTTGTGAGAAGTGATTTCTATGAATATACTCAAGAACAATTAGAAAGAATGACAGCACTCACTTTGTATGATTATAGAAACAGAAACAGAGTGACTGGAAGACAAATGAATGATCTTTCAAAATTCTTAAGAGAAGAAGCAGACAGAGGATTCAGATTCTTGAAAGTAAAGAGAAACTGGAAGACTGTCCAAATTCACATATCAAAGAGAACTGCAAAGTTAAGAAGGATGGACATAGCTGAAACAAACTACAAGATGAATGTCAGAGACAGGAATCCACTGTCAAACATGAACACATAAGTCTTGAAAGAAGAATGACACGCCCCAACTATACAGTCCAAAGAAATGGCATCATTACTGAAGTTGAATACAAAGAAAAAGATGACCATTACTTGCTGAGAAATTCTGATGGAAAAGTACTGGGGATTATCAAGAAGGATGAAGACTTGAATTGCTTATATGATGAAGATCTAATGGATATTAGGGACTGGGTAATACCAGAAGGTCATACTCATTACCAAGCCCTTGATATCTTCAGAATGAGAGCTGCATCAGTGATAACAAACAGAAGGCAAGCCGCATACAATGCATGGAAAAGACAAAATTCCTAGACTAGGAATTTACTGTGTAATGTCTTATGACAGCCTTTTTGAATATGTAATTTTTGTTTATGTTAATTGAATATGTAATTTGACTTTTGATTTGATGTGTATTTTGACTAAGTGTAAGTAACCTTAGAAATGTTTTGGGTCAGCTGAGGTGTTCTAATCTAGGGGGAGATTGTTGGGTCAAGAAATTGACCTAAGAGGAAGATTGCTAAATCAAAGATTTGTTCAAAATGACTTATAAGAGATTGGAATCTTCTCAACCTCCTCTGAATTCCCTAAGTACGGATCCGGGCACACCTTAGACCTCCGAGCAAGCTTCTACTTAGCCGGGTACGATATTTTTGTCTATCGGGCAGGGTTATCTTCTTTAAGTCTTCTTTAGTGAATCTCCGAGCAAGGTTTGCAAATTAGTGCACTACCGGGTATGGTTCACTAGTATATGCAAGTCCTAGCAAGGATCACTTTATCAAGCAGGATTGTTCTTCATAGCCAAGTAAAGTTCACTTCCGAGTAAGCTTTAGGCTAACCAAGCTCATGAAGCCAAGAAATTGGAAGACCGGGCAAGGTATTCATTAATAAGTATGGTCTAGGTAGGCTTGATGATTTAATGATATATCTCAAGTATCATCGAGCAAGATTCAACTTAAGCAAGGAACAGTGCTACCGAGCACACTTTGCTAAATAAGCTTTTCTCTAGCAAAGGGTTGAAGGGACCATTGAAGAACAAGGTTGCTCGTAAGGGTTTGTCGGGCAAAGTCTGGCAAAGTCAAGAAGATTGAAGTCTACCCGGTGAGTATTTTACTTGGTAAGATACTCTTCAAGTCTACCCGGAAACTTATCCCGAGCACACTTCTATGTTACCAAGTTATGAAGGATGGCCGAGCATACTCGGAAAGACAAGATTGATGCAAAGCCTACCCGGAAGACTTGTTTTACACTTAGAATATTTCTGAATATGTAATTTGAATATGTATTATCGGATAGGGTTTCTAGAAGGAATGACAGCTGTCCACAGGTGTCAGGCCTATAAAAAGAATAATTATGGCACACCTGGGATACACACACAACAAGGCAGACAGTCACATTTGTTAAGAAAGAATATTATGTGTGACGGCTGAAACCTTCCTTATCAAGAAACCCTAAAACGATTATCCACTTTGTATGATTGATATTATATAAATGGAAATCTTTTCAGTAAATCTTGTTTTTTTTATTACCTTTGAATACTGTTTAAGCAACCATATGTTTGTTATTGATTCCAGCTTTAACAAACGGTGAACTTTCTAAATATAGCAACCCGTCATTAACTCCCTTGTCAACACATCTATTTGTGTGAGTTATGACATGATTTGAGTAAGATCCAGCTGAAATCGGGGACCTGACAATAATGCTATTTGGGTGATTGTGGATCGATTAACAAAATCCGCACACTTAATTCCCATCAATGAGTCATACTCTATGGATAGATTAGCGCGTATCTATGTAAACACCATCGTTGTTTTGCATGGAGTACCGCTGTCTATAATCTCTGATCAAGACAGTCGTTTTACGTCTCATTTCTGGAAAAGATTCCAACAAGCCCTCGGTACCAAGTTAAACTTTACCACCGCCTATCATCCGCAAATCGATGGGCAAAGCGAAAGGACGATTCAAACATTGGAAGACATGCTCCGCGCTTGTGTGATCGATTTAGGTGGAAGTTGGGATGACCACTTACCCCTAATGGAATTCTCGTACAATAATAGCTATCACACAAGTATACAAGCCACACCATTCGAGGCGTTATATGGTCGAAAGTGTAGAACGCCCGTGTGTTTGTCTGAAATAGGAGATAATCAATTACCTGGACCCGAAATAGTCCAAGAAACCACCGACAAGATTCTCCAAATCCGAGAACGACTTAAGACGGCACGTGATCGCAAAAGAGTTACGCCGATGTCTGTCGTAAGCCGTTAGAGTTTAATGTTGGTGACAAAGTGTTATTAAAAGTCTCGCCTTGGAGAGGCGTTGTTCGCTTCGGTAAGAAAGGAAAATTGAGTCCTCGATCCGTTGGACCTTTTGAGGTACTCGAACGAATCAGCATTGTTGCATATCGTTTGCGACTGACCGAGGAAATGCAAGGGATACATGATGTATTCCATGTTTCGAATCTGCGTAAGTGTTTGACCGATGAATCCTTAGCTATGCCATTAAAAGACGTTGAAATAAATGAGAACTTAAAACTCGTAGAACGTCCAATTCAAATTGAAGATTAGAAAACAAAGAAATTAAAGAGAAGAACGTTGAGAATTGTGGAAGTAAAATGGGACTCGCGTAGAGGGCCTGAATATACATGGGAACTCGAATCGGAAATGAAAAATAAATACCCCCATTTTTTCTTGTAAAGCAATCTCGAGGACGAGATTTGTTTCAAGGTGGGGAGGATGTAACATCGAGAAAAATTCGAGTTCAAATTGTAAACTTTCCAAATTTAATGGACCAAATATGCCAAATTCCAAACCTTAGGGTTTAAAGTGAAAATTCTGTTTTCTTGTCCTATCGCGATACGCGACGGGACAAAGGACAAGCCCATCGCGTATCGCGATGGGGCTTGGTCAAACCTTCTGGAAGGGTCAACAGCGATACGCGATCTCTTGTTGAACCTATGTCATCGCGTATCGCGATGACGTGGTCTGACAGGTTGTGACACGTGTGCTACGTGGCACACGGTGGCACCGTCTGCCGCCATGTGTCACCACGTGGCACAACGCCTGCCATGTGTCGCCACGTGGCAGGTCTACATGGCGACTGGCTGAGCCTACATCGCGATACGCGATGGGCTTAGCCAGGAGGCTATCGCGTATCGCGATAGGTTCTAAAATTTGCCTATAAATAGAAGGCCATGGGTTCAGCTGATCTCACACCAAAACACACATAAAAATCATCTCTCTAGCCTCTCTTTAGAATATATAAACCATATCTTCGATCCGTCTAGAAAAACGTACCATAATACCTCGATTTTCGTGCCCCGATTCCTTAATTTTCGTGTCGACGTTCCTCGAAGTGCGTTCCACCCTCCTCCCACATACGACCAAGAAAGGTGTTGTTCTCGAAAGGCATGTCGACAATTCTCAAAGATTGGTGTTGTCTTTGGCATGTCCAAATTGACCGAGAAAGAGAAGCGACGATGGAGTGCTGCTCGAGTTCCTAGGGTTTCTAAACGCCAACAAGGTTAGGCGTAACGACAAATGAATATAATATAATATTATATTGAAGGCTTAAGCCTTAAGTCGAGATTATACTTGATACCTCGATAAAAGAAATATAAACATAACAAAGAAAAGAATAAAAGAATATGAATTGACAAATATATATGTGTGTAAGTATATATGATTATATTCTTTGTTATGAAATTATTATTTAAGCAATAAAGAGTATTCATAAATAATAAAAAGAAAAGAATATGTTTCTTAGAGAAGAAGAAACGTCGGGTTTCCATATAAACTAAAGGTTTATAATTTACTTTTAAACTAAAGGTTTTCATGTAAAAGAAATATATGAACTAAAGGTTCATCGAGGTAGAGATATAAAATAAGACTAAAGGTCTTAAGCCGGATTGTATATCCAACTAACAAATGTTTATTCTCGTACTATAGGTGCGAGATAAAAAGGGAAAGACCCTCGGACGGTGAGTGAAGCTGATCCCAAAGAGAAAAGGTGAATACGCCCCAAACTTTTAAACTTTTTTTCAAAATGAGTCAAACATGTTATATGAAATTGTTTACAAGGAACTACGTGTTCCTAAAACCGTTATAAATAAGAGTATAAGCATAGCCCTCAGGCTGTGGAATACGTGTGTCTGGATCCTTACATAGGTGGTACTACGCGGTGGGCACGCCGCACCACCCTTGGTCGTAGGACGCTCTCCTGCAGGGAGTACAACCGTTGTGTATATTTATGGGTACTTAACTAAGTCGAACGTTGCGGTGTTTGCTGAGGTGACCTAGTGTAGGGGCTCGAATTTATGAATGTGTTATTTAACTTTGTTATTCCTAAGCCACGTTGGGCCGAGGCAGGCGTAGTCTCGAGGGGTAATAAAGTAAAATAAAATATTTTGCGTCAGCGTGTTCACCAGCATTCGTTGCTGACGTATTTTATTTACATTTTGCAGGTGAAAAAGATTAGCACTTGGAGTGTCGAAGTGCTATTTATATATCTGATGGCTCGGATTTTCTTTGTAATAAACTTGAATATATATAAATGATGGTTTTGTAAACTATAAAACAAGTAATCCTTTGAAATTAGATCGGGAAATGTTTTAAATCCCGACTTTTGTTTATGTAAATATTTACAACTTTAATCCTTATATTTTATAAGACTTCCGCTAATCAAACGAAAACTCTGATTTATACAAATATGGTACCAACTAATGGGTCACACGCCTAGGCCTTGAGTGAGGGTGTGACATCAACTGTGGGAGTAGTTTGGTAGATGAACATTTAGTGGAGCCTAAGAGTAGTTTGGTAGGTGTTAAAAATTCTGTTGGCAGTAACTTTAGTAAATCCTTTCACAGGTTGTTTTTCTGGATGGGCTTCAACTTGGGCTTTGGTATTACTGGGTTGGGCTTTGGTGTTACTGGATTGGGCTTTGGTGTTACCTTGTGCATAGAGATGGAGGATATGCCTGACATCTTTGTCCCCCAAATTGACCACCATGTCCGTGACATCTTTGTCATTTTTAATATTCACAAGTCCTTCATCAAACTTCTTTCCAGGCATCAAATAATACAACTCAAAGTCCCTTGTTGAATAAGACTTAGTCTCAATCAAATAATCCATCAGCTCAAAATAAGACATCTTATCTACTTCCACCTCAAACATATAACTATCACCTCCTTCATAGTGCAACTTAGGATTTGGTTGTAGCTTCCCACCATGCCATACTTTAACAATGATTTTGTCATCCATTCTGGTCATTTTAGAAGTGGAATAAGGATTAAAGCAAATAAAAAACTTTATTTTAGATAATAAGGGTTAAGACCGTTTAAGAACATACCTTATCGCAAGCTCTGTAGATCGTCTTCTTCGAATTAGAGCTCAGATGGACATCAATTTGTTGATCGTTTTCTTCGAATTAGGGTTCATAAGATATCAATTTGACGATTGTGTTCTTCGAATTAGGGTTCAGTGAGGAAAGGAATGATTGATTGATTAAGTATCGTGGGTTCAATTATATTGATTAAGTATCACGGGTTTTTTAAAATAAGAGAAATGGTGAGGATTCCACGTAATTAATCAGAGAAAGAGAAAAAAAAGCAAAAGCCATGTAAGATATTTAAAATGCCAAGTCATTAGCCACATCAGCAAAAAGTTAACCCCATTAATAATTTTTAACGGGAGATTATAAAACAAAAAACATGGAAAAGGTGGGATTGCCAGAGGGAAATAATTCAGGTGGGATTATTATTGGCCAACATATTAAAGGTGGGATTATTTTATTCCAAAAACCAAAAATCAGTTGTCTTTATTACGCAATAAATGATTATTATAATCATTTATTTATAAAAATACTTCAACTTAGGAGTTAATGTTCAAATTAACATGTGGAATTATATAAATAAAAAATTGATTAGTTGGAAACCTATGTGGATATGATAGTTAAATGTCATGTAGAAACAATGTATTGATTTAATAGTGTAGTAAAATTTGTGGAATATATATATTTATTAGTAAAAGTCAAGGGGAGGGGATAACTGTTTTAAAACAAAACTATGTGGACACCTGACACCATCCACATATGATGCCATATAGACTCTTACCAGTTTTAACAATTATTTATATATGTAATTTAAATTATAATTAAAATAAAATATGTTTTAATATGTTTATTTGTTTGTCATTCTATCCATAATTAATCAGCTAATAACATTGATGTAACCTATATTTTTAATTACTTATAATTTACTTAATTATTTTACTAAATAGCCAAAATAGAAAATCAAAATCATCATATATAAAATCGACATTAATAAATTTTTCCTTCATTTTCAAGCTTTTTCACATAATATTATCAAACATAATTGCTTTCATATATTTTTGTAAAATTCAATTTCATATATTACAAGAACATTAACTTCCATTATGCTATATGATCTCACTATATCTATAACGTAATGTTTTACAATATTATATTTTAATTGCTCATACAAGTTTTTACATCTAACGATTATTATATGATATTCTAATCTTATACAACCTAATAATAAATTTACTAGAAAATACGTTAAATTGTTAGATAGTGAACCTGCAATTCTCATAACTTTCTATTTGTCCACTTTATTCTAATTACAAAAACAAAAACAAAAAACAAAAAACATAATATTTACGTAAATCATCTTTACACATAAATTTATAAGTTTATACTTATTCAAATAAACAATTATATATGTTTACTTTTATATGTCGAATTTATTAATTTCCGTTCATATGATACACTGGCCATTAACCTAATTTATCAATAAGTTTAAACATGAAATTTTATTTTCGTATTTCTTCTACAACTAATTCTTCTAACGATTCAAAATTGTATATTTTTAGTTAATTTATTTGACAGTTAAAAATTTAGTAAGTCATGATCATAGTCTTTTCAAACTTCTTATCCTTCGACTAATTCAAAAAATAGGTCCTTCTCGATGATCATGGAATTATCTAGCCATGATTAATCAGCTTAGATTTCTTCTTATTCAAATTTCATGTATTTGATATGATAGATGGGTCATCCTACACAAACGAAACATCAATTAACAACTAAATATTAGTGTACACTATATAAATTGAATGGCTAAGTTTGAATCCAGTCTTAACCAGGTTTTATTACAGTGAACTTTTGGGCGGCAGATTTTTCCCGATATAGGAGACAGCGGGCTTAGGTTACTCAACGATGTCTGTGATTGCGAACATATAAGATCCCTTTTGTTATTGGATTACCCAGGTAACCGTGCTTCTTTTTTGTTGGTAGTTCAAAAATAAAGTTATTAAATATCTTTTTTATAAAAGCAGCAAAGGATTATCGGAAATTCATGTGTCCATAAACACATAACAAGTCACAATGTTGCGTGATTGGTCCCCTTAACGAATTAACAATAAGTCAAGATGTTGCGGTCCATGCATTATGAATATTCTAAAAGATTTTAATTTTATATTTTTGTTATTTAAATGAATCAAGTCATTTTGAATATGATATAGTGATACGGATTTTTAATGGAGACTCATGTTCGATCATTACTTACAAGTTACAACAATTTGGGGAGGGTATGAGTTGCTCAATGAAGGAAGACCGGTATCTTTGTGATATCCAGTTCGATTGTGAGGGCGTTCCAGTTTTACCACTGATTAGCCTTCGGGCGGGTGAGTTTTCTCTGAAACTGGTGATAACTTGGAAGCGCTTAAAGGCCCCATATAACTGGATTGGAACAGTTGGCGATGTTTTTTTCGTCATTATGTCACTCTTACATAGTACGTAGGTAATTCTTGTTTGTTGAATGTAAAAAAAATGAAATCCAAGGTATCTTTTTTACAACAATCTAGGAAAAAATCAAGTGGGACAAAGGGTATGTGGTAAAACTAGCTGGTAGCTATAGTTGGAATCTGCTATCAGCATCTGGTGTTATCTGTAGTTTTTTAGAAATATTTAGGTGTTTGGTAGATTAGCTGGAGCTTTTAATAAAACTAGCAGGGTGCTCGCGCGGTGCATTGCTTTAATCCGAAACGTATTCTGACTTGACCAATTTCGACTCAAAACCGTACTAACATGAACCTGACTAAATTAGCCATTTTTGCATCGACTCGTTCCGGCCCTAATTTGATCTTACACATGACCCGGGCTTGCATGACTCGACTTGTTGCTTATCCTAACCAATAATCACATAATATGTTAATTTTTTAAAGTTAAGGAAATATATTAATATGATACTCAAATTAAAAAGAATAAATTTATGATGCAGTTTTTAAAAATAAATATTAATGTGTGAAAAATTTATGGTCTTTTAAAAAGTAATGGGGGTAGTTGGTTTTGAATATTAGTTAAATATGTAATATTATATGAATTAACAAAATGTGATGGAATTTCAAGTACCAAAATTGTAAAATTGAAATACTAAAAGCTTGTAGCTTTTTCTAAACGCTACTAGTTTGAGCTTTTAGCTTCAAACTTTTTCTCCTGACCTAAAAGTTTTAAGCTACTCTAACAAAATAATACTTTTCAATAAATGTGAGTTTTTTCTTAAAAGTTTTTAGTTTAAAGCTCCTAAAAGCTTCTAAAAGCTCTTTGCCAAACATACCCAAAGTTAGGCGTGTATTAGTTGTTTTTCAACATTTCACGTTTAATTTTCAACTTCGTAATTTTCTAGAAAAAAAAATATTAACATAAATTTCGTGACTAACAAATTCATTTTTTTTGAAACATATGTGATGTTTGTTTTTTTAAGGTAAAATATTTGTAGTTTGTAGATCATATCTGCGGACATATGTAGAAGAAGATGTAGACCAAACCTCTGTAATATGCAAGAAGAAGACTCTTTTTATTTTAACGTCTGTAGACTAGTAAAATAATTGGTGGTGGTGTGCGAACTTTGATAGTGGGTGGTGATGGTAGACGGTGATAGTGGTAATGGACGGTTGTGGGCGATGTTGGATAGTGGTGGTGGTAGACGATGGTGGTAGATGGTAGGTGGTGAACGGTGGTGAAAGAGAATGGTGGGTGGCGGTGATGGACGGTGGTGTTGGTCGAAGGTGGTGGTCGTAGACGGTGGTGGGGGCCGATGGTGGGTGGTGGTGATGATAGACGGTGGTGGTAGTGGTGGTGGTGGTGGGTGGTGGACGATGGGTGGTGGGCGGTGGTGGTGGACAGTGGGAGTTGTTAGGTGTGAAGAAGTTTAAAAAAGTTGGATATTAGCTTATTTTTTAAGATCATAAAACATTTTTCATGTATTTTTTAATAAAAAGAAAAAAAAACAAAATGTCTTTAAATACATATCTCTGCACGCACGCAGAATTAAGTCCATTACAAACCTTTTAAACAAAAGCAAACAAAAGAAATTTATCAACCAAACCCATGGTAATAGAACTTTTAGTGAGAAAAAATATGTCGGTAATTCAGCTGTAAAGGTATGATGCACTGTTAGTTAGTTAGTTAGTTAGGTGAAGATCGGTGGCAAAACTAGGTGATCATTATTTGACATATTCTCTTGAGCCATCTTGTTGCTTAGCGTTGATACTTTTGGAGGGAGAGACTCAATTTCTTTCATTTACAACAACAAGGTGTGGGTTTATATACAAAATTCGCACATAAAGATTAGTAGGCTCAAAATGACTTGTAATGATCAAGTATTGGTAATTAGTATGTATAACCATAAAAAGTGTTTAGCATTCACACACAAAGATTAGTAGTATGGGTTTATCTAACCAAGACGCATATATCCATAAACATATGTCATTATGTCAATGCCCAAAAATGCACAATAGTGTATTCTATTCACACGGGGATCAACAAAGCCTAAATGGACTTGTTATAACCCAATGTCGGTTTGTATTTGTATAACCAACTTGTATCCACAACCATGAACGCACAATAATGCATAGTATTAACATACAAGGAGCAGTTAGTTGGTCTAAATTTACTTGTTATAACACGGTCTAGGTTTATGTAACTAAAACAAACCCACAAACATATGCCAAGGCCCTTTATATGGCGTTAACAAACCGAGATCAATGGGCCAAATTGACTCATTATGGCCCAAAATAAGTTTGTATAACCCATAAACACATATCAAACTGACTTGTTAGGGTCCGTTATGAGTTAATGGAAACTAAAACCAATGAAAGAAAGACAACACTCAATGATCAGTCGGTAATCACTATCGGATTACCAACACCATTAGACATCGACACCGATGGATTAGCTAAATAATAAAGCAACTTTACCACCTCCATCGATAATATGTCATTAATATTAGGTTGGAAGTATATGATATTAGTCCTCCAGCCACTTTCACTAGAGAACTTGACTATCCCCACCACCGGCACCACCCACCATATTCATACCCAGGGCCGGCTTCGAGAAAGCAAAAAAAAAAAAATTGGGCCGAAGGTGAAATTTTCTTTTTTTTTGGTCTTAAGTAAAAGAAGTATTTTGTTGGGTTTAAACAATTTAAATTTTATATGGTTTACTTGGTTATAATTTGGGTTGTGTAAAACACTTTTGTATAAAAAAGGATTAAACATGTGTCAAATGGGACTTGAACCCATAACCTTCTAGTTAGAAGTAATACCATTTGCCACTAAACCAAACTATTGGTTATGTAATTAGGTTTAAACATTAAATATACATATTGTATTTCATAAAAATACAATATAATTAAAAATAAAAAAAAAATTCGGGCCTAACGGGTGTCGGGCCTGTGGCCGTTGACCACCTTGCCTCACCCCAAGGTCGGCCCTGTTCATACCTACATACATACATGAATATAAAAGACATCTCAAATGCAGAAAACCCTATACCCACAACTCACGCAACAGAAAAACTCAACTCGTTATTTAATTTAATAAGCTTATACAACCGAAACTTAGGGTTTGTTTGCAACGAGGTAATAGATTGGACGGAGAAATGAAATGAACAAGAGAATGGAATGGATTGAGAAATGAAATAGATTATTATCATACCATTGTGATGTTTGTTTGATGCGTAGGAAAGGAATACAATTCATTTAAAATGATAAAAATACCACTGCATCAAAATAAAAGAAACTTCATCAATTTTAACAAAGTTAACCAATTGTTTATTTAAAATGTTTGACCACTCGATTGTTAATTTGATGAACTTTTCCAAAATCAATCAATCAATCAATCAATCATACCCAGTAAAATCCCACCGACAGCAGAGCTATAGGTAGGGTCTGGGGAGGGTGGGATGTAGGCACACCGATTATAGAAAACATAGAGAAACACTGATAGTTTTAAATATGGTAATTTGTAGTTCATCAATTATAGAAAACATAGAGAAACACTGATAGTTCCGGACGGAATGAAAAAAAAAGCTAGGGGAAGGGAAGGAATATTATAAAACAAGGGATTCTCTTTCGGAATGGTTGATTGCTTTCAATTCTTCAACCAAACATGGTTATTTTCACTACCCTTGAATGATTTATTTCCATTCCTTCATTAATACCAAACACTACCTTATTTTCAAGTCAAGCCACGCACATTGAAATAGGGCCGACCCAACACCCAAACGGGTGAAGCTAGGGCTGGCCAAACACTACCTTATTATCATTAAAATAAAATTAAATAAATAAATATTTTCACAGTTGGTCCCTGGGATTTGTTAATACTGTGATGTTGATACATATCTACTGAAAACTACTATAAAGCTAGTCCCAACCTTTACAATTTAGTACGATTTCATTAATTTTAAGGCCAAATAGATGGATATTCTCATATTCACGTTTTATTTTAATCTATGTTCTCTCAGTTTGTTCATCTACTTTTAGTTATATTTGTTCGTTTACGTGTGTGATTCGTTCACTTATTCTATTCACAAATAAGATAAAAAAAACAAACACGCTTATTTTTCTAGCTAATAAGAACAAAAAAATTGTACGCTTAAATGTTAGTGTTTAACTATTTGTTTGATCAAAATTAAACAAATTATATTATTTTGTACTTTATGATTAAAAGTCATGCTTGGTGTCACAAAATTTCTCATTGGACCATGTGGCACCGTCAACATTTGTTTTTGCTTTTTTTATGTTCAACTTTTTTTATGTTATTTTTAGGTGTACTAATTTACTTTTAAGATTTAGTGCTAACACCGTTGATGCTGACTGAATTCGCCTCGACTCACCGCCAGAGTCTTTTTCTTTGTTGGTCCGCCACGTTTTTTTCGTTTTAAATATGGTAATTTGTTGTACTTAAGCATTGACAAATTTATTACCAGGATTAGTTCCAGTGCCGTAATCCGATACCTACCGAATTCATGTCAACTTGAAGCCGCACCACACGAGATTTACCAACTGACCACGAGTCGTTTTAAAGAGGAATGTTTTTTTATCGTAAGCTATACAAGGGCCAATACTAATATGTGCGTTTATTTTCATTAGTTTATTGCTATTACCGTTACGAACCTAACCAAATTCGTGTCACTCCACCGCCACAACGCGGTGGGTTAGTTACCTAGTTAAGTTGAAAAAGAGTCTTGTCTGTTTCATTTACGTGGTGGGTTAGTTACCTATTAACCTTTGGAATAAATTAACTTAGAACTTTTGACCCGAAGTACGAGCCAAATTGACTCTGTGGCCCAATGGATAAGGCGCTGGTCTACGAAACCAGAGATTCTGGGTTCGATCCCTAGCAGAGTCGTTCCTTTTCAACTATTTTCTTTTAATAATATGTGTTCATATATATTTTTTTTATATTTAAATTCATCGTTGTTTACATTTCATTTCATCATAGATTCTGTGTTTAAGCCTTTCCCACTGTCCACCGCAACCATGCAACGCCATCATCACCGACGCCATCGCGTTATTCACTTGCTTTTTAAAACAATGTAGTGTCGTCCCGGATGTGGTTTCGTACAACTTCCGCACTGTGAGAATGGAGAGGTGGATAAAGGCTTAGAAGTGTTTAATTACATTAAGAAATGAGCCTGTCCACGGTTACTTTTGGTCATTAAACGAAAGGGAGGGTTAGTTGACGCCTCGCGTATCGATGAAGCAGTTAATTTGTTGTGGAAAATGCATGTTGGATTGGATAGACAGACATAGGGAATGTGAAGAAACATGAAATTAAACAAGACATGTTGGATTGTAGGTGTAGGTGTAGGGTACGTCAAACCCGGTACAATCCTTTATTTATTACATTATGTATTATGTTTATTACATTATTGTTATTGTCTACTAATTAGGCCCATTGGGCTGGGGGTTTGTGAAGGTAACCCCTAACCGGGTCTGGCCCAATAAAGGTTAGGGTTCATGATGGTAGCCATGGAGTCCCTATATAAGGAGCATTTATCATTCATTGAAAGGACCTTCTCTTGGACCC
Organism: Bidens hawaiensis; assembly: GCF_021521415.1. Taxonomy (NCBI): domain Eukaryota; kingdom Viridiplantae; phylum Streptophyta; class Magnoliopsida; order Asterales; family Asteraceae; genus Bidens; species Bidens hawaiensis. The sequence continues at coordinate 329,275 of NW_027492546.1, forward strand.
TTGGCTCTCACATATTTTTGTGTCTGTAAACAAGAGTTCATTCTCTTAGCAGTCACCTCCACTCCCCCACTTTTATATGGCAGATCTGAGCAACCGGAGAAGAAGATCAAGGCGGTGGTTCGTTCATCTTGAAGACCGGGGAACTTGAACATGGATCCGACCCGGATCCATTTCATGTTTCTTCTTTGGCGTCATCCGTGGGTTACAGATGGTGTTAGCAGATCTGGATTTCAAATTGGAAATTACAGATCTGGATTTTAAATTGAAAATTACGGATTTGGTTTCAAAGTTTTCAATGAGAAAACTATGGAATGAGTTTTTTTACCAAAATGGGTGGGGTGGAAAATTTATTTACCAAAATGGTTGATTTGAAAAGTATTTATCAAAACGGGTAATTTCTCATTTATTTCTTTAATTAATTAATCTATTATAACCTTTTTTTTTTTCTTTTTTTTTAATCAACCTATTAATAATATTTTTTTACTTTTATTTTTTTTAATCAACACGTTTATGACTTTTTTAATTTATTAGTTATAATTTTTTTCTAATTAAGTCCAGATAATATAAAAACAAAATAACAAGCTAAAAAAATGTTAAGAATGAAAAAAAGTTTCTAAAATATACATAACAAAACTAATAAATTAACATGATTGTTTTATTTGTCTTAATTTAAACTAAGAAGTCAAAGAAGTCAAGATAAATTGACGTGATTGTTTTATTTGTCTTTCTTTATTTTGTTCTTTTTCAATATACCTAGTTGTATTAAAGTTTTAGGATAAAATGTGAATCTAATTCATTAAAATCAATTACAAATATTTATGAATCAATATTTCGTGAATATTCCTCCTAAAAACGAGTTATATCATGACAGACGAAGCATAGTGAGCTAAGGGTGGCCCGCTCATGTATTTTTACACAGTAGTGTTAATTAACCTGTTTTTCGCCCAAAAATTTCTACACGTAATGTAAATTTATTTGTTCGGTCGAAAATTTGAGCCCCCTTGATTATGAAAATTTTGATACAATTTGAGTCCCTCGCGACATTTTAGTCCAAGCTTCGCTAATTTATCATGATATGGTTTTAAAAGGAAATTGAATTGGTCTAATTTTTTAAAAACGTGATTTTTTTTTCTTGATTACGATAATGTTTGTTTTGAAATTAAGGTTTAAGAATATGCTGTATATATATGTTTCAGTTAAAATAAAATATAAAATAGAAATAGTTATTTCAAACGCAAATGTGAAATTCTTCATACAGATATCTACAAAAATGGGTAGTTTTAATTAATAAGTTGAAAAAAAGAAGTATAAAATGAGTTTATCCAAGAGAATAAAGAAAATGTTAATAATTTGTTGATTAAATAAAAATAAAAGAAGAAAGAAGTTATATAGATTAGTTAAATAAAGAAATAAATGAAAAATACCTACCTATTTTAATAAATAAATTTTCTACCACATCCATTTTGATAAAAAAAACTCTAAAGGGCTACATTGAGATAATCTTATTATTGTGGCTGGAAAATCAATTATGCTTTTGAAATTTCTGACAAAATGAGTGTTTACACCTATATATATTGACTTGAAGTTGCTTCGAGCAGTGCACATGCTAGGTCACATCAAAAGTCAGATTTACACATTTATTTTAGACTGCTTGTCACCCGTCCTCGTTTATTTAGCATTGTACCGGATTTGAGGCTACCTTCGTCGTTCCATCACCATCCGCAAGCAGTGAAAACCGGTTGCGTATAAAATGAGTCAACGCCCGGCAGCTGTTGGTCGTAAGTGTGTTCTAACGAGTAATTCCGCAGATAACGTATACGATCCAGTTGAGCAGTTCCTACCCCCCCGCAGGTCAAGTATTGTGACACCCGATAATTTCCCAACCCTATAAACTAAGTAATCAACCTAATAATTAGGTGATTGTGAATATTATGCGCGTTAAATTAGAATCAGCGCGGGCACGTTATGTGCGCCCTGCGCGAGCGCGCTATGTTAGAATCAGCGCGGGCAATTGTTATGTACGCCCTACGCGAGCGTTTTGGCTTTATGTTTTCATGTAACTTAACTTTATGTTGTCTGATGGGTTGACCGTCCCGCATAATGCTAAGGCGGGTGCATCCTAAATCGTTTATGCGCGTGCGGAAGGAGAACTAACCTCCCCGCATGGCGGGAACATTGAGAGTTAGTTTGTCTGAAGCTCCAAGATGGAATTGACTTCAACATGACTGATCACTATGTTGAAATACCAAGACCACCTGGAGAATCTACAAATGAAACTCAATGTCCCTGACTGCGAGAAGGTTACGTACCTACCCGCAGCAAAGAAATGTCCTTCACGCAGAAAGCTATACGCAGAAAGCTATACGCGCAGAACACTTAGCCTAATCTCCAGATATAAGGGGATTATTCCCGCCCAAAAAGGGAACAGTTGCGTGTTACAGAGATTTCTACTTTTTAACTGTACACTGACAAAGCACCTGAAAAAGCATACTGTAACATGAAAAGTCAACTGTCAGCCACCCTACCCTCACCAACCACAGACCTGCATGTCCTGTCCAAATCAAATCAAAATCTTTTATCCACTCCTCCACTTTTAAATAAATAATAATAATTTCCATACTTTATCATCATTACACCTAGATATGAAAAGATTACAATCCCCCTAAAGTAAGGGATTGTGTTCCCTAAATCTTGCCTATAAATATGTAACCCAAATTATCACCCAAACACACTTCAAACTTCTCTCTTAAAACTGCAAATTGCACTAATCATCGTCCAGGCATCCGTTTGATTTTCAATTCCGTTCCTGTTACTAGGTAAGCCGAGATTATAACCCTGAGATCTACTTTCCAACCCTTATATTCTCCTATTTCTTGATCTTAATATATATACTTGTTATTTATATCGTATTCTAGACCTTCAATTCCGAGGCCAACACCAAGAAAACCCGAATCTCGATTAAACCCTTAACAAGAACCACAGGTGAGTCTCACAGCCCCTATTTTCACTGTTTTCACTATTTTTAAACTGTTTTCGGGGCGAGGGACACGCACTGAAATAATGTTTTATCATGGTATACTTACAAGCTATGCAAGCGATTATGTGTTTAAATTATGTTTCATGATGAGCAATGCAAACGGTTATCTATGGTTTTCGATGTTAGTGCACCAGGTTCGAGCAAGTGATCACTTTACCATTGGAACTCTAAGGGTATGGACTGCTGGTTTGATCCGCCCACTCGTAGGGGTCGCACCTCTTACACAGACGAGTGCCTAGCATGTCACGGGGCAGTACTATGGGATTGAGCCCGCTCGTAGAGGTCGCTCCTCTTACGCAGACGAGCGCCTTGTTTTCCGGCACAACGTCCGCGCGTAACCCGCGGGACGGTATTATTCGCTCGTAGTGGCAGCGCCACTTACACAGACGAGCACGGTACTCAGAAATGTTCGCGCGTAACCCGCGGGACGGATTTATCAGAGGAAACGATATCAGAACTATGTTTTACTAAGCATGTGTTTCAATGATGCTATCAGAATTATGTTTTAGAATGATTTCTATCAAGACTATGATGCAATACGATTTATCAAGTTACTAAAACTTGTGAACTCACTCAGTTTTTACTGATTCAAATGTTTTACGTGTCTTTCAGGAGATAACTAGGTAGCGCATGGAGTCCACTTAGAGCACCTCACGCTGAACATCTAAAACTAGCTTTTTGGAAGATTTTAGTTCTATCCCTTCGATGTGCGCGGTTGTTCCCGCCACGCAAAGGGGATATGGCGTGGAAATCTTCAACAGTTTTTATACTTGGATGTTTTTATGTAATCTTTAAACAATGTAATGTATTTGATTTTAAACATTTCATGCGCAATGAAAATCTATCTTTGAATGTTTTGCAATGGCCCGTGCTTAATTATCAATCCCCACTCGCGCGCGCCCGGCTGTTTCCGCCGTTCAGGGCCAGGTGTGACAGATTGGTATCAGAGCACTGGTTATAGCGAACTAGGAAAAGAAGTTTTAACCTAGACTATAACCGTCGGGGAATCGCATGAAGTATTTTTCAAGGAAAATATTTTCAAAAGAAAAACCACACACACTTAGGAACACGGGTCACACAATGTCTAGTGAACCTTAAGGATAAAAACACTATGTGCTCATGGTACATGCGCTAAGTTTGTTATATTTTCTCTTTTTTTTAAGAACGAGAATGCCTCCAACCAGAGCCAAGGGAATTACCATGACACCCGAGGAACTCGCGGAAATAATCGCGCAGGCGATCGCGACACATGAGGCCAGCAAGGCCGAATCTAGTCAGGGTCGTCAGAACGAGACCCCAGAACCCGAATCAGGAGCCTTGGACAAAGGGTGCTCCTATAAGACATTTATGGCCTGTAGGCCTTGGCCATTCAAGGGTACCGAAGGGGCCATTGGGCTCTACAACTGGATTGACAAGATGGAGACAGTTCTCTCCATTAGCAGATGTAGTGAGAACCAGAAGGTCCTTTACGCGACCTGCATGTTCCAAGAAGCAGCTTCGTCTTGGTGGAAGCTTCAAGTGAAGACTTTGGGGCGAGAAGTTGCTCTTCACAAGACCTGGGAGGAACTGAAGGAAATGTTGATGAGAAAGTTCTGCTCTCGCGCAGAAATTCAGAGTCTGCAACAGGAATTCTGGAACCACACCATGATAGGAACGGATATCGACGCCTACAACAACCGGTTCAACGAGCTTTGCCAGTTGGTGCCAGACATGGCAAACACGGAGGAAAAGAAGATCGAGAGGTATATCTTTGGGTTACCTCCTGTTGTTAGGGTTCCGCTCAACGCCGCAGCGCCCCCAACCTTTGATGAGGCGGTAGCGCGGGCCATCACCCTTACAAGGGATACGGTCCGTGCGGGTATGTTGACTACGCGCGGAAACGAGCAGCGAACCTCTGACTTCAAGAGGAAATGGAACTCTCACCACCGAGGGTCCGACTCCAAGCAGCCACCGTTCAAGAAGCAGGAAAGCGCAAGGGTTTACGCGATCCAAGCCGCGGAGCCATCAAGGAAAGGATACAGCGGGCCTTACCCATGGTGCAACAAATGCAAGTTTCACCACGAGGGTGAATGCGCGAGCGTCATGTGCGCCAAATGTAACAGGTCAGGGCACAAGACGGTGAATTGCCGTGCTAAGGAAGCTGGAGCCAGTGACAACTGCTACGCATGCGGAAAACCAGGGCATTTCAGTCGGGATTGCCCACAAAAGGGAAACCAAGCTCGCGGGAGAGCTTTTGTGATCGGCGCAGGCGAAGCTAAAGAAGAGCCGAATGTGGTAACCGGTACGTTTTTGCTTAACGGCCATTTTGCATCTGTCTTATTTGATACTGGCGCTGACCTAAGTTTTATATCCGCTGAGTTTAAAGACTCCCTAGGCTTAGCAACCAGTAGGCTAGACCCACCTTATACTATAGAACTAGCCAATGGTAGGCAGTTATGCGAGAACGAAAGAACTGAACAATGTGTAATAGTCATGGGATGTCACGGGTTCAATATTAACTTGTTGCCAATAGACTTAGGAAGTTTTGACATTGTGGTAGGTATGGATTGGTTAGTCGAGAACCACGCGGAGGTTATTTGCCATGAGAAGCAGGTTCGGATCCCACTGTTGAACAAAGAAACCTTGGTGATTCAAGGGGAAAGAAGGGGAGTTGCGACGAAACTGATTTCGTGCCTAAAGGCGCGCAAGTGCCTAAGGAAAGGGTGCTACGCCTTCCTGGCGCATGTAGTAGAGAAGGAAGGAGATGAGCGAAGAATTGAAGACTTACCAGTAGTGCGCGAATTTCCAGAAGTTTTTCCTGAAGATTTGCCCGGATTACCGCCGCCGCGACAAGTCGAATTTCGTATTGATTTAGTCCCAGGAACTGCGCCAGTAGCTCGAGCGCCTTATCGATTAGCTCCATCTGAGATGCAAGAGCTATCCAATCAGCTACAGGAACTATTGGATAAGGGTTTCATACGCCCAAGCTTCTCACCTTGGGGAGCTCCAGTACTGTTTGTAAAGAAGAAGGATGGTTCCTTCCGGATGTGTATTGACTACAGGGAGCTGAACAAGCTGACAGTCAAGAATCGGTACCCCTTACCGAGGATTGACGACTTATTTGATCAGTTGCAGGGATCCAGTTATTATTCGAAGATAGATCTACGGTCAGGATACCACCAACTTAGGGTCCATGAGGAAGATGTGCCGAAAACAGCCTTCCGAACTAGATACGGCCATTATGAGTTCTTAGTGATGCCTTTCGGGCTAACTAATGCGCCGGCTGTATTCATGGATCTGATGAACCGCGTGTGCAAACCATACTTGGATAAGTTTGTGATTGTATTTATAGATGACATTCTGATTTACTCTCGGACCAAGGCCGAGCATGAGCGACACCTGAGATTGATTTTGGAATTGTTGAGGAAGGAAAAGTTGTACGCGAAGTTTTCCAAGTGTGAGTTTTGGCTTAGAGAAGTTCACTTTCTCGGTCACGTTGTAAACGAGAAAGGAATACACGTTGATCCTTCCAAAGTCAAGGCCATCGAAAACTGGGAAGCGCCAAAAACCCCAACTGAGGTGAGGCAATTCCTAGGACTAGCTGGTTACTATCGACGCTTCATTGAGAACTTCTCCAAGATAGCTCTACCTCTGACCGCGCTAACTCAGAAAGACAAGAAGTTTGTTTGGGGCGAAAATCAGGAAGCGGCATTTCAAATGTTGAAACAGAAGTTATGTAGTGCGCCAATTTTGTCTCTGCCCGAGGGGACGGATGACATCGTCGTTTACTGCGACGCTTCACATCAGGGACTCGGATGTGTCCTTATGCAGCGAGACAAAGTCATAGCGTATGCCTCGCGCCAACTCAAGGCCAATGAAAAGAACTACACAACGCATGATCTGGAACTTGGAGCGGTTGTCTTCGCGTTAAAGATTTGGCGCCATTACCTCTATGGTACAAAGTGTATAATCTTTACGGATCACAAGAGCCTTCAACATATATTTGATCAAAAGGATTTAAACATGAGGCAACGAAGATGGGTGGAGTTGTTGAATGATTATGATTGTGAAATTAAGTACCACCCTGGAAAGGCGAACGTGGTAGCAGACGCGCTAAGTAGGAAAGTGCGAATAAAAACGCTACGAGTCAAGGCTCTAAGGTTGACCATTCGCGCAGATCTCTCTACCCGCATCCGAGACGCTCAGCAAGAAGCCTTGAAACCAGAGTTTGTTAAAAACGAATCCCTTGGGGGTATGATTAAGAATTTGGAGATCAAGGAAAACGGCACTCGATATTTTGCTAACCGCATATGGGTCCCTCTCAAGGGAGGATTGGGCGAGCAAGTATTAAACGAAGCTCACAAGACGCGGTATTCCGTACATCCTGGCGCAGACAAGATGTACCAAGATGTTAAAGTGCTGTATTGGTGGCCCAATCTTAAAGGCGCCATCGCGACGTATGTCAGTAAGTGCCTGACGTGTTCGAAGGTAAAGGCTGAATACCAGAAGCCGTCGGGGTTACTTCAGCAGCCAGAAATTCCCATGTGGAAGTGGGAACAAATCTCTATGGACTTCATCACCAAACTGCCAAGGACACCTGGGGGTTACGACACGATCTGGGTTATTGTAGATCGGCTAACTAAGTCAGCGCACTTCCTGCCGATCAAGGAAACCGATAAGATGGAAAAGTTAGCCCGATTGTATATTCGAGAAGTAGTTTCAAAACATGGAGTCCCAGTGTCCATCATTTCTGATAGAGATAGTCGGTTCACCTCAAGGTTTTGGAGATCGTTACAAGGGGCTTTAGGTACTCGTCTTGACATGAGTACGGCATATCATCCCCAAACGGATGGACAAAGCGAGCGAACAATCCAGACATTGGAAGATATGCTGCGCGCGTGCGCAATCGATTTCGGAGGTAGCTGGGATACTCATCTCCCATTGGTTGAATTTTCTTACAACAACAGTTATCACACAAGCCTCAAGGCTGCGCCGTTTGAAGCTTTGTATGGGCGCAAGTGTAGATCCCCACTGTGCTGGGCTGAAGTGGGTGACAAGCAAATGACTGGTCCAGAATTGATCCAAGAAACAACAGACAAGATTTTTCAGATACGGAATCGCCTTAAGACAGCGCGCGACAGACAGAAGAGCTACGCAGATGTGCGAAGGAAACCGTTGGAGTTTCAAGTAGGGGATAGAGTACTTTTGAAAGTCTCTCCATGGAAAGGAGTCCCCCGTTTCGGCAAGCGAGGAAAGTTGAATCCGCGCTACATTGGACCATTTGAGATCCTGGAAAGGATCGGTCCGGTTGCTTATAAACTCCGTTTACCCGCCGAACTCAGTGGAGTTCATGATACGTTTCATGTGTCCAACCTCAAAAAGTGTTTATCTGACGAAACGTTGATTTTACCGTTGGAAGAGATTCACATCGACAAACAACTGCACTTCGTAGAAGAACCTATAGCAGTAACCGATTGGAAAGAACAAAAGTTACGCAGAAGCAGAATCAAGTCAGTAAAGGTTCAATGGAACTCAAGGTGTGGGCCTGAATTCACTTGGGAAAGAGAATATCAAATACGCAAGAAATACCCACACCTCTTTCAGAACATGGCTTCTGCCAGCGACGTCTCCTAAATTTCGGGACGAAATTCTCTTAACAGGGGGAAAATGTGACACCCGGTAATTTCCCAACCCTATAAACTAAGTAATCAACCTAATAATTAGGTGATTGTGAATATTATGCGCGCTAAATTAGAATCAGCGCGGGCACGTTATGTGCGCCCTGCGCGAGCGCGCTATGTTAGAATCAGCGCGGGCAATTGTTATGTACGCCCTGCGCGAGCGTTTTGGCTTTATGTTTTCATGTAACTTAACTTTATGTTGTCTGATGGGTTGACCGTCCCGCATAATGCTAAGGCGGGTGCATCCTAAATCGTTTATGCGCGTGCGGAAGGAGAACTAACCTCCCCGCATGGCGGGAACATTGAGAGTTAGTTTGTCTGAAGCTCCAAGATGGAATTGACTTCAACATGACTGATCACTATGTTGAAATACCAAGACCACCTGGAGAATCTACAAATGAAACTCAATGTCCCTGACTGCGAGAAGCAGCAAAGAAATGTCCTTCACGCAGAAAGCTATACGCTGAAAGCTATACGCAGAAAGCTATACGCGCAGAACACTTAGCCTAATCTCCATATATAAGGGGATTATTCCCGCCCAAAAAGGGAACAGTTGCGTGTTTCAGAGATTTCTACTTTTTAACTGTACACTGACAAAGCACCTGAAAAAGCATACTGTAACATGAAAAGTCAACTGTCAGCCTGTCACACCCTCAAAATCCACTAACGGAGTTTTACCGTCAGAGGGTGTGAACTGGCAGGATCGGAATCATCAGTTATAATCAAACCATAAAAACGTTTAAATGCAAATAAGTGCGGAAGCGTAAAAACCTTAATTCAAAAGCTGCGTCACGCAGGACGACTTAAAACCAAAGATAACTGTTAAAAGTATGTTTGCAAAATAAAAGTGTTTTCATTTAATGCATGCTCCTAAACCGCGCGCCCGCCTCGGCTACCTGAGAATAACATACTAAAAGTGTCAACACAAGGTTGGTGAGTTCACAAGTTAAATAAGATAAATCGTTTAGCGTTTTGCGTAACCTCGTTACGACGATTCAGTGTTTTGCGTAACCACGTTACGACGTTTAAGTGTTGCGTAACCACGTTACGACGTTTAAGTGTTGCGTAACCACGTTACGACGTTTAAGTGTTGTGTAACCACGTTACACAACGTTTAATTGTTTTGCATTACCAGATAGTGTTATGTCAAATTATATATCGATAGGTAGCTAATCTATACAACAAGTATCACTAAGTGGTTCGCGACCGAAGCTGACTGTTTATCAAGTGCCCGTCACCAGGTCAATTCAGACCATGGTAAGTGTTAGCCAAAATTACACCCACTCAACCTCCAGTTGAGCTTAACGTCGGGTGGGGTTTGTCAAACCCAGTAGTACTACTCAACAGTGACTCGCTATTCCAAATATTAACCGGTCCGATGTGTGGGACTTCAAATGTTACGTTTGCCGCTTAGCCCTTTACAAGTGATATATAATTTATAACAAAATCTTAAATATGCGTTTATCTCAGAAAATATGTTTATCGGAGTATGTTATCTCCCCCAAGTGAAAAACGTTTGAAAACAGTTCAAAGAGCGGGGTAAGTGAAACTCACTGTTTGCGAAGACTATCCCGATCTATATCACCAAGTGATGCGCGTCGTAGAAACTCTCTAACGTTCTAAATAACAAAGAGATTTTCTAAGTATCGGTACGTTTAACGAGTCTCTAGACTCGGCACATAATTCCTATGCACGTAACAGATTTCGTGTTTCGTTTGTGAGTCGTGTGTGACTTACACAAGTACAATTGTGATACGATACATGAGTGAGCAATTACTTTCGTGTCACGTACTAATAATGCATATCACTAGCAATTTCTCCCCGTAAGGGCAATTTGGTCACACACAACAATTAACTATCAATTATTCCCGTAAGGGCATTTTGGTCAACAAACAAAGACTAACTAACCATCATTCCCCATAAAGGGCAATTTGGTCAATTCATGGCAATCAACTAACAACTATTCCCCGCAAGGGTATTTTGGTCAAAATACAACAATTATATAAAAACTATCATATTTCATGCAATCCTACACCATTCAGCAGCTAGTTTCGTTATGACAGAATTTCTACTTGAAAGATTGCACTAGTTCACTGATTATAACGTCTCAATTAATTCACCAAAAATTACCACAGAAGCATACATATCTCAGGTTTCCAGAACATATTTTATCTTATCTTTATTCCACATATTTTTCTTATAATGACCAAAACATTACAGCAAACTCTTATCAGTCAGATTCATGTGCAACAGAATGTTATTTGCAATTCCCGTTAAAGGAAAAATCCAATAAATGCAAGACCACTTGGGTTTGGTTCCTAACTCAATGAGTCAACTTCCAGAAGTGGAACCAACCCAATTGGTCTCGTAGTTCATGAGATATAACATTTACAACATAACCTAACAGCAGGTCTAACAGCTCAGCTTTGCATCACGTTTTTATAAAATCATAAAAGTATACTTCCACTTATCCAAAAATTACGAATTTATACTTTATAGAAACTAGACTCAACCTAGTTTACTGCAGTACCCACAATCTCAATCAATTTTCACGTTTACACTTCGTTACAGTCAGTTAAACATCGTATATACATTCTGTCCAGAATCTGTTCACATCAAAACTCAACATAATAACAATCTATGAACTATCATGCATCCATATAACCCTCTAGACACTATAACTACTATCCATGCATATCAATCACACCATACATACAAGATTAGGGTTTGTGTTCTAATTCAAATCGAAGACAACAATGAATCATGCAACAACATCAATCTAGTTATCAATCCATAATCCAACTAACAACAAGCATATTAATCACCTACATGCACATGATCGGCCGATTAGGGTTTACACACAACCCATTAAACATCAAAATTAAACAACAAAGAGGTAAGAGGTGATCAAGTATACCTTCCTAGCACCTAGTTCTTGGATTAATCTCTTGATTTGATGTGTGTATGTGTGATCTTGGTGGACGGCAGCCGTGAAGAACAAGGAGAGAGAGAGAGGCGATCGGGTGGGGGTGAATGGGTTAGGGTTTTGTGAATAGGTTATATTTATAATAATACAAGTTACACTCTAGCCCCTAATCTTTCAAGTGTTACATCTCTAGCCTAAACTAGTTGGTTCTTGTTTCTTGTTTAACATTCCACATAACAATCAAGTAGCACACATATATCTAACACATAATAATCACATAATTAGTGTTTTGACGTTTGTCGTTTATTTATCAATCGTTCGCGTCAACTCGTTTGCGTTTCGGTGCGAATCCCGAAAGACTACACATGTAGTAAGTGTTAAGCGTCATTTAAACCCTAGTTTAAATGTAATGAAGTGTGCGTTATAGATTCAACGATCTTAAAGTTTGAATTGACGGAGTTGAGTTAACGGGGTTAACCTGAAATTGACGATTGTCACATCATTCCCATGTTAAAGAATTTTCGTCCCGAAAATTTGAGTCAAGTCGTGATGAGAGCCTGAAAAAGTAAGAAAAATTTTCAGTTTGTCATATCATCCCCTAGTAGAAAGAAATTTCGTCCCGAAATTTAGTTCATACCTCCGGTGATGTTTGACGGTTTGCCGGGTTTCGCGGTTTTCGGTGTTTGGTTAGCCCTTCAAAAAGGTGAGGATACTTTTTCATCATGTGATCCTCGCGTTCCCATGTGAACTCCGGTCCACGTCTCGAGTTCCAACGAACCTTAACGATTGGAATTTTGCTGCGTTTGAGCGTTTTGGTTTCCCAATCCAAAACCTCGACTGGTTCCTCAATGAACCGTAACTGTTCATCAACTTGTAGTTCCTCCAACGGGACTACTTGGGTTTCATCAGATAGGCATTTCTTCAAATTTGATACGTGGAATACATCGTGTACGCCACTGAGTTCTGTTGGTAGGTCCAGTCGATACGCCACCGGACCAATGCGCTCAGTTATCCGGTACGGACCAACATATCGTGGGTTGAGTTTGTTTCGCTTACCAAAGCGAACCACACCTTTCCAAGGTGAGACTTTGAGTAACACCCGATCGTTCACTTGAAATTCGAGAGGTTTTCGGCGCTTGTCGGCGTAACTCTTTTGGCGATCTCGTGCTCCTGCCATGCGATTTCGGATTTGAACAATCTTTTCCGAGGTTTCGAGTACCAGTTCCGGACCAGTGATTTGGCTATCACCCACCTCTGCCCAGCAGAGTGGTGATCGACACTTCCGTCCGTACAGCGCTTCAAACGGTGCTGCCTTAATACTTGCGTGGTAGCTGTTATTATACGAAAACTCTACCAAGGGTAAGTGGGGTTCCCAACTTTTTCCGAAATCTAAGACGCATGCACGCAACATATCCTCCAGGGTCTGAATAGTCCATTCACTTTGCCCATCCGTCTGAGGATGGTATGCTGTACTCATATCGAGACGGGTGCCCAGTGCGCTTTGCAGCGACTTCCAAAAGTGCGAAGTGAAACGAGAATCTCGATCGGAAATGATCGAGACAGGCACTCTGTGTCTAGACACCACTTCCTTCATGTATACTCGAGTCAGTCTTTCCATTTTGTCTGTTTCTTTAATCGCTAGGAAGTGTGCCGATTTAGTCAACCGGTCAACGATCACCCAGATGGTATCGCATCCCGTCGGTGTCTTAGGCAAACCCGTAATAAAGTCCATAGAGATGTGTTCCCATTTCCACATTGGGAGTTCCGGTTGTTGCAGAAGGCCAGATGGTTTCTGGTATTCTATCTTGACTCTGGCACAAGTCAAACATTTGCTCACGTAGGTGGAAATGTCGGCTTTCATGTTCGGCCACCAGTAAAGTGCCTTTAAATCATGATACTTTTTATCTGAGCCAGGGTGGATAGAATATCGGGACTTGTGAGCTTCGTCCATCACTAGAGTTCTCAACTCTCCGTATCGTGGAACCCAAATCCGGTTCTCAAAATATCGGACCCCGTCCGATCTGGTTTCAAGTTGCTTGCTCATGCCCCGCATGAGTTCCGATGGAAAATTATCACCTTTCAAAGCTTCCAGTTGCGCATAGCGAATCTGATCGGGTAAGCTGGCATGAATCGTGAGTTGCAATGCTCTCACCCGTCTGGGTTTATCCGTTTCATTTCTGCTGAGGGCGTCGGCCACCACATTGGCCTTGCCAGGGTGGTACTTGATGGCACAATCATAATCTTTAAGCAGCTCGACCCAACGACGCTGTCGCATGTTCAGCTCCTTCTGATCGTAGATATGTTGGAGACTCTTGTGGTCGGTGTAAATGGTAAACTTGGTACCGTACAAGTAATGCCTCCATATCTTAAGAGCAAACACCACAGCTCCAAGTTCCAAATCATGGGTCGTATAGTTCTTCTCGTGAACCCGTAGTTGTCTAGAGGCGTAGGCTATAACCTTCTCGAGTTGCATCAGCACACAACCGAGACCTTGTATAGATGCGTCACAGTGTACCTCAAAATTTTCCGTTCCCTCGGGGAGGGCTAAAATAGGGGCGCTACAAAGCTTGGTTTTCAACAGTTGAAAAGCGGATTCTTGTGCGTCACCCCAGTTGTACTTAGTGCCCTTGTGAGTCAAAGCGGTGAGGGGTTGAGCAATCTTTGAAAATCCCTCGATGAAACGCCGGTAGTAGCCGGCCAGTCCTAGGAATTGTCGCACCTCAGTCGGAGTCTTAGGTGCTTCCCAGTTTTTGATGGCCTCTACCTTACCGGGATCGACATGGATACCATTCTCGTTGATCACATGTCCTAAAAAGTGAACCTCGCGAAGCCAAAATTCACATTTCGAGAGTTTAGCATACAGTTGTTCCTTCTTCAGTAGTTCCAGAATTATCCTTAAGTGCTCTTCGTGGTCAGTCTCGTTCTTGGAGTAGACGAGAATATCATCAATGAAAACAATCACGAACTTGTCGAGGTACGCCTTGCATACTCGATTCATGAGATCCATAAATACGGCTGGTGCGTTGGTTAGGCCAAAAGGCATAACTGAAAACTCGTAGTGACCATACCGTGTTTTGAAAGCCGTCTTTGAAATATCTTCTTCGCGCACTCTCAGCTGGTGGTAACCGGATCGTAGATCGATCTTCGAGTAGTAACTCGATCCCTGAAGCTGGTCGAACAAATCATCAATTCGGGGTAAAGGATAACGGTTCTTGACCGTCACCTTGTTCAACTCCCGGTAGTCGATGCACATTCGGAAAGTCCCGTCTTTCTTTCGGACAAACAAGACAGGGGCTCTCCATGGCGATGAGCTAGGTCGGATAAAACCTTTATCCAACAAATCTTGCAACTGAGTGGACAACTCCTGAAGTTCCGCCGGTGCGAGTCGATACGGGGCTCGTGCTATGGGTGCTGCACCGGGTGTCAACTCGATTTGGAATTCGACTTGACGAATAGGAGGGAGTCCGGGCAAATCCTCCGGGAAAATTTCCGGAAAGTCTCGTACAACAGGTATATCTTCAACTCGTTTCTCCTCCGCGGATTTCTCAACAATCTGCGCCAAAATTGCCGGATGACCCTTTCGTAAATACTTCTGTGCCTTCAAAAGGGTAATGACGCTGGTGGTCATGCCGCTTCTCTCACCTCGGACCGAAATGATCTCGCCGGAAGGGGTGGTAATATGGACTATCTTATCATGGCATATAATCTCCGCTCGGTTCTCGGATAACCAGTCCATGCCGACAACGACATCGAAACTACTAAGCGTGAAAGGAATAAGGTCGATGTCAAAGACATGACCTGACAGTTTCAACTTACATCCCGCAAGTATATGAGTTGTTACTACAGTTTTACCGTTAGCTAATTCAACAGGAAACTTAGCGTCTAACGGGGTTGGAGTAAGGTTTAAAAGTTGGCTAAAAGCTTTTGACACAAAACTCCTATCAGCTCCAGTGTCAAACAAAACAGAAGCAAAACAATCGTTTACAGGGAACTTACCAGACACCACATGCGGATCATTGCGGGCTTGACCCGATCCAATCACGAACGCTCTTCCTTTGCCATTTCCTCCACCATTACTGCCACTTCCATTACCCCCATTATTGTCATTCTGTTTCAGCTTGGGGCAATCCTTCCGGAAATGACCTTCCTGTCCGCATTCAAAACATCCCTTAGTCGTCATCGGTGGCTTAGGAGCACCCTTCGCCGCAAGGTCAACTCTACATTCCTTCGCTTGGTGACCTATCTTTCCGCATCTTTGACACTTGACACGGTCACACTGACCAACATGATGAAAGTTGCACCTGTTGCACTTTGGATATTTCCCAGCATATCCGCTCGAAACCTGCCCGCTACCGTTGTTGTTGTTGTTGTGATTCTGAGTGTTGAAACTCCGAGTAAATTCGGGCTTACGGTAGTGGTGTTGCGGTGGGAGGTTTGAGGATGAAGATCTGGTGTTGTCAAACTTTCTCTTCCCGCTGTTCGGGTTGCTGTTGTTGTTACTGTTGCTGACGTGGTCATTACTCGGGTTGTCACGGGCCTTAACAGTCGAACCCCTTGGTGGTAACGCACCCTGGGTCACAGCCTGATCCGTCAGTTTGTGAGCTAAACGGATCGCTTGTTGGATCGTGGCTGGTCGGGAAGACGTCACCATGCCCTGAATCTGTGGTGCTAACCCATCAATGTACAACTCTATTCTCTTGCTCGGCGGATCCACCATCCGCGGACACATCACTGCCAACTCGTGCGAACGAGTAGTGTAGGCTTCAATCTCCGAACCCACCATCTTCAACGACCAAAACTCCGATTCTAACTTCGCAATTTCTTCCCTCGGACAGTACTCCTCTCGCATCATGTTTTTGAACTCCTCCCAGTTCATCGCGTTAGCCAGTTCCAATCCAAGGATCTGGACGTTCGAATTCCACCAAGTGAGGGCGGAATCCTCAAGTGTCCCAGCAGCGAATTTGACTCTACTGGCAGGGGGACAGTTACACATCTCAAAGGCCGACTCGGATTTCTCAGCCCAACGCAGGAAGCCTATAGCTCCCTCAGTGCCCTTA
The DNA here is from genome assembly GCF_021521415.1 of Bidens hawaiensis. Classification (NCBI taxonomy): domain Eukaryota; kingdom Viridiplantae; phylum Streptophyta; class Magnoliopsida; order Asterales; family Asteraceae; genus Bidens; species Bidens hawaiensis. The sequence continues at coordinate 345,955 of NW_027492546.1, forward strand.
AACGTACTGGGCTTGCAGTCAAGGTAGTTCTTGAAGGTACACGTTCCACTCGGACCTCCAGTTTGATTCTGTACGTGTGCGGCTAAGGCGGCCGCAACATGGTCATTCAGCAGAGTTTGGAGTTCAGCTGCAGTCATGCTGATGTTACCACGTCCTCGTCCAGCGTTTCTTCCAGCCATTTCCTAGAATCACCGTATAAAATGTTAAACATGAATTTTTCTTTCATATACAACACACCATACATGTAATAAAAGATAGGTAAGAAAGAAAATAAGAAACAACATCGCATCACAACCACATATTAGTCTAAAAAAAATTCATGATTAAAACCATTGTATTCGCTACAAAGTATTTCCAATCAATCCTTAAAATCATAGAAAAATAATAGTTCGGATGGAGACAACCCCTTCATCTAAGTGTCATCATTACTAGATGTCGTCATCTGAGGACACCTCTGAGTGTGCCTCCTCCTCAGCCGGTTCTTCTTCAGGTTCTTCTTCGGGTTCCTCCTCGGGATCTTCCTCGGGATCTTCCTCAGGCTCCTCTTCGGGATCTTCTTCAGGTTCTACTTCAGGCTCTGCCCCAGGCTCGGCCTCAGGCTCTGCCTCAGGTTCGGCTGCGTTCTGAGCAAGTTGCATTTGTAGGATATCGCAACGTTCTAACGCTATTTCGGTTCGGGTCCTTGCTTCTTGGAGTTGCTCTTTCAAGTCTATCATTTCGGCTTGCATCTTCATCATAACCCTCATCTGTTGATCACTAGCCCCTTGCATATCTTTCATTGCCGCCGCCATGCGGGCCATCTCCTCCTTATTCTCGGTTTCGTCTTTTAACAATCTGGAAACGTTCTCTCTTGTGTAGCGCATGTAACCCACATCACGCTCCAAACAAGAAACGACAGCTGCGAGAACTCGCTCTACAGGTTCGGTTATGGGTGGTAGGGTGTTGGGATAAGCAGGATGGTTCGGGTGAGGCAACGGGGGAACTTGTTCGCGATAGACCATACGTCTGATCATGTTGGGGTACCAATCCCAGCTAACGTTGTTTTCATACAGGCCTCCGGATAGGCGGTACCTCTTCGGTGCAGGAGCTTCGAGTTCCGGGACTACACGGGGTGGCGAGGCAGTAGGTAACTGCGGTTCCTTCCCGTGAGCATGCGTCATCGAATCGGATGATGATGAGGGTGGCGTCGACATTCCTACAGGTAAGCCGTGTATATGCGCGCGTATGAGTGAAGGAGGTAAAGAAATAAGATTTCAAGACTACACAAACCTATGCAGTGCGTATCATTATAACTAATGGGTCGTCGCGGTTATAGTCTAGTATGCATGCAGCTTCTAGTTCGCTATAACCAATGGCTCTGATACCAATCTGTCACACCCTCAAAATCCACTAACGGAGTTTTACCGTCAGAGGGTGTGAACTGGCAGGATCGGAATCATCAGTTATAATCAAACCATAAAAACGTTTAAATGCAAATAAGTGCGGAAGCGTAAAAACCTTAATTCAAAAGCTGCGTCACGCAGGACGACTTAAAACCAAAGATAACTGTTAAAAGTATGTTTGCAAAATAAAAGTGTTTTCATTTAATGCATGCTCCTAAACCGCGCGCCCGCCTCGGCTACCTGAGAATAACATACTAAAAGTGTCAACACAAGGTTGGTGAGTTCACAAGTTAAATAAGATAAATCGTTTAGCGTTTTGCGTAACGAGTAACCTCGTTACGACGATTCAGTGTTTTGCGTAACCACGTTACGACGTTTAAGTGTTGCGTAACCACGTTACGACGTTTAAGTGTTGCGTAACCACGTTACGACGTTTAAGTGTTGTGTAACCACGTTACACAACGTTTAATTGTTTTGCATTACCAGATAGTGTTATGTCAAATTATATATCGATAGGTAGCTAATCTATACAACAAGTATCGCTAAGTGGTTCGCGACCGAAGCTGACTGTTTATCAAGTGCCCGTCACCAGGTCAATCCAGACCATGGTAAGTGTTAGCCAAAATTACACCCACTCAACCTCCAGTTGAGCTTAACGTCGGGTGGGTTTGTCAAACCCAGTAGTACTACTCAACAGTGACTCGCTATTCCAAATATTAACCGGTCCGATGTGTGGGACTTCAAATGTTACGTTTGCCGCTTAGCCCTTTACAAGTGATATATAATTTATAACAAAATCTTAAATATGCGTTTATCTCAGAAAATATGTTTATCGGAGTATGTTATCTCCCCCAAGTGAAAAACGTTTGAAAACAGTTCAAAGAGCGGGGTAAGTGAAACTCACTGTTTGCGAAGACTATCCCGATCTAGATCACCAAGTGATGCGCGTCGTAGAAACTCTCTAACGTTCTAAATAACAAAGAGATTTTCTAAGTATCGGTACGTTTAACGAGTCTCTAGACTCGGCACATAATTCCTATGCACGTAACAGATTTCGTGTTTCGTTTGTGAGTCGTGTGTGACTTACACAAGTACAATTGTGATACGATACATGAGTGAGCAATTACTTTCGTGTCACGTACTAATAATGCATATCACTAGCAATTTCTCCCCGTAAGGGCAATTTGGTCACACACAACAATTAACTATCAATTATTCCCGTAAGGGCATTTTGGTCAACAAACAAAGACTAACTAACCATCATTCCCCATAAAGGGCAATTTGGTCAATTCATGGCAATCAACTAACAACTATTCCCCGCAAGGGTATTTTGGTCAAAATACAACAATTATATAAAAACTATCATATTTCATGCAATCCTACACCATTCAGCAGCTAGTTTCGTTATGACAGAATTTCTACTTGAAAGATTGCACTAGTTCACTGATTATAACGTCTCAATTAATTCACCAAAAATTACCACAGAAGCATACATATCTCAGGTTTCCAGAACATATTTTATCTTATCTTTATTCCACATATTTTTCTTATAATGACCAAAACATTACAGCAAACTCTTATCAGTCAGATTCATGTGCAACAGAATGTTATTTGCAATTCCCGTTAAAGGAAAAATCCAATAAATGCAAGACCACTTGGGTTTGGTTCCTAACTCAATGAGTCAACTTCCAGAAGTGGAACCAACCCAATTGGTCTCGTAGTTCATGAGATATAACATTTACAACATAACCTAACAGCAGGTCTAACAGCTCAGCTTTGCATCACGTTTTTATAAAATCATAAAAGTATACTTCCACTTATCCAAAAATTACGAATTTATACTTTATAGAAACTAGACTCAACCTAGTTTACTGCAGTACCCACAATCTCAATCAATTTTCACGTTTACACTTCGTTACAGTCAGTTAAACATCGTATATACATTCTGTCCAGAATCTGTTCACATCAAAACTCAACATAATAACAATCTATGAACTATCATGCATCCATATAACCCTCTAGACACTATAACTACTATCCATGCATATCAATCACACCATACATACAAGATTAGGGTTTGTGTTCTAATTCAAATCAAAGACAACAATGAATCATGCAACAACATCAATCTAGTTATCAATCCATAATCCAACTAACAACAAGCATATTAATCACCTACATGCACATGATCGGCCGATTAGGGTTTACACACAACCCATTAAACATCAAAATTAAACAACAAAGAGGTAAGAGGTGATCAAGTATACCTTCCTAGCACCTAGTTCTTGGATTAATCTCTTGATTTGATGTGTGTATGTGTGATCTTGGTGGACGGCAGCCGTGAAGAACAAGGAGAGAGAGAGAGGCGATCGGGTGGGGGTGAATGGGTTAGGGTTTTGTGAATAGGTTATATTTATAATAATACAAGTTACACTCTAGCCCCTAATCTTTCAAGTGTTACATCTCTAGCCTAAACTAGTTGGTTCTTGTTTCTTGTTTAACATTCCACATAACAATCAAGTAGCACACATATATCTAACACATAATAATCACATAATTAGTGTTTTGACGTTTGTCGTTTATTTATCAATCGTTCGCGTCAACTCGTTTGCGATTCGGTGCGAATCCCGAAAGACTACACATGTAGTAAGTGTTAAGCGTCATTTAAACCCTAGTTTAAATGTAATGAAGTGTGCGTTATAGATTCAACGATCTTAAAGTTTGAATTGACGGAGTTGAGTTAACGGGGTTAACCTGAAATTGACGATTGTCACACAGCCACCCTACCCTCACCAACCACAGACCTGCATGTCCTGTCCAAATCAAATCAAAATCTTTTATCCACTCCTCCACTTTTAAATAAATAATAATAATTTCCATACTTTATCATCATTACACCTAGATATGAAAAGATTACAATCCCCCTAAAGTAAGGGATTGTGTTCCCTAAATCTTGCCTATAAATATGTAACCCAAATTATCACCCAAACACACTTCAAACTTCTCTCTTAAAACTGCAAATTGCACTAATCATCGTCCAGGCATCCGTTTGATTTTCAATTCCGTTCCTGTTACTAGGTAAGCCGAGATTATAACCCTGAGATCTACTTTCCAACCCTTATATTCTCCTATTTCTTGATCTTAATATATATACTTGTTATTTATATCGTATTCTAGACCTTCAATTCCGAGGCCAACACCAAGAAAACCCGAATCTCGATTAAACCCTTAACAAGAACCACAGGTGAGTCTCACAGCCCCTATTTTCACTGTTTTCACTATTTTTAAACTGTTTTCGGGGCGAGGGACACGCACTGAAATAATATTTTATCATGGTATACTTACAAGCTATGCAAGCGATTATGTGTTTAAATTATGTTTCATGATGAGCAATGCAAACGGTTATCTATGGTTTTCGATGTTAGTGCACCAGGTTCGAGCAAGTGATCACTTTACCATTGGAACTCTAAGGGTAGGGACAGCTGGTTTGATCCGCCCACTCGTAGGGGTCGCACCTCTTACACAGACGAGTGCCTAGCATGTCACGGGGCAGTACTATGGGATTGAGCCCGCTCGTAGAGGTCGCTCCTCTTACGCAGACGAGCGCCTTGTTTTCCGGCACAACGTCCGCGCGTAACTCGCGGGACGGTATTATTCGCTCGTAGTGGCAGCGCCACTTACACAGACGAGCACGGTACTCAGAAATGTTCGCGCGTAACCCGCGGGACGGATTTATCAGAGGAAACGATATCAGAACTATGTTTTACTAAGCATGTGTTTCAATGATGCTATCAGAATTATGTTTTAGAATGATTTCTATCAAGACTATGATGCAATACGATTTATCAAGTTACTAAAACTTGTGAACTCACTCAGTTTATACTGATTCAAATGTTTTACGTGTCTTTCAGGAGATAACTAGGTAGCGCATGGAGTCACACTTAGAGCACCTCACGCTGAACATCTAAAACTAGCTTTTTGGAAGATTTTAGTTCTATCCCTTCGATGTGCGCGGTTGTTCCCGCCACGCAAAGGGGATATGGCGTGGAAATCTTCAACAGTTTTTATACTTGGATGTTTTTATGTAATCTTTAAACAATGTAATGTATTTGATTTTAAACATTTCATGCGCAATGAAAATCTATCTTTGAATGTTTTGCAATGGCCCGTGCTTAATTATCAATCCCCACTCGCGCGCGCCCGGCTGTTTCCGCCGTTCAGGGCCGGGTGTGACAAGTATAAAACTACCCATTAGCGCAGAAGAAAAAACCACTGAGTCGCATAAGCACTATGGCAAATTAACTTTGGTTCCCGCGTGGGGTGTACAAGCTTTCGCGGGTTAGTCCCGGCTCCCGCCAGCCCCATACGAGCTCCGGTGTGCCAACACCAGCATCCGCGAGTCAACTCTGAGTTCCTGTGTGAAAACCGCGGTTCAAGAGAAATTTCTTACGGGACAACCATATGGGTTAAATACATCTTCCGCGGCCAGCAAAACTCCTTCACATCATTTCTGCTTTCCGCAACTGCATGCATAACTTTGGTCTATTTTGGCTTCCGCATGCCGCAAGCAGGTTATCCGCGGGTTGATTACACCATCTTGGCAGGTCATTTTCTGTCTTCACAGGCGGTTCAACCTGGCTTCCGGTATGAATCATAACTGCTCCGCCATGCTTCACCTCATGCCAACGATAAAAATTCCGGAGTTTGGGATAGACATATTTTGCTTCGATTTAATGATATCTCAATCTTCAAGACAAAAGATCAATCAACCGTCAACCATCACGTGTTGCAGATATTTATAGAAAGAATGGAATTAATTTTCAAATTTTCAAAACAACTCTTCTAAGTTTGAGATCATATTTATTATGATCTTAAATAAGGGTTTTAATATGTTGACATTTTACCCTTCTCGGGTCTCCAACAAGCATAACAATTGATGAAGCCAATTATCAAGGATGTCTCTCGTTAGAGGCGTGGAATCCTCTCAACAATGTAAGTGAATTTCTTCACATTTTAACCAACATACCATTATAAAACGCGTGGAGTGCTTAAGTCATGTCTTGACACAATTTCCATTTTTATTAATAAACTAATATTACATACTAGTTTATGAGATGAAATGGAGATGTCATAAATTTTACTAATAAACGTATGTATTACCAAATCTTTGAGACGATTATTAGTAAATATGACTATGAGCGGTTATTTAATTTTATATGACATCTTAAAACAACAAATATCATTTTTGTAAATGATATAAAAAGATGTTTATACTCGTCCGCGCATGTGATTAAAACTTTATTAACAAGTTTATTATTACAAGTTCAATGCTACTAACATTATTCAGCAGCAATGAACTGGGGGACCATCATAGTATATCACCACTACATTAGCGCGTGTCATCTTTGGATGGAGGACGTCCAAATAACAGGCTAATGCCAACGCCAGTGCTACAGGCTAATGCCAATGCCACGGCTACAGGCTAATGTCAACGCCACGGCTACAGGATAATGCCAACACCAGTGCTACAGGCTAATGCCAACGCCAGTGCTAAATTGAGGATGGGAACCTTATAAAAAACCTTTATGGCCACACGCCGAATTAATGACATGCTTGTCATCTTATGATAAAAAGGGCCGCGTGCCAAACTCACCATCATGATTTAAAATCTCTTACAACCAGAAGCAAAGTAGACACACATGTAACAGGTCATAATTGGGTCAAGAAAGCACTACTCCTCACTCCTGAACATTCCTCATAAGTCCAGCACTTCACCAAACCGCTTGCACGCCCTGGAGAAGCTCTGGACTGGGGGGACTTGTAGGTGTAGGGTACGTCAAACCCGGTACGATCCTTTATTTATTACATTATGTATTATGTTTATTACATTATTGTTATTTTCTACTAATTATGCCCATTGGGCTGGGGGTTTGTGGAGGTAACCCCTAACCGGGCCTGGCCAATAAAGGTTAGGGTTCATGATGGTAGCCATGGAGTTCCTATATAAGGAGCCTTTATCATTTATTGAAAGGACCTTCTATTGGACCCTTGGCTCCCACATATTTTTGTGTCTGTAAACAAGAGTTCATTCTCTTAGCAGTCACCTCCACTTTTATATGGCAGATCTGAGCAACCGAAGAAGAAGATCAAGGCGGTGGTTCGTTCATCTTGAAGACCGGGGAACTTGAACATAGATCCGACTCGGATCCATTTCATGTTTCTTCAGAATGCTAGATGGCCGGTTTATGGTTCAAATACAAGTGGATACCGCCAGCAGCACAACAGTGTGATAATGGAAGTGAATAGCAGTATGGTAATAAAAGCGTATTGGAAATGGACGACGCTACAATAATGGAAGTTGGAATGGAAACAGGAATTCAGAGCAATACAATAACAGAAATGGGAATGTGAATGGACAACATTACACCAAGGGAAGTTGTAATGGGAATGCACAGCATAACACCAAGGGAAGTTGGAATGGGAATGCACAATAATACACCAAATGGAAGTTGGAATGGGAATGCACAATAATACACCAATGGAAAATTGTTGGCCTAATTTCCAGCCATATCACGACTTGATCTCCAAGCTCTATTTCCAGCCATATCTACTTTTATTCCAGTTATTCATGTAACACCGTGACCTTGTGTGTAATATGCCAGGGCGGAATATGTCTGGGCGGTACGTACTGCTCACAAGCTCATGACACTATTAATGTGACAAATTTAATTACTTCATTTCATTAAATCACAAGTACACAATTTGACATTAATCAATTTACTATACGATAAATTTGAATTTCATTATGATATGTTTTTAATAATCTAATGGTCCAACTATCTGGTAATCGATCCTCAAATTAAACTTCAACCTGCAGCACGCTTAAAATAATGTATTGTGTCAGCAATAATGTTGGTGAGAATTCGTAAAGTTTGTATATGTATATAATATGAAAAGTAGAAAATTCACAAGTTAAGATGCAACGTCTCAATCATAAGGTAAAATAAAATAAATACATGATATTTTCGTTCGCTTGACGTAAGCCAAATCAACCAAGGAACCCCCGTTCGCCAACCTACTAGGAGTAATAAATGAGACCACCAAACATTCCAACATAAGTTGAAGAATTAGGCGGCGCAGGTTCGTCCCGTCGAACCCTCCCACTATGAGTATGTGTTTGCGTTTGAGTCACTTCCACCAACAAAATCAGTAAACAACTAGCACGTAATCACATAATTTACAAGCATTATGATATGAAACAAATACATACGAGACACATATGTAAATTTTGGTTTACAACATGAAATAACAATAAAATTTTGTAACGTACTACACCCCAAAATGTTAAAAGATGAAAAAGCAGTTATGAAAAACTCACTTGTTAAAGTAAGCAAGTGAACGCAAACTAAACGTTTGAGCGAGCTGAACCTGTCAAGTTCGGTTGGGCGAGCGGTCCTAGAAAATAAATTCTAGATTCAAAACAATGGACATAAAATATCAAAGACGGTGATAGGTTTTGTTCAAAGTTTGGTTTTTTTAGAGTTTATAAAGAAAACTATATGTTTCCCTCTATAATTGGTTTAGTAATGTTTTTGATATAAAAATACCCAAGTTAGTAAAATTTATTTAGTATTTGGGTTGCGATTTTTTTTAATCAATTTTTATGAGTTTGGTCGTTCAAGAAAGTTAAACAACCTAAAAAGTAAGAAAATGGTTTAAGCGAGTGATTCGTTTTTAGTCGGATCCGAACCCGGTTTTATGTCGGATTCGTTTCCGTCATGATAAAAATATTATCCTTTGGTTGGAACTTTAGTAGTTTGTGTTCCAAAAGTTACATGTAGAAAAATAACCAACTTTGTCCAAAATAAACATAAGCAAGTTGAGTTTGTTTTTAGTCGGACGAATGTCGTCTGAAAAATATTTTTAATATAACATAACATCTAGGGGTGCAAACGAGCCGAGCCGAGCCCGAGCTCGACTAGGCTCGAGCTCGGCTCGTTTAACTTGCACAGAGCTCGAGCTCGAGCTCGGCTCGTTTCGAGCTCTATTTTCAAAGCTCGAGCTCGGCTCGTGAATGGATTTTGAAGCTCGAGCTCGGCTCGGGCTCGGCTCGTTTACTATTTACTAATTATTTTTTTATATAATTATAATTATTTTATATATTTTTTTCTATTATAATTTTATGTATAAAAGAATATATATTATTCAGTTATTTTTATTTATTTTTTCATAACATTATATTTATTAATTAATAATTATTAATAATATATTATTAAAAAATATATAAATGGCAGGCTCGTTTAGGCTCGTGAGCCGGCTCGAGCTCGATAACTAAAGCTCGGGCTCGGACTCGTTTATTAAACGAGCTTATTTTTAGGCTTGAGCTCGGGCTCGGGCTCGGGCTCGATAAAGCTCGGCTCGAACGGGCTTTTTAACGAGCCGATCTCGAGTAGCTCGCGAGCTGCTCGGCTCATTTGCACCCTTAATAACATCCTAAACAAACTAAACTCGCAAAAAAATCAACATGCTAACCCGAGGAGTGAACACAATACAAAAAGAATAAATTTGAATTTGGGTGGTTTGACTTTCTTTGGTCAAACTTGAATTTTGCACAAATTAGAGAGCTAGAACGTAATTGGGAGTGAAATGAGTTGTGGTGCAAGATTTGTAGAATTGAAGTGGTATTAATATAGGACATAAATCGTTGAAAACAAGGTTTAAATGAATTAATTAGATGACTAATCAAGTGCCTAGTCAAAAGGCATAAGACTAGTGTAACAATCCGAACTTTTCGTTTATTGTTTTGATAGTCGTTACCCGACCCGTTTCATAGTTCGGGTAATTTAATCAATAAAATTTCCCATTTATCGAGTTTATTTTTATTTTTTGTTTATCTTATTTATTTAATTACCTTTTATAACTTTGATTTATATGCAAAACCAACCCTAAACTTAGTTTATAACTCGTTTGTAACCAACTAGAAGTATAAGAGTCAATTTGCAAATTCTATAATATATATCCATCAACCCTAAACCCGACCCGGCCAAAGATCCCATACCCGATTGTTGCTTGAGACATAATTCTTGTATTATAATTGAAATTGATCTTGGGAAAACGTTTACATGCCTATTTTGACTCACACTGACACGTTAATTTGAGAATAAGATCAAAAATTGATTTCATTGATCAAAATACAAAACCGACATTTATCAAATCATTATTATACCATTTAGGATAGTTATTAATTCAATTAAACAGGTACAATCAATCCTGCAATCCTCATGAAACAAAACCCTAGATTAATTGCATTCTATCAGCCTATTGTTAGCTATTCGAGTTCAAGTTAAGTCGTCCTTATTTCAATCAATTTCACTTTCAATTCGTAAATATTAAAGGTAATTGTTATATGGTTCTGGTTCGCTTTTAATCCACTACCAATGTAACATCGTGAAAGTTTCGAGTTTAAAATACCAAGTTTGAAAGTTAAAAGACCAAAAATGACAAGTTCTAAACTCCAAGGACTAAATTGAAAAATCTGGTTTCCTGACCCATAGCGATACGCGATGGATCAGAAGGGGAACCCATCGCGTATCGCGATGGGTTGACTGACAGGCAGGGCACGTGGCCTGCCACGTGTCCACACGTGGCACAATGTCCGCCACATGTCACCACGCGGCATCACGTCTGCCAGGTGGCAAGCCTAGTGGTGACTGGTGATGGCTACGTCGTGATACGCGACGAGCTAACCCAATGGCCATCGCGTATCGCGATGAGCTTCCTGTTTTGCCTATAAATAGAAGGCCACGACCATCTCACTCTTCACACTCAATTTTCACACATATCTCTCTCTCTCTAACATCTCTCTAAACCCCATAAAAGTATACCCTCGATCACATCGTAAAACGTGCCCAAATTCCTCAATTTTCGTACCCAACTACCAACGTTTCCTCAATTTTCGTGCCACACACCGACGACGTTCCAACAAAGAAGGTGTTGTCATCCCGACGTCCTGACGACCCGCCTCGTAAAGCGTGCCGAAGTGTGGGGAATATTAGAGTGCATTGTTTTGCGTGACAAGAAAAAAGTGTCGAAAAGAAGGTTGATCAACAAGATAAAGAAGATGAGACGACGTTGAAGTGCTGCTTGATTGTGTAGGGTTCTTATAAGCCAACAAAGGTAGGCATGATGCCTGAATAAAATAATAATAAATAGTAAAAGGCTTAAAACCCTAAGTCGAGGATATACTCGATACCTCGATAAATTAAAGTAAATATGACAAAGAAAAGAAAAGAATATGATTATATACATCAATGTGACTATTATATAATTCTTTGTTATTGAATACTATTTAAGTAATTATGAATATTCTTAAATAATAAAGAAAAGAAAAGAATACGTTTCTTAGAGAATAAGAAACATAGAGTTTTTAAACAAAAATAAAATAAGATTAACTAAAGGTTTATATTATAAAAGAAAAGAAAAGAAAGACTTTTAATTTACAAAATAAAAGAAAGAAAAAATACTTTTAACTAAATGTTTTAAAGTAAGGAAAATATAATCGAGGTAACGATTATAAAAAGAGACTAAAGGTCTTAAGCCGGATTGTATATCCGACTAACAAAAGGTTATACTCGTACTATAGGTGCGAGATAGCAACAAAAGGGAAAGACCCTCGGACAGTGTATTGAAGATGATCCAAATCAAAAAATGTGAATACGCCCCAAACTTTACAAACTTGTTTAAGTTGAGTCAAAAAGAATTAAATGAAAAGAATTACATGGGATTAGGTGTCTCTAAAAAATTATAAACAAAAGTAAGCGCTAGCCCTCAGGCGGTCGTGTACGTTTGTCTGGATCCTTACATATGTGGTAATTAGACGGTGGGCACATCGTGCCACACCTGGTCATATGACGCTTTCCATGAGGGGAGCATGACCATGTGTATATGCATGGTACCTAACTAGTGTCGAACGTTGCGGTGTTTGCTGGGGTGTTTTGTGTAGAGACTTGAGTTTATAATTGTTTCTGTTTTAAAGCTTGACTATTCCTAAGCCACGATGGGCCGGACATAACTATGTCTCGAGGGGTAATCAAGTAAAAGAAAATATTTTAGCGTCAGCATATTTACCAGCATGTGTTGTTGACGTATTTTCTAAACATTTTGCAGGTAATCAAGAATAGGGCATGGAAGCTCGAAGTGCTCAAGATATCCGATGGCTCGAATCTTTTTGTTAAACTTTAACTTATAAATGATGGTTTTGTAAATAACAAGTAATATTACTTAACACTAAACGGGAACTTTTTATCCCGTCTTTTGTTAATGTAAATATTATATTTTAAATCCACATAATATAAAGATTTCCGCTTTTAATACGTAACTCTGATATAATTACAAATGTGGTACCAACATATGTGTCGCACGCCTAGGCCGTGGTCTGGGGTGTGACAACCAATAACCCTATGATGACTCGGCCAAACAACAATCGAATAAGCCGATTGTAAATTTTAGGGTTCATGTGGTCGGGGACGATGACGGGTTGTGCATAAAAGTTAATGGTTCTAAACTATAACCAGGTGAGACACCAGCCCAGTTGGCTGGTGCAAATGTTGTTGGTTCATGTGAACCGGCTGGAGGCGCGGGTTTGAGCCCTCCAGCCCGGTTTTTGGTTGTTTTATTTTTTAATTATATTTTAAATTAATAAAATTTATTATAATTAATATAAAAGGATAACTAAACATTTTCTTTTGTGAAAACTGGCACTTCTAAATTGACAATTTTCGATCATTGAACATTTAACATTCTTAAAACCCTATATATGTATATAAAATACTAGTTTGAGGCCCGTGTATTACACGAGTAGTTTTTGAAAATACAATGTTTAATAAATAATCAGTATATAAGAAGCAATAAACTCGTTAAACATTATTAATACAGTTGTTGTACAATAGTCTTTAAAACAATTTTAAAGTAAAAGATAATTATAAATATAAATTTTTGAAAAAAAAATATGAAGTAAATATTAAAAACAAATTTCGAAGTATAATTTTTAAGAATGGTAACTATTATTTTACTATTAAAAATTTGTTTAAAAAAAGTGATGTTTAATGTAGCAGTGACAAGTGACAAAATTTGTAGCCATTTATTAGAGAGTATAGATATAGATGTTTTAAATAAATAAAGGTTATAATAATAAAAAACGTGTTAAACTTGTTTTTTCATCAATCTTATTAATCAAAGGTTCGTTAAATATTTAATATAAATATTTAAACTAAATATTATCGTAGATATTTTCATATTACAGTTATTGTTTAAATATTTATATTTGTATTATAAGTATATTTTATATTAAATTTATTAAAATTATCTTATTTGTGTATTTATCTTATATCAAGGGTATATGATAGTCGTTTTGCAATTAATAACAGTAACAACAATGTAAGTAAATAAAAACAACAATGATGTTTATACAATAAAATTAATAATAGTTCAAATAATAAATATTTTCACAAACTTACCCGAACATCGTTGAAACCCGAATCAATTATAAGTCTTATAAAATTTACATTTAATTCCTATTATCATTCTTAACTAGGAATCCTCGTCGGTAAATCTCGAAGAGTGTGAACGTTTCATTATCTTATCATCACATTGTCCCTCTCGTTCATTCGATAAGATGAGTAATCACTCCTCTAATATTACTTATTTTAAATCTTTTGGGGACATATGCTTGCTTTAAATTAGTTACCTAATACCAAGTATTATCATTAGCAAACTGTGAATCTTTGTGTGTGTAACAATTAAATGCCTAATTGCTATATGTTTATTTGTTTTAGTTGAACGCATTCAGAGAGGTCCATCATAATCACATATAGTATGATCATACGACCGTCGTAGTAGCTAAAGCCTGATTCGCAAGGCAATGGTTTTACCGACACCCATAGTTGCTCATGGCTTGATTGCTTATACTCACAAAAGACATTTTTTCATTTTTATAGTCATATTATATCAAATACTGGTGATTTCTCACTCAACCTCATGTTGAAAAATATATGTATTTTGTACGCATTCGCAGGTTTTCAGTTGGCTTGATTATCAAGGTGAAGGAAAAACATAGAGATGTCTTTAAGTTCTAAAAGTTTTTATAAGACAATTTTTTTTCTTTTATTTGGGATGGTTTTGCCATTTCTTAAAAGTTGTTGTACTTGATTCATGTTTGGATATTTGGTTATTTAAATTTATTAAATAGATATTGTCACCTTTTAACAATGTTGTTGGAATCGGTCTACCCAATACACATATTAGAGTTGATGTGGCTAGTACGTTATGATCCAAGTCAGGTCGTACCCAATAACAAGCTAGACAAACACCACGATATTTATTTAAGATATGATCTAACAAATAAATATCAACACTTAGAATATTTGGAAATTGGGTTTCTAAATATTTGTACTTGTGTAATAAATAAATTATATGGATAATTTATGTTATGAAAGATTTTTCATTTTGCATATACGATGTTATTTAAGATGGTTAAATAACGATATTCAAGACTTACCGCATTTTGCATTTTGCATATACCATGTTATTTAAGTTGGTTAAATAACAATATGTAATGCATACTGGATTTTGTATGTTATGTTATGATATAACATAAGTAAATAAATAGATTACTTGAGTTTTGAAATTAGGTGAGAACCCATGTGATCTGCCACTTTTCCCCCTTCTCTCTTCTCACTTAATTGTTTTATTTATTTCCAAGACATGCACAAGAATGCAAGATTCAATTGGCAGATTTGTGTGGTGCATTAGTTACTCACAACTCTCTCTCTCTCTCTCTCAAACACACACACACACAAGTTGCAAGAAAACTTTCTTCTTCCTCTCTCTAATTTCGGCTAAGGGAAGGAACAACAAGAACGTTTTTTCAAGTGTAAATCCTAGCACAAGGTGTGTAATGGAAGCTTGAAGGGTATACAAGCTTGAGGTTCTACTATCTTGAATACTAGCCATTCATATCTTCATCTCCTTCATTTTTCTCTTGAGCTCTTGAAAGTTGTATGCTAAGAACACCCTATGGTTCTTTATATTGGTAAACATGCAAATTCGTTTATGGATCCGGGGCTTGGGTTTTGCATATAAAATCGGTTTTGTATTCATCTAATTAACAAGATTTAAAACTTATTTATCCGCTGCGTTTTTCATATAAATGGGTTTATATGACTTTGATAATCTTGTTAAAACGCAACAATGGCATCAAGATCCGCTTATACGGATACATGCTTCAATAGATCTAAAAATTTTCGGGTTTTTTGGTGATGTTCACCATATGGCCGAAAGTTTTGGGGCTTTTGGTTACGCCTTGGTTTTTAAAGATTATACTTTACATTCATGTGGTAATCTTGAAGAATTAAGTCATTTGGATAATTGATTATTTTGTTTGGACAAAAACCCAAAGTTTTCGGTTTGATTAACCTTGGCCGAAAACTTTAAGTGTTAAAATAGGAACCATTTTGGATTTACACAGTTTGCATATTCGTATATGCATTTGCATGTTCATAATCTAGCCATGACCTTATGTTTGGATGTGTGTTTGCGTTGTGATTAATTCAATTATTCAATATGGTTGTAATATTCATTTATTTGGGTTTGTAATTTATTTATTCATTTCATATTGGTTTGTAATAATAAGTAGTCAGTTGTATTTCTTTTACTAGAGAAAAATGTATCAGGATATATTTTTTGTAAAAGAAGATGCAACAAAGTTACGGTTTTAGTTTTGGGCCTTAATGGACCTCATAGTCCAAGAAGAGATTTTAGACCAATGGCCAAAACCCAAACATGGAGGCCTAAGAAAGCTAGAAGCTGAAGTTGGAGCCCAAAAGGAAGCCCAAATAAAATGGAAGAGTCACAACACAAGGTGAACACTTGAAGTTGGATGCGGGGTCAAGTGGGAGTTCACTGACACATGCCTTGTGTCATTCTCGTCCCTTAGTAGAGACCTTTTGGAACACTTGTTTCGGTCAACAAGTGTAGCCAAGTTTAAGTGGCTATGGTTATGAACTTGTGGTTGTTTATTTATGCATGTTTGGTTGTTTTATGTTTTGCATATGGTGTAACATCACGTAAATTTCGAGTTAAAAATGTCAAGCTTCCAAAGTCAATGGACCAATCTTGCCAAATTCCAAACTCCAAGGTTTAAAAATGAAAATTCTGTTTTCTTGTCCTTTCGCGATACGCGACAGGACAAAGGACAAACCCATCGCGTACCGCGACGGGCTTGGTCAAAAGGTTCTAGAAAAGTCAACAGCGATACGCGATCGCTGTCGAACCAACGTCATCACGATACGCGATGACGTGGTCTGACACAGTGTGACACGTGTGCCACGTGGCAGACGGTGGCGTAGTGTGTCACCACGTGTCACCACATGGCAACACGTCCACCACGCGTCGCCACGTGTCAACATATGGCACAATGCATGCCACGTGTCACCACGGGGCAGATCTACGTGGTGACTCAGGCAGCCTACGTCGCGATACGCGACGGGCTTGCCAAGGAGGTCGTCGCGTACCGCGACGGGCTCTAAAATTTCCTCTATAAATAGAGGCCATCGGCCTCTCATTTCCATCATCCCAAAATCAGTTCTCATCTCTCTCTTAAATACCCACTCTCTCACTACCTCAAAGTTCGTGTCAAATACCCGATCGTTATCTCGTTTTCCGTGCCATACCTCAATAATTGTGCCATATCCCGACGATAATCCAAACAAGAAGGTGGTGCCATTCTGACGTTCCTTTTTAAGAAGTGTTGGTGCCTCGAAGTATGTGTCAAGACAAAGAGAAGCGTTGGTGTCTCGTTTTGAGTGCAAAGAAAAGGGTGTAGGAGTTGAACAAGGAGATAAGAACTTGAAGCGGCGTCTAAGTGCTGCTCAATTGTGTAGGGTTTATTAAGCCAAGAAAAGGTAGGCATAATGCTCAAATAAAATAATAATAAAATATTGAAAATGCTTAAAACCTAAGGTCGAGTAAATACTCGATACCTCGATAAATAAAAGAATAAATAACAAAGAAAAGAAAAGAAAAGAAAGAAATATAAATGTATATTCAAATACATGTGTGGATATATATATATATATAAGTCTTTGTTATAAATATTATTTAAGTATAATGAGTATTCTTAAATAATAAAGAAGAAAGATATACGTTTCTTAAAGAAGAATAAATGTACGGTTTTATGAATAAGATATCTATAGGTTATCTTATAAAGAAAGATATTTTAATCTAAAGATTTAAAAAGAAAAGAAAAGAGATTACTTTATAAACTAAAGGTTTTAAAGTAAATCGATGTGGCGATTATAAAACTAAGACTAAAGGTCTTAAGCCGGATTGTATATCCGACTAATAAAAAGTTATACTCGTACTATAGGTACGAGATAGCAAGGGAAAGACCCTCGGACGGTGTTGGAAGCCGATCCCAATCAAAAGGTGAATACGCCCCAACTTTTACAAACTTGTTTTCAAATGAGTCAACTTGTTATATGAAAAACTTTACATGAGACTAAGTGTCTCTAAAAACATTATGAATAAGAGTAAAAGCCTAGCCCTCAGGCTGTAGTATACGTTTGTCTGGATCCTTACATATGTGGTAAAATGCGGTGGGCACATCGCACCATGCTTGGTCACGACCTCCAGCCACGATGGGCCGACCTAAGTACGTTCGAGTGAGACTGACCATGTGTATATTTATGGTACCTAAGTATGTCGAAACGCTGCGGTGTTTTGCTGAGGTGATCTAGTGTAGAGACTCAAGTTTATAACGATATTGTTTTAACTTAATTATTCCTAAGCCAAGATGGACCGAGACTTACGTGGTCTCAAGGGGTGATTAAGTAAAAGAAAATATTTTAGCGTCAGCATATTCACCAGCATTCGTTGCTGATGTATTTTCTTAATATTTTGCAGGTAATCAAGAATAGGGCTTGAAGAACGAAGTGCACATGATTCCGATGGCTCGGATATTTTGTTAACTTAAATATTAAAGAATGGTGGTTTTGTAAATTATAAACAACTAAACCGTAAATGGAACTTTCGTTCCATCTTTTGTAATATAAATATTTACAACTTTAATCCACAAGTTTTATAAGTCTTCCGCTATTTAACCATAACTCTGATTTATATACAAATGTGGTACCAATTATTGATCACACTCTTAGGCCTTAGATGAGAGTGTGACATATGGATTATTAACTTAAAATCAACAACTTGCATAAAATTGGTTCCTTAGAAATCATTAAGTAATAAAGTTGGTTTTATTAAAGGTTAATGATTTCACAATAAAATGGGTTTTATTAAAGGAACTTTTAAAATTGGTTTTCAAACAAAGTACCATGCATTTGAATGCATGCAAATGCAGGTATGCAAATTGTTTTCCAATCTAGAATTTAGAAAACATAAATCCATTTTAACACAAGTTTAACACCATCTTTTTATACAACACTCGAATCACTTGGGAACTCGATGTGGGATAAAGGTCACCTAACCTCATTGGAGGAAACATGTGAGTTTGAGGTGGGTTTTCCATATTTGTGGGATAAAGGTCACCTAACCGCTTGTATATGCAAATTCACACGTGTGTGTAAGTTGGATGACTTGATTTGGAAATCATGTGAATAGGGCCACCAAAGCAAGGCTTACAAAGTTGTTGATGGGATTAAACATGCCCACTAAACATATGATGTTTAATCGATCCCATAAAACTAGAAGTTGCAAAGGTTTGCAATCGTCAAGCATTGACTACCTTGCTAATTCAATAGTAGGATAAATGTCACCTAACTACTATGTGAATGTAACGTTGGGTTCTAAATTTTAATTATTAATTTTCTTGAAGACATAAAAGGGTATTAACGATTAAAATTTATTAATGATATCGAAAATACTAAAATTGAGCTTTGTTAAATTATGTAAATGGCCGCAATCTACAATCCATCTAACGCAATTATCCCACCCGTGCATAACCTATCACTAAGAGCTATAATTGATAAGGATCGTCTTAACTACAACAATTTTATGGATTGGTATCGAAACTTGATAATTGTTCTCAAGCAAGAAAAGAATCCTATATATTAGACGATCCCATTCCCGACGAACCAAACGTTGACAATTTAAATGCCTATAACGATTGGTTGAAATACACCAAGGATTCGGTGCAAGTTTCTTGTCTCATGTTGGGAACTATGATTCCTGAAATTCAAAAGGATGTTGAAAATCATAGGGCATATGACATGATCACCCAACTAAAGGAAATGTTCCTTACTCAAGCTAGGGTGGAACGCTTTGAAACAGTACGAGCGCTTCATGCATGTCATATGGAAGAAAATCAATCGGTTTCATCTTGTGCGCTTCATGCATGTCATATGGAAGAAAAGCCACATTGATCGACTTGAACGGCTAAATTGTCCCGTCTTAACAGAGTTAGCCACGGATATGATCCTCAATGGCCTAACCAAAAGATTTGAGTCTTTTGTCATGAATTATAACATGAATGGATGGGACAAGAGAATTGGTGAGCTTTACTCAATGCTCAAAACGGCCGAAGCGGGAATGGGTAAAAAGGTATTACCAGTTCTCACGATTAATGAAGGTGGCAACAAGAAGAGGCATCACCCGAAATCTAAAGCAAAGGTTGCTAAAGGTAAGGGACAAGTCAAGGGTAAGTTCAAAGGGAAGGCAAAAGCGGAACCACCCAAACCAAGGGAAAAGAAGCTAAAGGTTAGCTTAGACGATTCGTGCTTTGGTTGTGGTGAGATAGGACATTGGAAAAGGGATTGTCCAACCTATCTCAAAGAGTTGAAAGACAAGAGGAAAGCAGGGCAAACCTCGGGTACAAATTTCATGATCCATATTGATCTTAATGTTATTTCTTCTAACACATGGGTATTGGATACCGGATATGGAACTCATATTTGCAATTTGTTGCTAGAGTTCAAAAGAAATAAACATTTTAAGAAAGGAGATACAAGTCTCTTAATGGGCAACAGAGCAAAGGTTGTTGTCGAAGCCCAAGGTGACTAAATTTTAAAGCTTCCAAATGGTTTGGAAGTTGTTTTGAAAAACATTTTGTATGCTCCTAGTTTGACTAGGAACATTATCTTCGTTTCTCTTTTAAGACAATGTGGTTATGATTTCAAATTTGTGGACAATGGAATTTGTGCTTTCATGAATAATGTCTTTTATTTTAAAGCAATGCCGTCTAATGGAATTTATGAATTAGTTCATGATAACACATTCTTTGATAACAAGTTGTACCAATCAAGCACCAAGAAACTCAAAGTGGATTTGAGTAAGACTTATCTTTGGCATTGTCACCTTGGTCACATAAACAAAGATCGCATACATACACTTCAAAAGAATGGTCTTTTGGAATCGAATGATGATTCATTTGATAAGTGTGAATCTTGTTTACAAGGAAATATGACCAAGGAACCCTTTAGTGGAACTAATGAAAGGGCAAAAGACTTATAAGGTATCATACATTCGGATGTATGTGGTCCTTTTAAGGAAATGACAAGAAATGGTGAAAGATACTTCATTACCTTTATCGACGATTATAGTCGTTATGGGTATGTGTACTTATTAAGACACAAATATGAAGCCTTTGAAATGTTCAAAGTCTTCCAAAATGAAGTGGAAAATCAACTCAATAAAACCATCAAAGTACTTCGATCGGATAGAGGAGGTGAATACCTTAGTGATGCTTTTCAAGATCATCTTAGGAGTTGTGGATTGTCTCACAACTCACTCCACCCGGAACACCACAACATAACGGTGTGTCCGAAAGGAGAAATCAAACTCTATTGGATATGATTCGATCTATGATGGCTAGAAGCATATTGCCTCTATCATTTTGGGGTTTTGCATTGCTCTCCACGGCCCGTATTCTAAATATGGCCCCAACCAAGAAAGTGGACAAGACACCTTTTGAAATATGGCATGGAAGGGTTCCATCATTATCATATTTAAAGGTATGGGGTTGTGAGGCTTAAGTTAAGCACAACACCCAAAACAAACTTGAAAGTCGATCCACTAAGTGTATCTTTGTAGGATATCCCAAAGACTCTATGGGATATTATTTCTACAACCAAACCGAGCAAAATGTGTTTATTGCTCGAAAGGCCGAGTTCTTGGAAACTAAGTTCCTTATGGAAGGAACTAGTAAAACGGTGGAACTCAAGAAGGGTCGAGAACCACAAGCCGATACACGTTAGGTTGATACTAGCGATCAACAAAATGTTGTTGAGAATGATCAAATGGTTGATCAAGACACACAAAACGTTCGAAAATCTAGTAGAATTAGTAATCCACCCGTAAGATATGGATTTTTCATGGATGATGCTATGTGGTAGATTCGGATGAACCCACCACATACCATGATGCAATGTCACAATTAAATTATGACAAATGGCTTGAAGCCATGAACGTTGAGATGAAATCCATGCATGACAACCAAGTATGGGATTTGGTTGTACCACCTCTTAACTCCAAACCGGTTGGAAGTAAGTGGGTTTTCAAGAAGAAAACCGATATGCATGGAAACTTGGATACTTATAAAGCAAGACTTATAGCAAAAGGTTTTACTCAAACTCAAGGGGTTGATTATGATGAGGCCTTTTCGCCGATGGCAATGATAAAGTCTATTAGGATATATTTGCCATAGCCGCATATTATGACTACAATATTTGGAAAATGGATGTCAAAACCGCTTTTCTAAATTGACATCTTGAGGAAGATGTCTATATGGTTCAGCCCGAATGTTTTGTTGATCCACAACATCCTAATAAAGTATGCAAGTTAAGGAAATCAATCTATGGATTGAAACAAGAATCTATAAGTTGGAATCACCGTTTTGATGAAGAGGTTAAGAAATTTGGATTCATTAAGAATGCTGATGAGGCTTGTGTATATAAGAAAGCTAGCGGGAGCATCATTACTTTCTTAGTATTGTATGTCGATGACATACTACTATTTGGAAATGACATTCCAACCATGGAAGGTGTAAAAGCCTGGCTTAGGAGTTGTTTTTCCATCAAGGATCTTGGTTAAGCCACCTATATTTTGGGAATAAAGATCTATAGGGATAGATAAAGGTGGTTGATAGGTTTAAATCAAAGTACATACATAGATATAATCTTGCAAAGGTTCAAGATGGAGAACTCTAAGAAAGGTTTGGTACCTGTTCAAAGAGGAACGATATTGAGTAGGTCTTAATGTCCAAGCTCAAAGGATGAGCAAGAGAAAATGAAAGGAATCCCTTATACATCTACTATAGGATCCATCATGTATGCAATGATATGTAATAGACAGGATGTCTCATGCGCTTTGAGCATGACAAGTAGATTCCAACAAATCCGGGAAGTAGCCATTGGATGGCTGTTAAAAGCATACTGAAATACCTTAGAAGGACTAAGGATATGTTTCTAATATATGGCTCTGGTGAGGAGGAACTCGTTGTAAAGGGTTACACAAATGTGAGTTTCCAAACTGATCGAGATGATTCTCGATCACAATCGGGATATATTTTCGTTATGAATGGTGGGACAGTCTCTTGGAAGAGTGCCAAAAAAGATGTGGTAGCATTGTCCACCTCTGAATCAGAATATGTCGCCACCTTATTGGCAGCTCAAGAAGCTGCACGATAAGGAAGTTCATTGCCAATCTAGGGATAGTCCGTACCATTCAGGACTCCCTAGAGATCTTTTGTGACAACGAGGGTGCGATTGCTCAAATCAAGGAACCCCATGCACATCCAAAGACGAGGCACATTGAGCGGAGATTCAACTACATAAGGGATGAAGTTGAAAAAGGAAAGATATGTATTCAAAAAGTTCACACTAATCAAAACATTGACGATCCACTCACGATGCTCCTTGAAAGGCCGAAGCAAGAGGGTCATACTTGCGCCTTAGGACTTCGATATTCTAGTGATTGGATTTGATCTATTTTGTATTTGGATATCGGAACAATTGTTATTTTGACTCATTCTTATGATTATGGTTTATGATTATTACATTTTGAGTTATGTTCCATTTTAGCATGCTTAAATCCATGAATAAGTCAATTATTCTAAATGTCTGTAGTCGTTCATATTTGTGGGAACAAATATAAAGGTAAGACTATTATGAACTTAGATTGGTGGATATTCATAAGGCATGAATATAAAGCAAGGGTTTGTTGCCAAGGTTCATAGATATTTATGGGATATAAATATAGGACTGACCCGCCCTCAAATGTTACTGCATGGATTCCTTGTGATTGGTAGTCATAAGTAAATTTGAGTAAATACGACTATCATAGTATCCTCCGAACTGAGATACATATTGGGTCTTGATATTTACCAAATATTATGCTTTGACTTAGTTCTTCGCTCCTCTGAAACATGACGGTACATAAGGCTAAGATTAGGTATGGTACGAGGTGATTGTGAGAGAAGTATGTAGTCAAAAGGGGATTTGTCCCTCCTATTCGTTGAGAGTAAGATGTCTAAGGCCTGCTAAGTTAAATCAACAGAGAATGATCACTCTGTGTCTCTGGATTTGACATGTCATCTGTGGAAAAATGATAAATGATAGATTCACCTAAACCATATTCAAGTAAGGGACTTGAAGGGGATGATGTTATTTAATGGCACTTCTTCATGCGTATTAGGGGTAGTAAACCGTTGTTATGTGGTATTTACTATTTACATCAATCTTATATGTATCTTGTGCAAGTGGGAGATTGTTAGAATCGGTAAGCCCAAGACACATATTAGAGTTGATGTGGCTAGTACGTTATGATCCAAGTCGGGTCATACCGAATAACAATCTAGACAAACACCACGATATTTATTTAAGATGTGATCTAACAAATAAATATCAACACTTAGAATATTTGGAAATTGGGTTTCTAAATATTTGCACTTGTGTAATAAATAAATTATATGGATAATTTATGTTAGATAGGTTTTGCATTTTGCATATACGATGTTAGTTAAGATGGTTAAATAATGATATACAAGACTTACTGCATTTTGAATTTTACACATACCATGGTATTTAAGTTGGCTAAATAACAATATGCAATGCATACTGGATTTTGCATGTTATGTTATGATATAACATAAGTAAATAAATAGATTACTTGGGTTTTGAAATTAGGTGGGAACCATGTGATCTGCCACTTTTCCCCCTTCTCTCTCCTCAATTGTTTTATTATTTCCAAGACATGCACAAGATTCAATTGGCAGATTTGTGTAGTGCATTAATTACTCACAACTCACTCTCTCTCTCTCTCTCTCTCTCTCTCTCACACACACACACACACAAGTTGCAAGAAAACTCTCTTCTTCCTCTCTCTAACTTCGGCTAAGGGAAATGATGTGCTAGAAACAGTCAATTAAAAATCAAAAAAATTAAACAAGTAACAAAAACTAGACCTAAGACTCAACTACACAAAACACCGGCAAGTGAACCGGTTAATTGTATTAAAGCTAAGTAAGTCCGGAATATCGAACCCACGGGACTCTATAAATTATGTTAATTAACTAATTAGACTCAACTTACGACACGACTATTTATTATTAATGTTTAAAGGGGGTTTTTAAACTAAGATTAAACTAAGAAAGCAAATAAACAAGTAAACTAGAAAACAAGCGATTAATCACGAGATCGAAACCAATCAGAGAAAGAATCTACCTAGGTAAGAATCCCATGCATCAACAATCATCAAGAAATGGACAAATAACATGATATGAAACTGATTTCTAAATGTATTCATCTAACAAACCCTAAAGAACCCTTGATCGCATCAAGTAAAATCCTAAAGAATAATTATTAGATTATTAAGCAATCAGTTATATTGATTTCCTCACAGTTATCAAATAGGGTTAATTAATAGTATCTTAGGCAACCAATCTCACGAAACACTAAACCCTAGATAACTTGACAAGCTAAACACGACATCATGAACAGGGATCAACACAATAAGCAAGAATATTATCACTATCTATCCTAGCATGCAATTGACCAAGACACATGAATAACTCCTCACCTTACAGATTTTGGAATTTAGCAAAATAATCAAAACACCAAGTAATTGATTAAACATAAACCCTAAACCTAAAGAACACAATCAAAAGATAAAAGATCTATGTGAAGCAATAATTAATAATCAATCAAGATAGTAAATACTTATACGCATCATGAAAACAAAACCAAGTCTTTTACTATTAATAAAACGAAACCATAATCAAAACATTTGTCCAAAGCAAGAATCAAGTATCAAACATGTTCATCAAACCTAGGTAAACATGAAGTCTAGCCTAGGTTCATTATTAAAAACAAATCCAAACAAGTATTGAAAACAAAGAAGCAAGACATGATAAATAATGAACAAGGAACAAAGGTTAGAGCGATAAAACCCTTGGTGATTGATCCTTGAACACCTCCTTGAAAGAACTCTCGGTCCTCCTTGATTCCTAGCTTCAAAAAACCTTCAAAGCCTTGGTTTATCTCTCAAAATCGGCTGGAATGTGCTTAGAATCGGCTAGGTTTTATAAAAGTATATATATACAAACGAGTCGGGCTTGGATTTTTGCAAAATATGGCTGTCAGACGGGCTAGGCGCCGCGCGACCACATGAGGCATTAGGCTCCGCGCGGCGCGGCTTGCTCCTGGAGTGGCTACGAGAATTTTCTTGTTATTTGTTTCTTAATTAAGTTAGATCTCTTCCTTAGCTTCCAAGCAACGATATGAACCTTCTAGACCTTATTTTCCTTGACTTTCAAAACACCATCTACATGTAAACAAATCAAAACTCTTAAGTGAAGTAATCATGTAACCGTTGACGAACAAAACGAACATAAGTTTCACATGAAATTATAGAAAGAATTAAGTTTAACATGTAAGACACCAAACGATTTAAAACACAATAAACATATAGTACTTGACTCAAAACTTAAATTAATAAAAGATAAACGAAACATAAACTAAACCGAACTCAAAACATTAAATAAACAAAACTTTACACGGGATTCGAGATGTATAAATAGATGTATATCAGGAAGGAACAACAAGAACGTTTTTTCAAGTGTAAATCCTAGCATAACAAAGTGTTTGTTGGAAGCTTGAAGGGTATAAAAGCTTGAGGTTCTTCTATCTTGAAGACTAGCCATTCATATCTTCATCTCCTTTATTTTCTCTTGGCTCTTGAAGGTTGTATGATAAGAACACCCTATGGTTGTTTATATTGGTAAGCATGAAAATTCGTATATGGATCCGGGGCTTGGGTTTTGCATATAAAATCGGTTTTATATTCATCTAATTAACAAGATTTAAAACTTATTTATCTGCTGCGTTTTTCATATAAATAGGTTTATATGACTTTGATAATCTTGTTAAAACCCAACAAATGCATGATAATACATTGTGAGCTGTGAACCAACAGTTCGCACCCCGATATTTCCGCCGTATGTTGGGGTGTGACAACTAGCAAAAATGAATGCAATTGAATGATCTTTGACCAAAATTGGTGAAAGGCAAAAATATGAAGCTCAATCTATAGGAGAAATAGTCTAAGGATGTTTCAACTTGGTTAAACTAGTCAAATAAATTAATAGAATTGAACATGTCTTTAAAACTTTAAATAAAATCATAAATTAAAAGTTGTAACATAATAAATTGATTAGATGTTAACGGAGTGATAACCAAGATATTAAAACATTATAAAAAATATATCTATAAATAAAAACAAATCCGAAATTTTAAAACGGGTCAAGTTTTCGGGTTTGTAAATAAAAGGATGTTACAATTAATTTCTTCATTTAAAGCTTTATTTTGTGGCTTAATTATTCTTTTTGTATTCTACTTAACATGGATATAAAAACTATGATTGTGCATCACAAAATAATATAAGACAAGTTTTTTTATGGTATCGCAGCTAGTCTCTGAACCTTTTGATAAACCAACCCTAATCAGTTTTATTAGCTGCCAACCCAAAGAAACATGAAAGGGATTCAAGGTGATAAACATAATCATTGTGATTTTTGTGGTAGAGATGGACACAACAAAGAAGGGTGCTTTAAAAGAATCAGGTACCTGGATTGGTGACCTGTAAAGGGAAAACAAGACAAGATTAAACCTAAAGCTGCAAATCTTAGTACGACCATAATACAAGCCCTATCCCAGATTTAACTATAGAAAAAATATTATTCATTTTTAAACCATCTTGTGGGAAAGGGAGACACGTTCAAGGATGAGTCACAACATGAGGCTAACATGACGGGTAAGTTAAACTAATGTAAATATTGGATTCTTGATTTGGGTTGCACCGAACACATAACGCATCAAGCTGAATGGCTAAAAGGTAAAGCGGTATCCAAAAACGAATACTTCGTAATGATACCAAATGGCGACACCATACCCGTAGAGTGTAAAGGTTATTCCTAACTTCTGAATGGAACCATCATAAGAGGGGTTTTATACGTTCCAAAAATTAAATGCAACCTCCTATATGTTAGTCGCTTGTCGAGTGACCTCCAAAGTTCTATAACCTTTTATCCAGAATTTTGCTTTATGCAGGACTTGCGGATGAAGGAATTGATTGGAGTGAGTAAATGCAAGCAGGGGCTATATCGGATCGAGATGGTAGAGAGTAATAGAAAGGCTATGATGCCAATGGTGGATGCATGGCACAAAAGATTAGGTCATACTTCTAGTGACAAGCTTTCGCATTTTAATTTTGTTAAGAACATTCTATTTAAAATCGTGGATTGTGATTTGTGTGCTAAGGCTAAGCACACCCGATTACATTTTGAAGTAAGTTTTATTAAGACCCAAGAATGTTTTGAATTGTTGCATTGTGGCATATAGGGAAGGTATAGAATACCTTCAATATCGAGGGCAAGTTATTTTTTAACGATTGTGGATGACTATAGTCGTGCCGTTTGGGTTTTTCTCCTGAAACACAAGCTTTAAGCCTCAACCCATTTGGTTAATTTTCACAAAATGGTAAGAATACAATTTGGTAAATTGGTTAAAAGGAATCGTTGTGACAATGGAGGGGAATTTGTCTCCAACCGAATGCACAATTTTTACAACGAACAAGGCATTCTTCTTGAAACCACTTGCCCACACACAACTCCACAAAAGGGTGTTCTCGAACGTAAGCATAGACACCTTCTCAAAACCGCACGAGCCCTTAGATTTGAGGCAAATTTACCAAAACGATTTTGGGCCGAGTGTATCTTGACGGCTGCCTACATAATCAATCGCCTTCCATCGGAAACCATTAATAACAAAACACCGTTTGAAATTACTTTTGAACGAAAACCAGAGTACGAGCATATGAAGTTTTTGGGTGTTTAGCCTATTTTAGAAATGCAGACATAAAGGGAGACAAATTTGATTTGAGGGGTAGGCCTAGTGTGTTTTTGGGTTATCCACCTGGAACAAAGGGTTACAAATTATATGATACTGAACACAACAAAATTGTGTTGTCAAGGGATGTAAAATTTCGTTGAAAGTATATTTCCCTATAGTAATGATAAACCTATCGATAGGCAGGAAAACGAAAACTTTTTAGCTTTCCTCCATGGTACTATCAAAAATTGATGATACACAAGAAATGCAAGACTCATTTGATGCTACAGTCGACATTGGATCCAACACTACTAAGGCACAAATGCACCCCCAACATGAAGCCCAAACAAATTTGCAAGATGATGATGTTGGGCCTACTTTAACAGTAGTTGTGAAGTCCATACACGAATCGTTAGTGAAAGTGATGTGCTAAAAGTAGTCAAATAATTATTAACTAAAAATAAGCTAATCTAGACACTAAGTAATAATTCTAGACTCTTAAACTTAACTTAAACTACTAACCGACAAGTGTACCGGTCGACTCTAGTACAGCTAAGTAAGTCCGGATATCGAACCCACGAGACTCTATAAATTACGTATACTAGTTAATTAGACTCAACTACAAGACGTGACTATTTAATAATAATGTTTGAATGGGGGTTTTAAACTAATTATTAATTAACTAAAACTAAACCTAATTAAATAAAATATAATAAACTATTGAAACACTTAGATTAACTCAGATGATGAAAATAACTACCTAGGCTAGAATCCCCGATGTCACGACAATCAATCAAATGGGAAACTTAAGTTATGGAACTGGGATCGTAAAATAGACCCTTGACAGAAAACCCGAACAGGACCCTTGACCTTCAAGAAGACACCTATGGATTTCTAACAAGTTTTAAGACTCACCAGTTTTATAAATTAAACTTCCTTACGGTTATTTAATAATTTATGTCTAAGTATCTTTATAACGAAATCCTACCTTATAGCGCGGAAATCAAAGATAGTTAAGAAGACTCAATTGACTTAATAGACTAAGCTGACAATCAAACCTAGACGGACCCCTTACGAAGAACTAAATCTAGCAATCCTGACCAACAAAGATCTATCAATAACCTATCACCTTACGACTTTCTAGGCTAGCAGCTCACTTTTATCTATTTAATTGATTTTATTGTCTCTATGATTTTAATGCATATCAATCATAAACTAGTCAAGAACACACAGTAAATGACCTAACAAAACCCTATCCTATGAAACAATCACCAAGGGTAATGTGAAACAATAAATCCAAGTAAATAAAACCAAGGAATCATACGCATCAATTAATTCAAACTCAACACTTTACTTAGAACATAAAACCCATAACAAAAAGAAATCCCAATTAAAATCAAACCGAACAAAGGTTCATCACGACCTAGTTAGTCTATGAAGTTTAGCCTAGCATATTAAAATCTAAATCAAACAAAGTAATAGAAACTGAAAACATGGTGTAATAATAAAGAACGAAAGATTAAAGGCGATAAAACCCGTATTATTCGATCTTAAACGTCTAGCTCTTCACCGGATGTTCTCTTGCCTTCAAAATCACCACGAGACTTGTAAGATGGCTCCAAAGACTCTCTAATTCAGCTGGTGGCTTCAGGTTGTCAGGTTTAAGTTAAAGGTGTTTAAATAGCGAAAACAAGGCCCGACAATAAGCAAAAACGAAATAATTTTAGCCCAGTTGTGCCTAGGCGCCGCGCCTAGGCCTTTTTGCCTTTCCCCTAGACGTAGCGCCGCGTGCTCCACCAAGGGGGCAGGTCAGACCGGCCCGGTCTGACCGGTTCTCTGTCCGGTTCCTTCCTGATGCGTTCCGGATCTCCGTTTCGGCTCGTTTTAGCTCGTTTTTCGCCCTTTTTCATCACGATCAAACCCCGGAACCTACGAAACATAAAAACGTTAGTACTATACAAATCTCAACTAAAAACGAACAAAGCTATTAAAATATTAATTAAAATATACACGGGAAACATAAATATTTAGCATTATATCAGAAAGTAATTCTCATAGTGATGTGCCAATCATTGAAACCGAGACCCACATGCTTCAATACTATCAAACCAATGTTGAAGAAAGTGCCAAACCTATCGGACAACAGAGAGTCCAAAGCCGGCCAAAGCATCTTAAGGAATTCATTGTTGATCTTCCACCATCCATCGATCAAAATTTACCCACTTCTGATCAAGCTCCCTCGCCGACTATGGTACACCCCATAGCAAATTTTATTTCTTATGAAAAGTTTACTAAAACTCATAAAGCTTTTATGACGGCTATCAGTTCCAAAGATGAGCCAAAGTTTTTTAAGCAAGCTGTGGAGGATGAGAATTGGAGGAAATCTATGAAAAAATAAATACAAGCTTTGGAGGCAAATAGTGCATGGACTCTTAAATTGTCGAAAGGCAAACGAGCCATAGATTCTAAAGGGGTCTATGAAGTAAAATACAAGCCCAATGGTGAAATTGAACGATACAAGGCAAGACTTTTTGCAAACGGGTTCACGCGATTAGAAGGAATTTACTTTCATGAAACGTTTGCCCCAGTTTCTAAACTTGTAACGGTTTGGGCGCTTCTCGCCGTCGTCGTAAAGAAGGATTGGGTCATCCATCAATTATATGTAAACGTCTTTTTGCATGGGGATCTTCCTGAAGAAGTCTACATGAAAATTCCACAAGGATTTGATAAAAGAAGAGACAACAAAGTTTGTCGGTTAAGAAAGTCGTTATACGAATTAAAACAAGCCTCCCGAAATTGATACCGAAAGTTTACTTCAGCACTATTGGCACCTAATTTTAAACAATCAAATGCGGGTAATTCTCTATTCATTTGCAAGGATCATAACTCCTTTGTTGTCGTTTTAATATATGTTGACGACGTTATCATCGTTAGCGATAATCCATCTAAAATCCATGCCACAAAGGATTGTCTCAATAAGAAGTTTATCATTAAAGATCTAGGGAATCTAAAATATTTTCTAGGAATAGATGTGGTCCAAACAAAAAAAAGCTTTAGTTCTCAGTCAACGAAAATATACTCTTGACATTTTAAAGGATTGTGGCGTTTTAGGATCTCAACCTAGTAATTTTCCCATGGAACAAAATATGAAATTGGTAAAATATTATAAGAGGGCAAGAGTGGACGCAATTCAATACAGGCGACTAATTTGTAGATTGCTTTATTTACAAGAAACACGTTCGGATATTGTTTACTCCATAAATGTCTTAAGCTAATTTGTTTCCGACCCTCGCCAAAGTCACATGGAAGCGGCTATGTGAATCTTAAGATATCTACAAATGACCCCGGGACAAGGAATCTTGTTACCAAAGGAAGGTGGAACCGTCCTCACCATATTTAGTGACTCCGATTGGCTCGGTTGTCCCTGCTCGAGAAGATCAAGAACCAATTACTTGATTCTCTTAGAATGAGCCCCTATCTCGTTGAAGAAACACTAATCGACCCCGGCAGATTACGGATAATCTGGGGGTTAAATAGATGTTTCCCACGAGGGTTTGGTCCGGCAAAGATGGTTGTTCTTCTGATGACCTGCAAAACAGACACCGTGAGCTCGTCACTGAGAAGGGGGGGGTACCTCCTTGTGACCACCCTCCGGCGTGAGAATCAGACTAGATTGCTCTTGAATATAAGTGTATATTAAGAGAAATAGCTAGAGAGAAGATGATGATACCGTTCCAAGGTGTTGGAGTATTTATAGCCGAAGGTAGGTGTCCAAGAAGGTACAGCCGGCTGTATAATATTCCTTTTCTACCAACTGTGGGCTACGCACGTGCCGTGCTGGTGGTTGGTGGGTAGGCAGCGGCTGATAGTGACATGGCCGGCTGTGTACTATTCCTTTTCCACCAACTGCAGGCTATGTACATGCCACGACAAGGGTTGGTGAGTAGGCAGCGGCTGATAGTGACATTAAGTACTAGAGCGTGCTGCTCGTCGTACTGTTGTCAGTGAGCTGTCGCAGCTTTGGTCAGATCTTTTGTCCATACCTTGGCAGGTATAGTACAAAAGATCCTCCAGTAGCGTACGGACTGGCTCATTTGGGCGTGAGTTTTCCCGGCTTTGGGCGGGAGTATTCCCGGCTTGCTCATTACTTCTTCAGGTGACATTACTGAATTATTTGAGAGTTAGTGCCTTGTGCGTGTAGCCTTGCTGTGTGGGTAGCCTTCCCTGATGGCTAGTATCCGTAGCTGCGGGAACAGGCGGAGTACGTCACCATTGGGAGGCTTTTCCTGCGGGAACAGCTTGCGTACTGCGCGTAAGGACGTCGCGTCTCTGAGCATGGTGGGTCCTGTGGATCCAGTTGGTCTTTGCGCAGACGTCCCTCTTCAAGGTGAGTCTTGCGAGTTTGGTCTTTGCGCAGACGTCCCTCTTGAAGGTGAGTCTTGCGGGTCCAACTGCGCAGACGTCCCTTTTTGAGGTGAGTCTTGCGGGTCCAACTGGGCTCTGCTGGGACCTACCTCTTCAAGTCCCCCCAGTCCAATGTTCTTCTCATGAATTGTTAATAAGTGAGGTGAACTTTTGGACTTAAGCAAGGGGTTTTGAAAAGGGTTTAGTTTTAAGGTTCTCCGCGGGGATTCTTCCCGCGGGTTTCCTAATGTCACGTGCAGAATTTCCCACTGTTCTGCTTGATCTTTGGGCATGATGCGGGTAGGTGTGTAACCTCCTCGCAAGTCAGGAGCGTTGAGTTTCACTTGTATAGATTCTCCACGAGGTTTTGGTAGTTTTAGACATAGTGATCAATTCCATCTTGGAGCTTCAAACAATCTAGTTCTCATCGTTCCCGCTATGCGGGGATGTTATATCCCTTTCCGCAAGCATGGCCCAGAAGATCCTTCTTGGTTTTAATTCCCTGCGAGTGCTAAGTATGTGAAGGGTTTTGCCTTGACACTGTACCCGCACTCGTCTTATAGTTACTTTACTTCCCAAGGTATTCTTGGCTTCAATTCCCTGCGGGTGCTAAGTATGTGAAGGGTTTTGCATTGACACTGTACCCGCACCTGTAACATCCCGAAATTTCCAAAATGATATTAATTATATTACTTAATAATAGAGGGAAAGTTTACTCGGGTTATCGGGAAATAAATAAATAGAGTAGGAGTTAGTATGAGTCGGGCTAGTGTTGGGTAATGGATATGGGTTATGGACTTGGGTTATGAAAGAAGGAAGGAGAGTCCATGGGCTTAAGCCCATGATCCCTAAATATAAATACCATTAACCACCATTTAATCCTCATTCACACACACCCAAAACACACACGACCCGAACCAAGATCCGAAGGCGAAAACCCGAGCTTGTTGGTGCTGGAACGTCGTGACGGACCAAAACAACACCAATGCTTAACCGTGTTCGTAGTTCAACTCGTTCAAGGTACGTTTATAGTTAGAAATCGTTCGTATAGGTTCGGTTTGATTTGAGAAATGATAGATCTGAGTTTGTTTGGTAAAAACGAATCCAACAAAGCTAATCTTACTAAAAATGGTTATGATTTGATGGGTTAATCGATTGATAAAAAGAACCCGTAACCTATATGCCTAAATCGCACCCTTTAAACATCGATGTTAGGTCGATTTGATGGTTGGGGTTTGTAGGCGTTGGTCAGACGATCCCGTGGGTACCTAAATCGAGTTATTTGGTTAAGAAACGAAGGTGATTAAGGGATTTAAGAACGAACAGTAGCTGCAGACGACAACTTCGCCTGCAATCTAAGTTCGCCTGATGAACTTCGCCTGCAAGCTAAGTTCGCCTGATGACAACTTCGCCTGCAGCCAAGTTCGCCTGATGACAACTTCGCCTAAAGCCAAGTTCGTCTGATGACAACTTCGCCTAAAGCCAAGTTCGCCTGATGACAACTTCGCCTAAAGCCAAGTTCGCCTGATGACAACTTCGCCTGCAAGCTAAGTTCGCCTAAGGTTTAACTTCGCCTAAAGCTAAGTTCGCCTAAGGTTTAACTTCGCCTAAAGTCAAGTTCGATTAGAGAATAGATTAAAAGGATAAGTAAAAGTAAGCTAATACTAGGCCACCATATTAGATCAGGCGAGTATTGATACGTGTAACTTATACAGTCAGCCGAGCTCAGTTAAAGAAAGGATTTACAACTATCAGAGGAAGAAGCAGAGTTCAGGTGAGTTTCTAGCCCCATTCTTTGTTATGTTTTCGGGGCTGTGTGCATACTCGGTGTGAAGTGTGAATACACTTACCTTAAGTGGTAAGTGTATGCTATAGATGTTATACGAGGTATATATTTTATAATGCTTGTCGGTACGTGAACGATCTTCGGATATTGCACGTATCGCCAAGGATAGTAAATTCCAAGTGGTTGATAGTGTGTACGAATGTTATGATGTGACTGGTTTATTACGTAAATACCGAACTGATATGAAGTGTGATATAGGCAGGTAGAGGTAGAGTGTGTTAAAAGTGGCAAGAGTCTAGCAAGGGTGTTAGTGGCATAACGTGAGCGCGTGATAGGGAAAGCCTGTACGTGCCATCGTTATTATGTGTGTATGATTGTGGATGTGACATGCTTATTATGTAAATGATATGAAACGTGTTGTAGACAAGTAGAGGTAGAACGTGTTAGAAGTGGCAAGAGTCTAGTAAGAGTGTTAGTGGCATAACGATAGTACGTGGTAGGGTAAGCCTATACGTGCCTTCGTTATTAAAGTGGCAAAGTGGGATAACGTTTTACGTTATTAAAGTGGCATAACGTTTTACGTTATTAAAGTGGCAAAGTGGCATAACGTTATACGTTATTAAAGTGGCAAAGTGGCATAACGTTTACGTTATTAAAGTGGCAAAGTGGCATAACGTTATACGTTATTAAAGTGGCAAAGTGGCATAACGTTTTACGTTATTAAAGTGGCAAAGTGGCATAACGTTTTACGTTATTAAGTGGCAAAGTGGCATAACGTTATACGTTATTAAAGTGGCAAAGTGGCAAGGTGGTAGGTGTAAATAAGAGGCTAAGTGGTAAGTTAAGCAGGTTAGATGCGAAAGTGTGAATACACTTACCTTAAGTGGTAAGTGTATAGATGTTATACAAGTAGCTATTATGTAATGCTTGTCGGTACGTGAACGATCTTCGGATATTGCACGTATCGTCAAGGAGAGTGATTGTCAAGTGGTTGTTAGTGTGTATGTATTCTATGATGCGACTTGCTTATTATGTAAATATTGTATTGGTATAAAGAGTGCTGTAGATAAGTAGAGGTAGAGTGTGATAGAAGTGGCATAGTCTAGTAAGAGTGTTAGTGGCATGACGATAGTACGTGGTAGGGTAAGCCTATACGTGACTTCGTTATTAAGGTGGCATCAAGTGGCATAAAGTGGCATAAGTGGCTAAGCTGTAGGGGTAATTAAGAGGCTAAGCTATAGGGGTAATTAAGTGGTTAAACAGTGGCATGTTAGACAATGGACTATGTGTCTTCGGATACGTATATATATTGTATGAAGTGGTTGTATGATAAGTTGCTTGATTAACTAGAACTCACTCAGCGTAGCTGACATTTAGTATGCACGCAGGTGAGTAGGATGAGGCAGCTCGCTTGAGGAGACACGTGGCACTGAATAAGAGGCTGGCATCGAAAGACTCAAGACATTTAAGTTTAATGTTTCGTTTATTTTGAAAGACAAAATGATGTTTTAAGACAAGACGTGTTTTGATATGAAATGTTTTATGAAAGATTTTAAATTCCGCGAATGTTTTAATTAACTCTGATATTTAGAACTGCGTTTATGAGTAAATCCAACGCTAAAGTAGGGCCACTGGTGACGGGGCCTTACAAGTTGGTATCAGAGCATAGGTTCGAGAGATTTAAGCATCCTACATGCTTAGACTCGAACAGAGAATGGGATTTAAGTAAGAAAGGAAAGAAGATGCCAGTTCAAGAATTCCATGTGTCGCTCAAGCAAGATCAGTAAAGGTAAAGTGTATGATTAAATGATATATGTTAATGAGAAAGAAAAGATATGTGATCGGCAGGGATAGGAATAATTGATTGTTTGATTTGACTAACTGCTTAAGTAGAACCAGCACAAAGAGACTCATAAAGGGAAGTGTATAGGACACGGAAAGCAACGTGATCAGCTAGTCACAGCTGGCCACTGTTATTACCTGTTAGCCTTGCTATCCTTGTACTAAATAGTTCCTCGAGTGATGATGTTTGTGTTTTCCCTTTTAGAATACGATGGCTGGGGCTGGAGACATTGCTGGAGCTGGAGGTCGCACTTGACGACGCGGCAGGCCTCGTCGTGTCCAGCAACTTTCGGTTGAGACAGCTTCTAACACCGAAGGTGAAGAAAGCGCAGCTGGAGGAGACCAGAACAATAACGAAGAGGTTCAACTTAGCCCTGTAGTCCAAGCAGCCATTGTTCAAGCTGTAGTTGTTGCTATGAAGAACCTGAATCCCGAAAGATCTGCTGGAAGCCGTGAACGAACTGCTGAAGGGGCGGGTGGTGATGGTAGGAAGGAGAAAGAGAGGCCTCGAGTGAGGATAAGTATGTGAATGTCGATGACAGGAAAAGAGGCCGAGGTGGATGCAACTATAAGTCCTTCAAAGGATGCGACCCGCCAAAGCTGACTGGGTTGGGAGACGCAATCGCTACTCTCCAGTGGATAACCACAATGGACAAGAAAATCCGAATTAGCGAATGCCGTCCCGACCAAGCAGTGGGTTATGTCACTCAGTCATTTGAAGATGAGGCCATGTACTGGTGGGAAACTGTCGAACAAAGGAAGACCCGAGAGGAGATTAAGGCCATGAGGTGGGATGACCTTAAGGAGTTAGTGATGAAAAGGTTCTGTGCTGATGCTGAGGTTGAGAGGGCCGAGATGAAATTTCTGAATCTGAAGGCGGACAAGATGACACATCGTGAGTACACCACTGAATTCAACCGCATGTCTAGGCTGGTTCCTGACATGGTGAACACCGAGGTGAAACGGATCAAGTGCTACGTTAGAGGACTTCCCCAGAAGGTCCGCATGTTAGTCAGGGCCAACAAACCCGTTACCTTTGAGTCGGCGGTCGAGTTGGCGGAGATGGTCTATGATGATCCGGCGGCGGATGATATGGAAGTGGAAGATGAGGAAAAAGGGAAAGGAACTAAAAGAGCTGGGGATGTCGTGGAGCGTGCAGGGAGAAAGACACAGAAGATGGCAGGAAAGGAAGCATGTAAGGTGTGCGGGAAGATGCACTTGGGGGAATGCAAGGCTGGTCCAAATCAGTGCTACCGATGTGGGAGGAAGGGGCACATCTCCCATGAATGCACCGAGGACCAGAAGTGTTACAAGTGTGGTAAGTCAGGTCACATAGCTAGGGCGTGTGGAGAAGCCGTGGCAGTGGGGGAAGGAAGAGGAAACGCGTGAAAGGATGGTGTGTTTTATGTTACAGTTGAACCTATGTTTGTTTAGCAAGCTTGAATGATTTCCTTTTATGTTATGAAGTACTTGTGACTTCTTGTGTTTTTGTATGAACGACCTATGAATTTATCTTGAATGCATGTTGGTTATGATAAAGAGTTGTGTGATGGTAAAGCGTCGCCTTAGGAGTTAGCGTTATTATAGGAGATGGTTCCTCGGGAAGGCGATACGAGACTTGGTACATCGAGGGCTTCATGGACAAGCTACCGTAATAGCTAAAACACATGATCACCGCTCGATGACTACAAGTCAGGAGTAAGAGGGATAACCCAGAAAGCAAAGGCTATTCAATAAAGAGTGTAAATATAAGAAGTTTTCCTTTTATAGGGAATAAGTTAGGTTTCGGGGACGAAACCTCTTTAAGGGGGGAAGACTTGTAACATCCCGAAATTTCCAAAATGATATTAATTATATTACTTAATAATAGAGGGAAAGTTTACTCGGGTTATCGGGAAATAAATAAATAGAGTAGGAGTTAGTATGGGTCGGGCTAGTGTTGGGTAATGGATATGGGTTATGGACTTGGGTTATGAAAGAAGGAAGAAGAGTCCATGGGCTTAAGCCCATGATCCCTAAATATAAATACCATTAACCACCATTTAATCCTCATTCACACACACCCAAAACACACACGACCCGAACCAAGATCCGAAGGCGAAAACCCGAGCTTGTTGGTGCTGGAACGTCGTGACGGACCAAAACAACATCAAGGCTTAACCGTGTTCGTAGTTCGACTCGTTCAATGTACGTTTATAGTTAGAAATCGTTCGTATAGGTTCGGTTTGATTTGAGAAATGATAGATCTGAGTTTGTATGGTAAAAACGAATCCAACAAAGCTAATCTTACTGAAAATGGTTATGATTTGATGGGTTAATCGTTTGATAAAAAGAACCCGTAACCTATATGCCTAAATCGCACCCTTTAAACATCGATGTTAGGTCGATTTGATGGTTGGGGTTTGTAGGCGCTGGTCAGACGATCCCGTGGGTACCTAAATCGAGTTATTTGGTTAAGAAACGAAGGTGATTAAGGGATTTAAGAACGAACAGTAGCTGCAAACGACAACTTCGCCTGCAATCTAAGTTCGCCTGATGAACTTCGCCTGCAAGCTAAGTTCGCCTGATGACAACTTCGCCTGCAAGCTAAGTTCGCCTGATGACAACTTCGCCTAAAGCCAAGTTCGCCTGATGACAACTTCGCCTAAAGCCAAGTTCGCCTGATGACAACTTCGCCTAAAGCCAAGTTCGCCTGATGACAACTTCGCCTGCAAGCTAAGTTCGCCTAAGGTTTAACTTCGCCTAAAGTCAAGTTCGATTAGAGAATAGATTAAAACGATAAGTAAAAGTAAGCTAATACTAGGCCACCATATTAGATCAGGAGAGTATTGATACGTGTAACTTATACAGTCAGCCGAGCTCAGTTAAAGAAAGGATATACAACTATCAGAGGAAGTAGCAGAGTTCAGGTGAGTTTCTAGCCCCATTCTTTGTTATGTTTTCGGGGCTGTGTGCTTACTCGGTGTGAAGTGTGAATACACTTACCTTAAGTGGTAAGTGTATTCTATAGATGTTATACGAGGTATATATTTTATAATGCTTGTCGGTACGTGAACGATCTTCGGATATTGCACGTATCGCCAAGGATAGTAAATTCCAAGTGGTTGATAGTGTGTACGAATGTTATGATGTGACTGGTTTATTACGTAAATACCGAACTGATATGAAGTGTGATATAGGCAGGTAGAGGTAGAGTGTGTTAAAAGTGGCAAGAGTCTAGCAAGGATGTTAGTGGCATAACGTGAGCGCGTGATAGGGAAAGCCTGTACGTGCCATCGTTATTATGTGTGTATGATTGTGGATGTGACATGCTTATTATGTAAATGATATGAAGCGTGTTGTAGACTAGTAGAGGTAGAAC
Source organism: Bidens hawaiensis (assembly GCF_021521415.1). NCBI lineage: Eukaryota > Viridiplantae > Streptophyta > Magnoliopsida > Asterales > Asteraceae > Bidens > Bidens hawaiensis. The sequence continues at coordinate 386,119 of NW_027492546.1, forward strand.
GTGTTAGAAGTGGCAAGAGTCTAGTAAGAGTGTTAGTGGCATAACGATAGTACGTGGTAGGGTAAGCGTATACGTGCCTTCGTTATTAAAGTGGCAAAGTGGCATAACGTTTTACGTTATTAAAGTGGCAAAGTGGCATAACGTTTTACGTTATTAAAGTGGCAAAGTGGCATAACGTTATACGTTATTAAAGTGGCAAAGTGGCATAACGTTTACGTTATTAAAGTGGCAAAGTGGCATAACGTTATACGTTATTAAAGTGGCAAAGTGGCATAACGTTTTACGTTATTAAAGTGGCAAAGTGGCATAACGTTTTACGTTATTAAGTGGCAAAGTGGCATAACGTTATACGTTATTAAAGTGGCAAAGTGGCAAGGTGGTAGGTGTAAATAAGAGGCTAAGTGATAAGTTAAGCAGGTTAGATGCGAAAGTGTGAATACACTTACCTTAAGTGGTAAGTGTATAGATGTTATACAAGTAGCTATTATGTAATGCTTGTCGGTACGTGAACGATCTTCGGTTATCGCACGTATCGTCAAGGAGAGTGATTGTCAAGTGGTTGTTAGTGTGTATGTATTCTATGATGCGACTTGCTTATTATGTAAATATTGTATTGGTATAAAGAGTGCTGTAGACAAGTAGAGGTAGAGTGTGATAGAAGTGGCAGAGTCTAGTAAGAGTGTTAGTGGCATGACGATAGTACGTGGTAGGGTAAGCCTATACGTGACTTCGTTATTAAGGTGGCATCAAGTGGCATAAAGTGGCATAAGTGGCTAAGCTGTAGGGGTAATTAAGAGGCTAAGCTATAGGGGTAATTAAGTGGTTAAACAGTGGCATGTTAGACAATGGACTATGTGTCTTCGGATACGTATATATATTGTATGAAGTGGTTGTATGATAAGTTGCTTGATTAACTAGAACTCACTCAGCGTAGCTGACATTTAGTATGCACGCAGGTGAGTAGGATGAGGCAGCTCGCTTGAGGAGACACGTGGCACTGAATAAGAGGCTGGCATCGAAAGACTCAAGACATTTAAGTTTAATGTTTCGTTTATTTTGAAAGACAAAATGATGTTTTAAGACAAGACGTGTTTTGATATGAAATGTTTTATGAAAGTTTTTAAATTCCGCGAATGTTTTAATTAACTCTGATATTTAGAACTGCGTTTATGAGTAAATCCAACGCTAAAGTAGGGCCACCGGTGACGGGGCCTTACAGCACCCGTCTTATAGTTACTTGGTTGCCAAGGTAAGGGGGTGTATTCCCGCTTACTTTTGAATCTTTTTGACTTGCGTTGTAAACGTTATATGACTTGCTCATGCATATTTTAGTTTAACTTAGCAATTTTCCAAGTGTTTTGAATAAGTTAACCTTTCGACGCGCGGTTGTCAATAGGTTAATGTTCAGTTTCCTCTATCATGGTTGTGCGGGTAGGACCGTCACTTTCATTTAGTGGGATGACCAAACTTTACATATAACTGACCTGCGTGAAGGTTTTCCTCATCTTTTCCTTAGAAACTTTTGCCGTTTTTTGTGTTTATGCGGGTTTTGCCGCCGTCCACACGCAACGACTTCTTTCCATATTTATGCGGTGAATACCGGCATATCCGTCCGGAAAGTTCATAAGTATAAATGTAAAACGATCAACACGATGTGATAAAGGAGAATCATTTCCATTAGAAGTGGCTCTAGGCTGTTTCTTTATAAGTTTGGAATTGATCTACATGTAACATTTGCGTAATTGAGCTCCATTCCATGTTCTTGGGATGGGGGTGCCATCGAGCCTTTCGAGCCGGTATGCGCCCTTTTCCAAAACTTCTTTGATAATGTATGGCCCTTCCCAGACCGGGGCCAGCTTTCCTGGGCGTTCTTGGTTCGAAGCCTCGTTGTTACGCAGTATGTAGTCTCCGACATTGAAGTTGCAGAGTTTTACCCGCGTGTTGTAGTACTTTTGCATTTGTCGCTTGTAGTTCTCTTCACGCGCTGCGGCTAAGTCTCTACGTTCCTCGGTTAGCATAAGGTCTAACCGTCTTTCCGTATCATTGTCCTCTGGTTGAATCAAGACCCTTGGTGAGGGTAGACCAATTTCGACCGGGACCATGGCTTCAGTGCCATAAGTGAGGCTGAACGGGGTTTCTCCCGTACTTGCCTTTTTCATCGTTCTGTGTGCCCAAAGGACGTGTGGAACTTCATCCACCCAGCCGGATCTGTGTTCCAGGAGTCTTTTCTTAATGCCGTCGACGATGCTCTTATTTGCTCTTTCCACCTCACCATTACCTTGCGGGTGCGCCACTGAGGTAAAGGTGTGGGTGATTTGAAGTTCTTTCAGCCACTGTTGTAGCTTCTTGTCAGCAAAGTTGGTGCCGTTATCGCTCACCAAATTCTGTGGAAGTCCAAAACGACAAATAATAAATTCCCAAATAAATTTTTTGATATGTTTTGCGGTTGTTTGGGCTAAGGGTTTTGCTTCTATCCACTTGGTGAAGTAGTCGATGGCTACCACTAGATACTGAACGTTCCCTGCTGCTGTGGGAAATGGGTCTGTCACATCGATGGCCCACTTCGGAAATGGCCATGAAGAGGTGACTGGAACAAGTTCATTCTTCGGGCGATGCGTGTTGGGTGTGTAGAGTTGGCAAGACCTACACTTTCTGATGTATGCCAGTGCATCCGTATGCATCCCCGGCCAAAAGTATCCCGCGTTGTTTAGCTTAGCTACAACTGCGCGTGGACCTGCGTGTATCCCACAGATGCCTTCGTGTACTTCCCTTAGGAGGTAGTCGGCATCTTGGTCGTCAACGCATCTGAGGAGTGGGCCAAGAAAGTTACGTCTGTAAAGGATGTTATCGATGAGTTGATAGTTCAGTGCTTTACAGCGTAGTTTTCTTGCCTGTGTTTTTGACTCTGGTAGTATACCCGTCGCAAGGTAATTTATTATTGGTGTCATCCATGTTTCTGTGCCGGTTTGGATGACACAGATTTCCTTGTGCGGGACTGATGGTGCGCCAAGGAGTTCAATGCGGATATCCTTTCCCAAGTGGGTGAAGGCCAATGACGCAAGCTTGCTTAACGCATCCGCATATTTGTTTTCGCTACGCTTGACGTGTATGACCTTACAATCGTTAAAATCGCGCATGAGGGTTTTTGCTTGTGCGAGGTACAGCGCCATTGTGTCGTTCACGGCCGTGTACGTCCCGTTTATTTGGTTGGCTACTAACATGGAATCCACGTGGGCTTCCAAGTTCTTCACTCCCATCTTACGCGCAATTCTCAGCCCGGCCAAGAATGCTTCATACTCTGCTTCATTATTTGTGCTTGGAAAATCCAGTCGAATAGCGTAAGTGTATTCTTGGCCCGCTGGGTTGATTAGTTTCAATCCTGCGCCTGAGCCCTCGTTGCTGGCTGCTCCATCAGTGTAGAGTCGCTAGACATCATCGATGTCCTGTGCTGGAGAGGGTTGAGCCTCTTCCTGTCACTCTTTCTCCCGCGAGGCGGGGACTTCTGCAATAAAGTCGGCCAAGACCTGGCCTTTTATGGCTGGTCGCGGCTTGTACTTTATCGCGTATTCTCCCAATTCTGTTGCCCATTTGGCTAGGCGTCCCGACAATTCGGGTTTGCCTAGAACGTTTGCGAGTTTGAAGTTGGTGAGAATGGTGATTGGGTGACCTTGGAAGTATCGTCTTAGCCTGCGTGAAGCCTGTACAAGTGCTAAGACTAATTTTTCCAGGGTAGAGTACCGGGTTTCTACGTCTGTTAGGACACGGCTAACATAGTAGATTGGCATCTGGATGCCTTTTCGCTCGACTAGCAGGACGGCCCCGGTTGCTCTATCTGTGGCGGAGAGGTATAGGATTAATTCCTCCCCCGCTTCTGGTGCTGTGAGCGTTGGGAGTTCGATCAAGCGTGACCGAATTTCCTGAAAAGCTGCTTCCGCTTCTGGTGTCCAGCGGAAGTGCATCATCATCATCATCATCATCATCGTACTCAGTATATCCCACCAATAGCAAAGCTATGTTAGGGTCTGAGGAGGGTAAGATGTAGACAGCCTTACCTCTACCCCATAGGGATAGAGAGGCTGCTTCCGGTGAGACCCCCGGCTCGATAGTAGTTTTGCATCAAGCCTTGGACATAAAGCACATAGCACTCAATCATCGGGATACCGGCTGATTGGTGCATGTACCCTCGTCTTTCGGCTATCAACGCCACCACATGATGCCTGATTAACCTTCCGCCACTTTTAACGTTATTTTCACGAGATTAGTAAAATAACGTCAAAATTAGTGCAATTTCACTTTTCCCACCCGAGGGTTTACACATATAAACAGTTTCTCAGCGTCGACACGAATGGGAACGACCTATCCGCATGGTTTGCCAAGAAGCGGTTAAGTGCAACTAGGCGTCCATTCAGTGTCTGAGCTTGCTTGATGGTAGTAGGTGATTCCATTTTGATAATGGCTTCGACCTTTTCAGGGTTCGCTCTGAAGCCATCTTTAGTAACAATGACTCCTAAGAACTTCCCTGCTTCCATCCCAAAGGAACACTTGCTCGGGTTGAGCTTCATGTTTATCTTTCTGAGCGTGTTGAAAGTTTCTTCGATGTCTTTCAACATTGTTTCTGGGTCAAGGCTTTTGATGACCAAGTCATCCATGTAGACTTCCAAGTTCCTCCCAATTTGGGTATGAAACTCTTTGTCCATCAGGCGTTGGTATGTGGACCCGGCATTCTTAAGTCCGAATGGCATCATTTGATAACAAAATGTGCCATCGGGCGTCCGAAATGCGGTTTTGTCCTGATCGTCAACGGCCATGTGGATTTGATGGTACCCTTTATACGCATCAAGGAAGCATTTAAGGCGAAACGGTGCTAACGAATCTACCTTAAGATCAATTTCGGGTAACGGGTAACAATCTTTGGGGCATGCTTTGTTTAAGTCTTTGAAATCTATGCACATGCGCCATTGCTTGTTAGACTTCGGTACCATGACAGGATTTGCAACCCATGTTTGATATCTGCTAACGCGTACGATGCCCGCGTCAAGGAGTTCCTTGACTTGGGTTCTACACGCGTTAGCTTGTTCCGCCCCCATTACTCTGCGCTTTTGTATGACTGGCGTGAAAGCCGGGTCACACTTGAGCTTATGCTCTGCCTTACTTCGAGGTACACCAGTCATGTCAGCTGGTGTCCACGCGAAGATATCCGCGTTTTTCTGTAGTAAGGTGCGCGTAGGATCAGTGACTGTTGGGCCAATGGTAACCGCCTGGTCGGGGTATTTGCCATTGAAGGCCCATTCTTCTGGTTCGGTGATGGTTGGTTTAGCCATCTTTGGTTTGGGTGTTGAGACAGATGCGATGCATACCTGGGGAATACCGGTGACCATCGCTACGCCCTCAGCTGTCGGCCATCCCATCATGCCGTGGACTGAAGATACCACGGCATTGAATCTTGCCATCCCGTCTCTCCCGAAGAGAATGTCGTATGTGTGGTGTGGCTTACTCATTACGACAAAGTCCACGTCTTCTGTGCGGGAGTGTTTCCCGTCTGTGAGAATGACGGGGAAGGATAGGATACCCAGGGGGTGTTTGTGCTGCCGTCAAACCCTTCCATCGAGGCGTAGACCGTTTCCAGGCGTTCCTTGTCTTCGTCGTCTAGCTTGTCGAAGAACTGCCTGTATATAACCGTTGACGAGGCGCCGTTGTCAACAAGGGTGCGGGAAGTGATGTAATGCCCCAGCTGGCTTTTGATGACGATAGGGCCCTCTTTGCTGGGTCCTCCTGGCACTCGCGGGAAGCGCACCTCAGCTTCCTTCCATGCGCATGGTTCTGTCGTCCGTCTTTTTCTTCCTCTGATGTTACTATGAACCATGTGGATGCTGATGTCAACGGGCTTTCGTCCGTTGCTTTTGTATCGGTTGTCATTCTTCCCTCCATTCTTGATTGATGCCACAAGGTGTGTAAGTTTTCCATCCTTAACGAATGTTTCAACAATATCCATCAAGGATATACACTTCTCAGTGGTGTGACCCTTTGTCCCGTGGAAGTCACAGGATTTGCTCTGATCCGCGTCAGGTCGGTGCCGGACCGTTGGAGCTTTTGGCCATGGGAGTTTCTCAGTGGCAAATATCTCCGTGACGCTTTTGGTGAGCGGCGTCCACCGGGGTATCGGCTTGATGGGTGCGTGTTATCCCTTCCGCCTTCTAAAGAGCGAGAGCTGGATGAGGTGTCAAAGTTTACCCTTGACTGCCAAATGCCTAGCTTCCTCTTTTTGTTTTGCCGGGCGGTCCGGACGTTATTTTCTCTAATCCTCTGCGCGTAGAGGTTTGTACTCTGGGGTAGATCCCCACCCAGTTGCTTCTCTGTTTCGGCAAAGCGCTTGGCCGCCGTCATGATGGCATCCCATGTGGATGGCATGCCGTCTTTACCTGTCAACGTGCGGATAAACTCTGGGTATTCGGCGCCCTGGATGAAAGCGGCGCGAACAAGATCTTCGCTTATAGTGCCCAGACTCAGCTTTTTCGAGTTGAAGCGAGTGATGAAGTCTAGTAAAGATTCATCCTCCTCTCTAACGCAGTTGAGGATCGTCCACTGCTCTTCAATATATTTGTCACACCCCGACTAGGTAGTTGCGGAAGCGTAATACGGGAATGTAACAGATAACACTGGTATCAACCACATTGTTTATAAAGAAATTCAACAGCTAAATTACATCATATTACATTGGTAGGTACTATGTTTACAAACTAGGTGAAAAACACATAACCGGTTTACGAGCTTCTTATTCAGTATTATATCAGCGTCTATTCACAGCTATTCAACTTTCCTTCTAACACCAAGCATGTAAGCAAATCATTCCACTTTTGCTTTACCTGAAAAGCATGTTAAAACGGGTCAACTACGTCTAGTTGGTGAGTTTCAAGTTTCACGAGTGTCAATGAAATTAGTACACGAGTTCGTAAAGTTTACAGTGTGTATGTATATATGTATGTGTATGATGTATTATACTAAGCCACAAGTGAAACCGAAACGAGCTAAAACACATGGCCTCCACTGCCCATGCACTCCCGTTGGCATTTAACAGCCACCTTGCCCCAAGTATGTACTATGTCTAACACCACATAGCAGTATGTAAAAATATAATGACAATGTGCAACTGGGTTTACATATGTTCCGGCATACCCCTCCGGCTCTGTCAGTTGGGTTTGTCAAACCGATAGTACTATCCACATGTCACCGGCACGAAGTTAATCACTTGTGTTTGTGGGGACTTGTCAAGTGTTAGTACTTAGATAATCCACATCATCACACGTTTTCAAGTATATAAGTATATGTAAACATGCTTTTCACCCCAAAAGTTCGTAAAACAGTTTAGAAAGTGGGGGTCGTGAAACTCACCTTATCGTAGTTCGCACGGAAATTACGTATCAATAAGTCAGATGCCTCGTTTATAGCCTGATTCCTATAAACGGTATCGTATCGTTAATACTAGTACAGTGTTCAAGCTAAGTCGGGTTGTATAGATAATCTGGGTATAGCTGTTAGGCCCAGAACATGACCATAGTCTTAGATTGTGACGTTGTATACTATGAAATGTTTAAAACTGGATTTGGCTCAGTTTCACCGTTTCCCGAGCCTAGCCCAGTTGATTGTTTATACGCTTCGGGATTAGGTAAGATCACATAAACTTAAGTAAATATATTGATTGATAAAATGATTTGATTTATGAAAGAATTTTAAGGTTTCGGTGTCTGGTTTGATCGCAGGGTTCGTTTCCGTTTTCACACGGGTTTGATTATACAAAACGCGCACAATCCACCCGATTTGTCCGGAATTTTCGTAAAAAGTTCGTTTTTATCAATATCATTCAAAAATATGATATTTGACCACTTTTGACATTTTGACATACCAGTCAGTCCGTTAAATACAAAACTGCCGGTTTCGTTAAAACAATTATAATTTAAATCTTTGATTAATCATAACTAAATATGTACTTATATATAAAATATGTAAATTTTGGTAAAAATACATTAAGACATGGAGAATTTTATAAAAATATTTTCAGAAATTTTATGATTAATTATTTATTTATAAAAATTCATTTAATAGGTTATAATCGTGTAATAAATGGCCCGTTTATATCAAACGACCTCCGAAAAATCCGATAATTTTTAAAAATGGCCTCAATGTTATTACATAGCCCCTGCAAAATTTCCAGAACCTAACTCTTTTGACAAAATGCCTTTTTGTGCGTTTTTCGGCTGTTGAAATTCGGTTAAACCATGATTGCACAAACCATACTTAGGCATTTCCAATGATTCCCAAACTTTACCAGTGATCTTACCATCACATATTAAACTCCAAAACCAAGTTTCATAATTTTTCAATATGTTTAGCTATTTTTCCCAAATAAACGCTCATAAACGGAAATAAATTCACCAAATATTCTCCGTTTATCGAAAAATTACCAAATTTGAACAGGGACTCATTTATATGATCCCTAATGTTCCTGCAAGTTTTCACAAGCTAACAACAAGCACGTCACAACCTAATACTAAACAGCCCCTAAACGAGTGTTACGGGTTTACCTTGTCGGTTTCCGATGAATTTTGCTAGCTTAAACGACTCTCCGGGTCTCGGGTTGCAAACTCAGTATATCTACATATCATATAACATCAAACCAAGCATAAATCATCCATGTAACAGCCTTGATAATTAGGGTTTCGGTTTTGGGTTCAAACCGAACTTTCTAACCGTAAAAACGTTGTATTCATGTTCTAATCCGCGTTTTTGACCAAAAAAGTATATGTTCCTGGTTTGTAAACATGTTTAACATCAAAACATGGTTTTACTTGATTTTTAGGGTTTTTGGATGGTTAAACATGTTTAAAACTAATCAAGGATTAATTTTTCATGGTTAAACTATGTTAATCATGGTTAAAACTCAAAGAAAATCACTAATTACCTTAGGTTTTTGATGTAACTTTTGAAAGTTTCTGGAGTTCTACTTTGCAGCTGCTTGGACTTCAAATTTTTATGAGTTAGAATGAATAATAAGGCTTAAGGAGTAAGTTATATAAAAAAAATGTGTGGTATGGTGGCTGGCCGATCGGAATCCAAGAAGTGGCCCATAATGGGCTGTTTTGGCCATTAATCTGATTTATACAAGCCCAAACATGAAAAGCCCACTTCAAATTTAGTTCGGGTTCGGTTTTTCGCAAGAAAATTAATTCGGGTGTGAGAAATAGCGCAAAAACGAGTGTTTTTCAGCTTATTTTTGTAAAATAAGAAAAACGTACTGACTCGTTGTAAAATTCCAAAATATTTTCACGGATTGCTTAGAACATGTCATATAAGTGTTTTATAAATCTTTTTCGGCTTAACGGATGCTACAATGCTTGTTTTGATATTAACGATTGCGTTTAAGCTTATAGCGTATCGATAAACGAAACCTTTTTCGTTTAAAGAGTTTTAAACGTACTGGGGCCTAAATATCAATATGTTAGCCTCTATAACATATATATAACTCGTATATGACCCCTCAGTATGTATACGGGTCATAATTAGTATCGGACGGTTACTCGTTTAAGCACTACGAATTAACCGATTTATCGTTTACTTGTTACGTAATGAATATAGTGTACCTCGTTTTATCGCGAATGTCACATTCTCCCCCCGTTAAGAAATTTCGTCCTCGAAATTTAATGTGTCATCGGTTTTCTTTTTAGGGAACAGGTGTGGGTATTTTTTTCGGAATTCGTTCTTTCGTTCCCAAGTATATTCGGGTCCTTGTTTTGAATTCCACCGAACTTTTACCAATGAAATTTTGTTGTGTCGTAACTGTTTGGTTTTCCCGTCTACAATTTCTACCGGTTCCTCTACGAAGTTGAGCTTTTCGTTGATCTGAACATCTTCCAGTGGTACTATTGTCGTTTCATCAGTCAAACACTTTTTCAGATTCGATACATGAAACACGTCATGAATAGTGCTCAGTTCTAAGGGTAGTTTTAATCGGTAAGCTACGGGACCAATTTTTGCGACAATCTCAAAAGGTCCGATGTATCTCGGGGCTAGTTTACCAGTCTTTCCAAATCTTATAACACCCTTCCATGGCGATACTTTTAAAAATACCTTATCACCTATTTCAAAAGATAACGGTTTTCTGCGAACATCGGCATAACTCTTTTGTCGGTCACGGGCAGCTTTCAATTTTTGTTTAACCTGGTGAATCTTATCGGTGGTTTCCTGAATTAAATCGGATCTTGAAATTTGAGTATCACCCACTTCTGTCCAACATAGTGGTGATCTACATTTTCGCCCGTATAGAGCTTCATAAGGTGCTGCTTGTATACTACTGTGATAACTGTTATTGTAAGAGAATTCAATGAGCGGGATGTGTTGATCCCAATTCCCTTTGAAGTCCAGTACACAAGCACGAAGTAAATCTTCTAAGGTTTGGATGGTTCGTTCGGATTGACCATCGGTTTGGGGATGGTAAGCCGTACTTAGGTCGATTCGGGTTCCCAAGGCTTCTTGTACTGCTTGCCAGAAATGTGAAGTAAAGTGACTATCTCGATCGGAAATAATCGAAAGAGGTACTCCGTGTCGAGATACTATTTCATCGATGTAAATTTGAGCGAGTTTTTCGGTGGTGTAGTTGTTACGGATGGGAATAAAGTGTGCGGATTGGGTTAACCGGTCCACAATTACCCAAATTGCGTTGTGTCCTCGAGAGGTTTTAGGAAGGTGTGTCACAAAGTCCATGGTAATTTGTTCCCATTTCCATTGTGGGATTTCGGGTTGTTGTAACATTCCCGAAGGTTTTTGATATTCCGCCTTTACCCTTGCACATGTTGCACATTTACTTACATACACGGCTATATCCTTTTTCATACCAGGCCACCAGTAAAATTCTTTAACATCCTTATACATCTTATCAGTACCTGGATGAATAGAATATTTGGATTTGTGTGCTTCATCAAGAATCAACTTTCGGAGTTTATGAAGTGTTGGAATCCAGACCCGGTTTTTGTAATAATATACTTTATCAATTTTCTTCTCAAAATCCCTTTCATTTCCATGTAGTTCTTCTTTTTCTAGCTGATCTGCCTTCAAGGCCTCATCTTGTGCAACGCGAACTTGTTCGGTTAGGCTACTTTGAACAATCATTCCGAGTGCTCGTACCCTTAATGGTTCGATTCTGTCTTTTCGGCTTAAAGCATCGGCTACTACGTTGGCCTTACCCGGATGGTATTTAATCTCACAATCATAATCATTTAACAGTTCTACCCATCTCCTTTGTCTCATGTTTAGCTCTTTCTGATCGAATATGTGTTGTAGGCTTTTGTGATCAGTATAGATGGTACATTTAGTGCCATACAAGTAATGTCTCCAAATCTTCAATGCAAAGATAACTGCTCCCAATTCCAAATCATGGGTCGTATAATTCTTTTCATGTACTTTTAATTGTCGGGAAGCATATGCTATTACTTTCTTTCTTTGCATCAGTACGCATCCTAAACCTTTACGAGATGCGTCACAATATACCACCAATTCATCAGTTCCATCTAGAAGGCTTAATATTGGAGCCTCACATAACTTCTGTTTTAACGTTTGGAAGGCCATTTCTTGTTCTTCTCCCCATTCATATGCTCGATCTTTTCGAGTTAGGAGGGTTAGAGGTTGTGCAATACTTGAAAAGTTTTCAATGAATCTTCTATAATACCTGGCTAGTCCTAAGAATTGACGAATTTCTCTTGGTGACTTAGGCACTTGCCAATTTTTAATGGCCTCAATTTTACTTGGGTCTACTTGGATCCCTTGATGGTTCACAATGTGTCCCAAAAACTGTACTTCTTGTAGCCAAAACTCACATTTGGACAACTTTGCGTATAACTTCTCTTGCCTCAATAATTTTAAGATTTCCCGCAAATGTTGTTCGTGTTCCTCCTTACTTCTCGAATATATCAAAATGTCATCGATAAACACTATCACAAACTTGTCAAGGTAAGGTTTGCAAACTCGGTTCATGAGGTCCATAAACACTGCAGGTGCATTTGTCAACCCAAACGGCATAACCAAAAATTCATAGTGACCATACAGAGTTCGGAAAGCTGTTTTTTGGTACGTCTTCTTCCTGAATTCTTACTTGATGATAACCAGATCTAAGATCAATTTTTGAAAAATACTTCGCACCTTGGAGCTGATCAAACAAGTCATCAATTCGAGGTAAGGGGTATCTATTCTTTATAGTCACTTTATTCAATTCCCGGTAATCAATACACATTCGAAAACTCCCATCTTTCTTCTTTACAAATAACACTGGTGCTCCCCACGGTGAGTAACTAGGGCGAATAAAACCCCTGTCCAGTAATTCTTGTAACTGGTTGGACAGTTCTTGCATTTCAGAAGGTGCAAGTCGATAAGGTGCCTTAGCAATGGGTGCTGCTCCCGGTATCAAGTCAATACGGAATTCAACTTGTCGGGTCGGTGGTAAACCAGGCAACTCATCGGGGAATACATCTGAATACTCGTGTACCACTGGGATGTCTTCCATTCGTTTTTCCTCGGGTTCCTTAACTGTTACACTCGCCAAGTATAAAGTACAACCTTGGCGTAAATATCTCAATGCCTTAAGTTGAGATATGAGAGGTAGTACCGTACCAGATTTCCCACCTTGAACAATCATAGCTTCATCATTCGAAAGAGGTATCCTAACGGTCTTATCCTTACAGACAATTTCAGCTTTATACTTAAATAGCCAGTCCATACCGACTATAACATCGAAACTTCCCAATTCCACTGGAAGTAAATCAATAAGGAATGGGTGGTCGTTTAGGATAAGGGAACAGTTTCGGGCTATTCGGTTAACAAGTATAGACTTACCGTTAGCGAGTTCTATAGTATATGGTTTTGTTAGTTCACTAACCGGCATATTTTCTAAAGGTAAGAAATTAACAGATACGAAACTTCTATCGGCGCCCGTATCAAACAAAACTGAAGCATACTGACCCGAAACTAAGAATGTACCTGTCACCACATTTGGATCATGACGCGCTTCACCCGGTCCTAATACAAACGCGCGTCCCCTAGCTGCATTGGAGGTTGATGCTTGTGCTTGGTTCTGCCTTCTCACTGTACCCGGGTTCAAATTGGGGCAGTATCTCCGAAAGTGTTCCGTACTGCCACATTCATAGCAGGCACGGAGGTTCGTGGTAGGTGGGGTTTGTTGGTTGAGTTGTGGGCGGGTTGGTTGAGGTCGAGGTAGTTGAGTTGATTGCGGTGGACGGTTAACAGTGTTGGTGGGGGTTCTACAGTTGGGGGCATAGTGTCCCGTTCTTCCACACTTTTGACAAATGATCGGTTTGCAATCACCCACATGATGAAAGTTACATCTTCTGCACTTCGGTAACGTCCCTTTATAGGTCTCTTGTTTTACATTAGAACTGGTCATGGCATAACTTCGGGTATTCGGACGAGCCCGCTTGTTTTGAGGGTTTCCTTGCATTCTTGTCCCATAATCAGTTCGTTTTAAACTTGTTGTTTCACCTGGCATCCTTATCACTCCACTTCTCATCAGATCAAAAGTAACGACACCCGTTTGAGATACAGCACTTTCTAATGTCGGGTGGGCAACTGAATTCACTATACTTCTCACAGCAGGGGTCAGTCCCCAGATATAACGTTCAATTCGCTTCGCTTCCGGTGTAACTAACCATGGAACTAAGCGGGACAGTTCGTTAAAATGATTTGTGTATTCCACATGGTCCGCTCCTTTCATTTCCAGATTCCATAACTCGTGTTCCAACCTCTGAATCTCACTTTTAGGACAAAAATGCTCTAGCATGAGGGTTTTTAATTCAGTCCATGACATACGATGAATAGCATCTTGTCCCCTTATTTGGACTACCGTGTTCCACCACATCAGCGCTTGGTCTAGAAACATACTGGTAGCAAATTTGACCACGCGGTTCGGTGGACACTCACTGATATTAATTACTGATTCGGTCTTTTCTATCCATTTGACCAGCCCGCTAGGTCCTTCAATACCCTTAAAATCAACCGGTTTACATGATGTAAATTGTTTGTATGAGTACTCCTGACGCGGGGGTTCTCGGTTATTATTATTATTATTATCGGTATTGGTCCGAGTATTTTCATTATTGGTTGTGTTAACAACCGGTACAGGGTTTGGGTTCGGGATATTATCAGGGTGCACAACAGGTTCTGGGTTCCCAGTGACATTCATAGTTGGGAGAGTGTTATTATTATTTATGACATTATCAGTATTCACCGGGGTAGTAACACCCGGGGCTACATTAGTGTCCGGCGGAGGTGTATTAACAGTGGCCGTGGTGGTGCTCGTAGGTTGATTAACAGTATTGTTAGCACGTATGCCTGCAGTGACTTGTGTTACAATTGTTGGTATCACTGCTTGTAGTTGACGAGCAATCATTGCGGCCACTTCCGCCTCAGACAAAGGGTTTGCTTTCTTCGGGGCCATTCTATAAATTAATCAATTATATAATAATCAATATCGTTTCACTATGATCAACATAACTTTACGATATTACACTTTCACAACACATAACTATGCCAAAGAAAACACATTTGTATTAATTATAATCATTACTGTACATATGCATCCAAAATTAGCGCATAGGCTTAACCTGGTATAGGCCAGCGCTTGTATATGCGTATCAAAATTTGTCACTAAGTGACATGTAGACTTAACCCGATAAGGGCCAGTGCTTGAAATAGTACTAAACCACAAACGACTCCCAAGTCAGCCCAACACGCTGTAACAAAATGCTGCCTGGGATATCAAAAGACTATATACATAAAACTAGACTACTATGTCCTATCCATTCTTTGTAACATGAAGCCACAACCAAACAACAGCAGCCACTAGGGCCGCATTAACCGCTAAGCATACCCCCAGTAGTATCATTGCTCGATCCTGACGCCCGTGGCTGTGAGCACTGGATCTTTGCACAATTCTGATTTCTTGCTGCATGTACCGCATGTGATCTTGCATATCATGTCTATGCTGGTTTAGGTTATTTATCGAATGTGATTGTTCTAAAAGCTGATCAGTCGCTAAACCAAACCATGCTGAATCAGAATGACGGGGTGGCTCGGGTACCGGGGCGGGTAAACCCCAAGTAGGAATAGGTATCTCAGTGACCTGGACACGTGATGTTTCTCCCCTATGGTATGTAGATTGAGGTGGGGAAGAGGTGTGCTCAGGTGGACGCACTGAAATGCGAGCGGTCTGACGGTTTCTAATAGTGGGTGGGGGTACTGGTGTATGCTGTACAGGTGGAGTAGGGGATCTGGGTGCTCTAACAGGTGAATGATAAGCACTAGTAGCTCCCTGTCCTGCAACATTCCTAGGGGATTCCCTAGGGGGGTAGGTGTCACAACGGTAACCCGATAAGTCGGGTTGATCTGCGGGTACCTCGTGAGGAATTACCGCATCTGCACCTTCTTCCATTTCCTCTGATTCCTCCCCAGTTTCCTCTTCCGGATCCTCCTCCTCCTCCTCAGGCCTTGTTGGTAGGGTATTAGGTAAACGATCAGTAGATCTTGACATATTCCTGCACAATTGTTAGTGATAAGAATAATATCCTTCTATATTAATCATAGTAAAATACATGCAGGTATTTATACACATAAGCACAAATAATCGTTTATATACACAAATATTTATCTATTATTATATTTTATACACATATGTTGTTGTTTTTACCTATTCGATTGTTTATCGACTTCTTCTCGAATTTCCTCGTACAAACAAGTCTGTTATTACGTTCCGGACCATAATAACCCACTTGTGCATTCGCGTTCATCACGAGAATCATTCGTGTATATTATTTAATATTATTTTATTCCCAGAGTTAATCGAGCCTACGGTTATCTTAGGGTATCCTAAGGGACATCCTAATTCTTTATAACCAATGGCTCTGATACCAACTTCTGTCACACCCCGACTAGGTAGTTGCGGAAGCGTAATACGGGAATGTAACAGATAACACTGGTATCAACCATATTGTTTATAAAGAAATTCAACAGCTAAATTACATCATATTACATTGGTAGGTACTATGTTTACAAACTAGGTGAAAAACACATAACCGGTTTACGAGCTTCTTATTCAGTATTATATCAGCGTCTATTCACAGCTATTCAACTTTCCTTCTAACACCAAGCATGTAAGCAAATCATTCCACTTTTGCTTTACCTGAAAAGCATGTTAAAACGGGTCAACTACGTCTAGTTGGTGAGTTTCAAGTTTCACGAGTGTCAATGAAATTAGTACACGAGTTCGTAAAGTTTACAGTGTGTATGTATATATGTATGTGTATGATGTATTATACTAAGCCACAAGTGAAACCGAAACGAGCTAAAACACATGGCCTCCACTGCCCATGCACTCCCGTTGGCATTTAACAGCCACCTTGCCCCAAGTATGTACTATGTCTAACACCACATAGCAGTATGTAAAAATATAATGACAATGTGCAACTGGGTTTACATATGTTCCGGCATACCCCTCCGGCTCTGTCAGTTGGGTTTGTCAAACCGATAGTACTATCCACACGTCACCGGCACGAAGTTAATCACTTGTGTTTGTGGGGACTTATCAAGTGTTAGTACTTAGATAATCCACATCATCACACGTTTTCAAGTATATAAGTATATGTAAACATGCTTTTCACCCCAAAAGTTCGTAAAACAGTTTAGAAAGTGGGGGTCGTGAAACTCACCTTATCGTAGTTCGCACGGAAATTACGTATCAATAAGTCAGATGCCTCGTTTATAGCCTGATTCCTATAAACGGTATCGTATCGTTAATACTAGTACAGTGTTCAAGCTAAGTCGGGTTGTATAGATAATCTGGGTATAGCTGTTAGGCCCAGAACATGACCATAGTCTTAGATTGTGACGTTGTATACTATGAAATGTTTAAAACTGGATTTGGCTCAGTTTCACCGTTTCCCGAGCCTAGCCCAGTTGATTGTTTATACGCTTCGGGATTAGGTAAGATCACATAAACTTAAGTAAATATATTGATTGATAAAATGATTTGATTTATGAAAGAATTTTAAGGTTTCGGTGTCTGGTTTGATCGCAGGGTTCGTTTCCGTTTTCACACGGGTTTGATTATACAAAACGCGCACAATCCACCCGATTTGTCCGGAATTTTCGTAAAAAGTTCGTTTTTATCAATATCATTCAAAAATATGATATTTGACCACTTTTGACATTTTGACATATCAGTCAGTCCGTTAAATACAAAACTGCCGGTTTCGTTAAAACAATTATAATTTAAATCTTTGATTAATCATAACTAAATATGTACTTATATATAAAATATGTAAATTTTGGTAAAAATACATTAAGACATGGAGAATTTTATAAAAATATTTTCAGAAATTTTATGATTAATTATTTATTTATAAAAATTCATTTAATAGGTTATAATCGTGTAATAAATGGCCCGTTTATATCAAACGACCTCCAAAAAATCCGATAATTTTTAAAAATGGCCTCAATGTTATTACATAGCCCCTGCAAAATTTCCAGAACCTAACTCTTTTAACAAAATGCCTTTTTGTGCGTTTTTCGGCTGTTGAAATTCGGTTAAACCATGATTGCACAAACCATACTTAGGCATTTCCAATGATTCCCAAACTTTACCAGTGATCTTACCATCACATATTAAACTCCAAAACCAAGTTTCATAATTTTTCAATATGTTTAGCTATTTTTCCCAAATAAACGCTCATAAACGGAAATAAATTCACCAAATATTCTCCGTTTATCGAAAAATTACCAAATTTGAACAGGGACTCATTTATATGATCCCTAATGTTCCTGCAAGTTTTCACAAGCTAACAACAAGCACGTCACAACCTAATACTAAACAGCCCCTAAACGAGTGTTACGGGTTTACCTTGTCGGTTTCCGATGAATTTTGCTAGCTTAAACGACTCTCCGGGTCTCGGGTTGCAAACTCAGTATATCTACATATCATATAACATCAAACCAAGCATAAATCATCCATGTAACAGCCTTGATAATTAGGGTTTCGGTTTTGGGTTCAAACCGAACTTTCTAACCGTAAAAACGTTGTATTCATGTTCTAATCCGCGTTTTTGACCAAAAAAGTATATGTTCCTGGTTTGTAAACATGTTTAACATCAAAACATGGTTTTACTTGATTTTTAGGGTTTTTGGATGGTTAAACATGTTTAAAACTAATCAAGGATTAATTTTTCATGGTTAAACTATGTTAATCATGGTTAAAACTCAAAGAAAATCACTAATTACCTTAGGTTTTTGATGTAACTTTTGAAAGTTTCTGGAGTTCTACTTTGCAGCTGCTTGGACTTCAAATTTTTATGAGTTAGAATGAATAATAAGGCTTAAGGAGTAAGTTATATAAAAAAAATGTGTGGTATGGTGGCTGGCCGATCGGAATCCAAGAAGTGGCCCATAATGGGCTGTTTTGGCCATTAATCTGATTTATACAAGCCCAAACATGAAAAGCCCACTTCAAATTTAGTTCGGGTTCGGTTTTTCGCAAGAAAATTAATTCGGGTGTGAGAAATAGCGCAAAAACGAGTGTTTTTCAGCTTATTTTTGTAAAATAAGAAAAACGTACTGACTCGTTGTAAAATTCCAAAATATTTTCACGGATTGCTTAGAACATGTCATATAAGTGTTTTATAAATCTTTTTCGGCTTAACGGATGCTACAATGCTTGTTTTGATATTAACGATTGCGTTTAAGCTTATAGCGTATCGATAAACGAAACCTTTTTCGTTTAAAGAGTTTTAAACGTACTGGGGCCTAAATATCAATATGTTAGCCTCTATAACATATATATAACTCGTATATGACCCCTCAGTATGTATACGGGTCATAATTAGTATCGGTCGGTTACTCGTTTAAGCACTACGAATTAACCGATTTATCGTTTACTTGTTACGTAATGAATATAGTGTACCTCGTTTTATCGCGAATGTCACAATATTTCCTCTGTTGACTGAAGTGTTGGCTGAACTTATGTTGGAAGTCCGCCCAATCGTAGATGTGGTGGACCGGTAGACGGTCAAACCACGCTCTAGCCGCTCCAACCAACGTCATTTGGAACATATAACACCACGTGGGTTCCGTCCAGTTGCTGACGGTTGCCCCCGCTATGAATCTGTTCAAGTGATCATCTGGGTCGGATATACCATCATAAGTGCCGATGTTGGGCATCTGCTTGGCACTCTTCGGGGCGATTGCTTCCGCAATGTCCCTTGCATACTTGGATGTTCCCGCATTTGCAGCAGTTGGTCTAAAGGTTTTGGAGAAGTCACGTGGGTTTCCCCCCGCGTTCCTTTGTTTGAAGGTTTCTCCAAAATTCCTCGGTTGGAAGTCCGTTTCGTTACGCTTCCCTTTCGCCCTATGGCGAGGGTTTGCGTCACTGTCGGATTCCTCCCGATCATCGTCCGAGGACTCGCACTCATTGCTCATGTTGAGCCGTTTTCGAGTGCTTCCGAATTCGTCAGCCTGTTGGAGTGAACGTAAGCGTTCGTCCAACTCAGCTTGGAATTCCTTCTGACGTGCTTCCGCCCACGCTTTAACTTGATCAAGTGTTTGGCGGGGGAGCCTCGTCTGTTGTCTTTCCGCCTGGGTATTAATGAATCCCAGGGGATGATTGTTTACTGCACTTGCCCCGGCTTGGGTAACCGGGGTAGTGTTCGTAAAATTTACTGCACTTGCCCCGGCTTGAGTAACCGGGGTAGTGTTCGTAAAATCTGTGTACTCGCCGGTGTTCCTCCCAGTAGCTAGGGTTGTGATTACCGGGGTTTCTTGGTCACTCGCTGGCCTTGGGACCGGAGTAACGTTAACCATCTTTCCAGAAGTTTTGAAAAAACTGAAAAAGAATAAGTTCTAGCTTTTATGCACGGATGGCGCCAATGAAGAAACACTAATCGACCCCGGCAAATTACGGATAATCTGGGGGTTAAATAGATGTTTCCCACGAGGGTTAGGTCCGGCAAAGATGGTTGTTCTTCTGATGACCTGCAAAACAGACACCGTGAGCTCGTTACTGAGAAGGGGGGGGTACCTCCTTGTGACCACCCTCCGGCGTGAGAATCAGACTAGATTGCTCTTGAATATAAGTGTATATTAAGAGAAATAGCTAGAGAGAAGATGATGATACCGTTCCAAGGTGTTGGAGTATTTATAGCCGAAGGTAGGTGTCCAAAAAGGTACAGCCGGCTGTATAATATTCCTTTTCTACCAACTGTGGGCTACGCACGTGCCGTGCTGGTGGTTGGTGGGTAGCCAGCGGCTGATAGTGACATGGCCGGCTGTGTACTATTCCTTTTCCACCAACTGCAGGCTATGTACATGCCACGACAAGGGTTGGTGAGTAGGCAGCGGCTGATAGTGACATTAAGTACTAGAGCGTGCTGCTCGTCGTACTGTTGTCAGTGAGCTGTCGCAGCTTTGGTCAGATCTTTTGTCCATACCTTGGCAAGTATAGTACAAAAGATCCTCCAGTAGCGTACGGACTGGCTCATTTGGGCGGGAGTTTTCCCGGCTTTGGGCGGGAGTATTCCCGGCTTGCTCATTCCTTCTTCAGGTGACATTACTGAATTATTTGAGAGTTAGTGCCTTGTGCGTGTAGCCTTGCTGTGCGGGTAGCCTTCCTGATGGCTAGTATCCGTAGCTGCGGGAACAGGCGGAGTACGTCACCATTGGGAGGCTTTTCCTGCGGGAACAGCTTGCGTACTGCGCGTAAGGACGTCGCGTCTCTGAGCATGGTGGGTCCTGCGGATCCAGTTGGTCTTTGCGCAGACGTCCCTCTTCAAGGTGAGTCTTGCGAGTTTGGTCTTTGCGCAGACGTCCCTCTTGAAGGTGAGTTTTGCGGGTCCAACTGCGCAGACGTCCCTCTTTGAGGTGAGTCTTGCGGGTCCAACTGGGCTCTGCTGGGACCTACCTCTTCACTCGTGGAAATCTATAATCAAGTTCTTTTGATTATACTCGAAAGTTAATAAGTTTTGTATTAAAAACTTATTAATTTATTTAACCAATTTAATATGTGGTGTATTACTTATTTCAATTTTACATTTAAAAAATCTTAGATATTTACTATAATTACTTATTTATTTTAAAAAATTCATCATCTTTAATTTTAATGATACATTCCAATCATTTATACATTAATTTATTTTGTCTTTAAGAACCGAATTTGATCACTCTTTTATTGTTTTAATATTCTTCGATCTCAATAAACTTTACATCTTTTATATTTGACCAATTTTTAAGTAGGCATAAATGTCAAGAATTACCGATTCGTCTAAATTATTATGGCCAAATTAAAAAAAAATACATTTCTAGCTTTGATGCCTACAAATTGTTTGTTGAAATATTTTTGGTCTTCAATTTAATTTATGTTATGTACTATTTGATATTACTTAATTATTATATAAAATGAAAACCATTATTGTTTTTTCGTCGACCAATTACAAAAATAATAGAAAATAAAAACTTTCCAACTTTTATATTTGACCAATTTTTAATTAGGCATAAATGCCAAGATTAATGTATAAAATTGAAAAAGAATGATCTAATGAATTTATTGTTAAATAAGGTAATGATGCTAAAGTGTTGACAATAATTTCATGATAATTAAATAAATTAATAGTATATTGTTTAGTTACTAAATTTTCAATAAAAATGGAAAGTTTTTTTAATAATATTTACATTTATTCATTTCTGTTTCTACAAAACCGAAATTGATGACTTTGCAACAATCTTTTGTAGTTCTTAATAGTATTCAATGTCATCAAACTTTTCATCTTTTATATTTAACCAATTTTTAACTACGCATAAATGTCAAGATTAATGTATACAATTGAAAAAAGAATTATATAATGAAATTGATTTTAAATGAAGTAATGATGTTAAAGAGTTTAAAACATAATTTACTGCATATTGCAGTCACTTTAATTAAATTTTAATTAGGGAATGACCTCTATGTAATAAAATTAAAAGTAACCAGTTTAATTTTAATTATCTATATATTATTTTAATTATGCTTAATTAGTGAAATTAGTAGAATAAAACTTTATTGCTTCGATTTAACTTAATACATTTAACTAAAAAATCTTTGAATCGAAATAAAAAAAGAGTTTAATTACAAAATAATTTATAATAAAATATACCTTTATTTATTTATTAATGTTGAAATGAAACTCATAATACCTTAAGACTTTAACTGTATATTTAACAAGGCTGCTATGGTTTATTTTGTTTTTAGATTGTGAAGCAAAATGACTTTTTTTTGTGAAATGTCGAAAAAGTTGATGGTGGGCTAATATGATTATAACATGTTCATGTCTTCGTTTGGTTTTTTAATTTAGATGTATAATAAGTTCGTGTAAGTATTAACTTTTTATGTACATAAGTTAAATGCTTAATATTTTGGTTACAAACTTATGTTAACTATTTGTGTTGGTTTAAAATATTAGTTATGAAATTCTATGGTTGTTAAATGTTTTCAACCCATGTCTAACATGGGCTACTATTCTAACAATATATTGGTGGGTTAGATACTTTTACATAAATGAAATTCTGATCATTTATGTAGATGCAAGTTAGCCGATAGTCTACATATCCAGTAGAGTAAGTTGTGTTATTATTGTTTTCTATGTAATATTTTTAATTTTCATATCTTTATGACACCAAATATAAATAACCTACAATTGTCACTAAAGTTAATATTATTTGGTTTCCCAGTTTTCTAATTTTTCTGTTTTATGTATTAAGATCATTCATTAAGTCAGTAAAATTGAAACATCATGCTCTATAAAATTCTGTTTTTATATTTATATTGTTCATCGTTTTCATATGCTAACCATATTATATTATATTATATTATAGATTTGTTCAAAATTAAAGGAAACCGAATTTTTGGGGTCAATCAACGTCTTCCAACAAGAGGAGTTATTCAAACGGTTAGTCATTTTAATTACCCTTTAAATGTTTTTTAGGAATGCATTTTTTTTAAACGTGCAGCTTCAACGCCAAGATAACTACTTATTAGCATTTTGAACGGTAACATTTTATTTTAAACGTGTTAATACACTATACTGTATTAATATAATTTTTTTATTAACTAAAATATAGTAAATAAAAATTAATATGTTATTAACTAAAAATCAGGCACTTGTAAAGAAAATTTAAACGACTTTTAATATATTTATTATTAACTACATTATACCTTTTTGATAAACAAAGTTTTAATAACATTGAATGTATGTTTACACATTTCTTTTTTCTATTTTCTTATTTAGAAATGATACGAAACATAATTTTCAGTTATCCAATACTATTTTATTTTCTTAAAAACCAGTTAAAATATGTGTTTGAATTAAGATATGTATATGAATTAGTTTATGTTAATTAGATGCGCAAAGATATTTCTCCATTATTTTTTTACTTGTATTTGGTTTACTCAATTTATATTGTTTCAATACTTAGCAACAAAATTCACAAATTTAGTTGTGGTCTATATAAAAAAAAAGTTTTTTGGTTTTAAAGTAAGATCATACCAATTATTTTTTTATATTTTAATTTAAACTAAAACTTTCATAAATACATTATGCTAAATAATATCAAAAAGATCAAAATTATTTTGACTCATAGATTGTTTCTAAAAGTCGGTGTGCCAATAATGTTACTAAGCAATATGGATCGGAATAACGATTTGTGTAATGAAACTAAATTGCGAGTAATTAATTTGGGTAGGCGTTTTGTTGAAGTAAAAGTTATTTCAGATACTAATACTGGTTATCACACTTATATAATTCGTTGTGGTCTAACACCTTCAGATAAGAAACTTTCATTTAAATTGAAGAGAATGTAGCTTTTTCCAGTTGTAGTCTGTTTTGCAATGAACATTAATAAAAGTCAAGGTCAATCTCTAGCAAGAGTTGACATATATCTCAAAGACCCGGTGTTTACACATATACAATTCTATGTAGCTTTATCAAGACCGAAGAGTGGTGTTAAAATTCTTATATTAAACAAGGAAGACAAAGTTACAAATAAAGAATAACTATGGTTTATAATGATGTCTTTTTTGTAGCTTATAAATTTTACATTTTTAACCTTTGATTATGTTTTCAAATATTGTAATTTGAATGTTATTTGGGTTTATCTCTATGTTTCACAATCATTTATTTTCGTACCAATATCATTTACAACTTTAACTATGTTGTCGTCCCGAATAACATATAATAACTTATGTTTCAAACGACATGTGTTTGTTCGAAAATATCAATATTTCCACCCGTGTCATACACGGGTTAATAACCTAGTATATTATATACTATCTAACAAAATAATAAAGGTGGTGAATAAAATCAACCAAAAACAATAAAATATTCAAAATGATATTTTGAATATTTGGTTTTGAAAACTATAGCTACGATTTTAAATATTCAAAATGAAATGTACCTAGAAATGTCACTTAATAGAAATATCTAGAAATGTTCCTATATAAATGACAATTTTAAATATTCAAAATGAAAATGAAAGATAAGACTTTAATAGCATTGATGAATCTAATTTTAATATATTTTTGTTTAATTTAATTAAGATGAAAATTAGAGAAGGCCTAGATATAAATGGTAAGTATGAGAATCAACCAATAGAAAAGGGGGATTTTGACATAAAGCTTATTACTTTAATAGTATAGTTAGATATACCCAATCCAAATATTCAATTGCAAATTTCCCACTCCTTAATTCAAAATTGAAAAATTTACTCATTTTAATAAAAATTATTTTTATATAATGACTATTTACTCTTAAAAACCCATAAAAATCTCCTTCTACTGGCTAAAAAAAACAACCCCAAAAAAATCTAACCCTAAAAGTTAAACCCGAAAACTACACCAAGTTGTTTTTTGGAACGGGGGATGCGAGATAAACATTTTATATTTTTTACTTTTTTTTAATTTTGTGTTTATATTTGTTTTATGATTTTTTTTATTTTCTTTTGGTAGGGTTTTTAGAGTGGTTTGTGTGTGTATATATTAAACTAGAATTTAGGCCCGCGCTTCGCGACGGGACCATTTGAACCGAAAAAAAACATACGTAAAAACGTTAATCGACGAATGTGTTGCGAGATTACGCAAATTCATCCTGTATCAATTTACAATATTGAAAATAAACAAAAGAAATAAACCTTTTGTAAGGCCCCGTTACCGGTAGCCCTACTTTCGTGTTGGATTTACTCATAAACGCAGTTCTAATATCAGAGTTAATTAAAACATTCGCGGAATATAAAAACTTTCATAAAACATTTCATAACAAAACACATATTGTCTTAAAACAACATCTTGTCTTTCAAAATAAACAAAACGTTAAACTTAAACGTCTTGAGTCTTCCGATGCCAGCCTCTTATTCAGTGCCACGTGTCTCCTCAAGCGAGCTGCCTCATCCTACTCACCTGCGTGCATACTAAAAGTCAGCTATGCTGAGTGAGTTCTAGTTAATCATACATTATACAATACACACAAACTTATATTCTTTCATTCATACTTTCATACTTTCAAACTTTCGTACTTTCATACTTTCTTTTGTATTAACTTGCTTTCATATCTTACGTTATAAAGAGCATTACGCCCTACATTCCTCGAGTATTATTAGGGCTCGGTACCCTCCTTCCTCGAGTATTATTAGGGCTCGGTACCCTCCTTCCTCGAGTATTATTAGGGCTCGGTACCCTCCTTCCTCGAGTATTATTAGGGCTCGGTACCCTCCTTCCTCGAATATTAGTAGGGTTCGGTTCCCTAGTTCTCGAATATTAGTAGGGTTCGATTCCCTCTTCGCTACCATACAACCATACATCATACCTCGAGTATTATTAGGGCTCGGTACCCTTTTCGTAACCATACAACCATCCTTTCCTTCTTTTATTAACTTATCACGATCATACACATAAGCATACATATCTTACTTACCTTATATATAGCGTTACAACCTGACAGTACGTGCAATATCCGAAGATCGTTCACGTACCATCAAGCAATCATTCATACATTTCACATTATTCACATACGGCATACACTTATCTCTTAGGATAAGCGTATTAACAACATATTGAGTATGCACACAGCCCCGAAAACATAACACATAAATGGGGCTAGAAACTCACCTGAATCCTGTTACGCTCTCCGTTAATCGTTATTCCCTTCTTGAGCTGTGCACGGCTAACTGTATAATATTTACATGTATCAATTAACTACTACTACTCATATCATCTTTCTAGTTTTAGCTACTACCCACAACGAACGGGGGTCCGGGGGCAGCGCCTCTGGCAGCAGGGTTCTAGGGGCGGCAGCCCCTAGCATGGTCCAAGGGGCAGAGCCCCTGGCTGGGGTCGAGCTTAACATTAAGCGAACTTACTGTAAGCGAACTTAGTGTTAAGCGAACTTAACATTAAGCGAACTTAACAATAAGCGAACTTAACATTAAGCGAACTTACTGTAAGCGAACTTAACACCAGGCGAAGTTAACTTGGCGAAGTTACACCTTAAGCGAACTTATGCCAGGCGAATTTGTCAAGGGCGAACTTATGCCAGGCGAAGTTAACTTGGCGAAGTTACACCTTAAGCGAACTTATGCCAGGCGAAGTTGTCCAATTAGGCGAACTTGCTTGCAGGCGAACTTGCTTGCAGGCGAACTTGCTTGCAGGCGAACTTGCTTGCAGGCGAAGTTCGCTTGCAGGCGAAGTTGTGCAGCAGCCCCGCTGTTCATCCTTAATCCCTAAAATCATCATCGTTTTAACGTGAAACTCTTGGATACGATATTTAACCAACTCGCGATCAATCCTATGGTCGTTTTTGGATATGGTTTGACCCGAAAACATGTAAAGTTTGGACCTTTAAGTTCAAAAACGTTCAATACTAGTGTTAAGGGTTCATTAACCGAGCCGTTTCCATTTTCGGGTTCATTACACTCGTATTTATCATCAAGTTTAGAAACTTTATGTTTCGTTTATACCCGATACACTCTCGTTCTAAGTTTCGATGCTAAACGTTTATAAAAACGTAAACTTTAAAATCAAAACGTACCTTTTCGTGTTTGTTTGGCTTAGTCACGGACCATAGATCTTGTGTTTATCTTGCGAAATGAAGGATCTATCAAGAATCTTGTTTACTTGGCCTTGGATCTCACTCTCGCTCTCGGCCGTATATAGGTGTAAGTGTATGTGTGTGTTTTTGAGTGTGTAGAGATTAAGATGGAATGAAATGAGGTTTAGGGTTTTATGGTGGTTTAGGGGATATTTATATCCCTTAAAGCCCATGGACCTAAGGCCCATTCTCATTTAACCCATCTTAATTAATCTAAGTCCATGATCCGTTCTTTACTCGATATTAATTTAATTAATAACGCGAAATCACTAAACGTAACTTTCTTTATTTAACATTATAATATTTAGGATGTTACACCTTTCAATACAATATACAACAAATTATCATGTTTAAAAAAAGCAGAACAGTATAGTTGTGAACCGATGCAAATTGTGTTAGTATCGGCGGCACAAACATAAATTCGTAAACATGAATGTGTAAGAAAAAAACATATTTTAAAGGCGCCATCATTGAAGCGTGGATATAAAAACATGTGATGACGTGATATTTTAAAATAATGATAAAACTTTCGATCATTGTAAGACCAACTATAAGAAATACGAAAGCAAAGTTAAAAAAATAGTTTGACCGACGAATAAAACATGTAAAACCGAACTTACCGAAGTTTAAAGTTTAATTTTTTTTGTTTGTTAAATTTTTTTAATTAGTTTAAAAAAAGTCAGCAAAGGTAATAAAAACCAAGTGAGAGTGTATAGATCTCTATGTATTTTTTTATAAAGTTAAAAAATATATAAATATATATAGCAAATGTAAAGTAAAAGTTAATTAATAAGAAAATAAAATATAATAAAATATTATTAAATTGAATAGTCAAATGAATAGTGTTTTTGTGAGAGAGAGAGAAAATCTCTTTTTTGATATATATATAACTAGCAAAAGTGTCAGCGCGTTACTTCGGGTTCGCACAAGTTATTTCCTCATATTGGTTTGTAGTGTATGGCGTTGTGTGTAATGGGTTATCAGTGCGAGCGGGTTTCTGCATGCGCATTTACTTGTTAGAATTAAGACCGAGAGGTGATAAGAAGTAATATTGTCTCGTTGCTTTTACTTGTTAGAATTAAGACCGCGCGAGAGCGGGTTTTTGTCTTGTCAAGTTTGAGTGTTTATGTGCAATTAGTTGGTTTAATTTGGGTTAAGTTAAATTGTTCCTCTATCCTTGGTGACATAGTATTTGTCTTCATTAGGATAGTGTGTCGATGAGACCGAGAGGAGAGTCGTCATTTGAACACGTTAATAATTGTTTTCCCGGTTTATTCTTTAAAATCAACTAAAACAAGTTAGAGTTTGTTAGAGAGACTGAGAGGTAATTTGACTTTCTTAAACAAGTTTTAGTTGTGTCATCTTTTATAATCGGTGTCGTGAATATTTTCAATCCGTTGTCTTGTTATTTCTATCAACATGATTCATTCCTAGGTAGACGTCTTTATTCATTGAATTTAAACCAAAGTTTTCAAAGTTTTGTTAAAAGTTTTCATTCAGTTAAGTTAAGTAGTTAAAATAAATTCTAAAATAAATCAATTCAATATTTTGGTGAGTCTTGGTTAGAGTTTAGTAATTATAAACGTTTTCACGTGTCTTCGAGTTCGATATCCGGACTTTCCTTATCTGTGCTATACGCGACCGGTACACTTGCCGTTTGTGTGAACTAGGATAGATTGTTTGGTTTTTAAAGCTTAGTTGCGATTTGTGTTTTATATTTATATATATATTGTCGCACATCAATTTTGTTTCACAAGTCCATTCTGCTTTAACATAATAGTGGAGTGACCATGAGCAGTGTTCTTTTTCCTTGTTATGTGAATTTGTTTTCTTATGTCTTTAATTATAAGCCTAACAGGTGACTTCATTTTTGACAACATTTGTTTTTTGAAAAATAAAAAAAGGAAAAAATAATATTTTTCTAATCCTACCAAGCATTGTTTTTTTTTCAATTTTTCAGCTTTGTACCAAAGAACAAAACGTAATAAGGAATCTTTAACGCACTGAAATAGACCATCCATGTTAATGTTAAAAGTAAGCTAGTTTGACCTCAAACAATGTAATGTAAATTAAACTAAGAGCCATATTGTTTACCTTTTTCATGGCTGGGAGTTGTTTCATTTGTCTTAGAACTACAGAATGTTAGGGACCACACAATCAAATTGAACCCAACAATGGTATGTAAAAGGGTCAAAATTGACTTAATACTTTTAAGTAGTAAAAGTCATGTATGATATAAGTGTATATATATAATATTATGCAATAAGATACCTAACATAAAATGTATAATATTCACAAGTAGCTTAAACATTATGATGCGCGCATACCCAGCTAATTGATGTATTTAAATAATGTTTGCGCAGCTAATTGATATACTTAAATCAGTTATGTAAACTTTAGGAGCATCCCTAATTGACCTAATTAGCTAAAATATCCCCCAATAAAACATAAAAAAGGACCTAAGTTTGTAGTAAGGTTAAAAAAATACGCAGGGTCAACTACCATGCATTAATTTTCAATTTACCAATAAATTGGTACCAAAGAACAAAAGGTAATCGGGAATTTTTAACGTCCCGAAATAAACCATCCATGTAAACGTTAAAAGTAAGCTAGTTTGACCTCAAACAATGAGAATTAAACTAAGAGCCATGTTGTTTAGCTTTTTCATGGTTGGGAGTTATTTCATTCGTCTTAGAACTGCAAATGTCAGGGATCACACAATCAAATTGAACCCAAAGATGTCATGTAAAAAGGTCAATATTGAGTTAGTACAATTTAATAGTAAAAGTTGTATATGGTATACGTAAATATATAATACTATCCAATGATATTGTTATATAAAATGCATGTTATTCACCTATTGTTGAAACATTATGATACATAACGAGCAGATTGATCTATTTAAATAATGTTTAAGCAGCTTATTGATCTATTTAAATCTATTATGTAAACTTCAAGAGCATCCATAATTTATCTAATTAGCTAAAAATTCCCCCAATATCAAACAAAAAGGACCTAACTTTGTAGTAAAGTCATATGCAGGGCTCAACTAAAAGAATGTTATACATAAGTTTGTTTATAATGCGGGCCTAAAAAAATTACACGAGACATCCATATATCAACGACTGGACTCAAATACTTTTAAAATTTAAACGTTATGGTTGAAAAGAAAAATCAAGCACAATTTAGTACAAATGGACTTTGTTAATTAGATTATACGTACCCAGCCATAGCCAAACCAATTAAACGATTTCCACTTTTAATTTATACACAAGTTGTCAGCGGGAACGATTTATATTACCGAAGTAACTATCAATAGACATTAGTATTAATAGAGTGTTCGGCGTCTTAAAAATATGTATAATTACAATTTTGTCTTTTGATTTTTACAAGGAAAGTGTAAAGTCAAAATCACAAATCGTAAAATTGCTTGTGTTCGTATGTTCACTTGTTAATAGTATACAAACGAACGCTTGATGAACGTGAACAAACATGAATGACGTGTGTAGTTAAAAGAAAATGATAGTGTATTATGAGTTAAATAAATTTGTCAAACGAGCCGCATGAAATATTATACTACAAAGAAAGAGGGAAAAAAAGAGTGTTTTACAAGTTAAGAAAACGTGGTAAACAAGTAGAATCAAGTATGCGCATTTAGAAATTTATCAGAGTTACATTTCATTTATATTGTACTATTAGAAAAACTATTTAATTTAATCTAACTTCTCCGTGTTCGTTTATGTTCGTTGGTCAATAGTATAAACGAACAATCGATGAACTTGAACGAACATTAACGAGCAAACATGAATTAAAAGTAAATGTAATATATTGGGCTTAGAAAATAAACAAATAATACTAACCTAAATTTTGATACTTTATATTAGTTTATTTCAAAGAATTAGTGTAAACTATAATGAGCATAAATATTTTGAATATATAAACGAACATAAATGAAAAAATTATGACAAACATAAATGAACGTAAACAAAACACGTGGCTCGTTCGTTCGTTTATGGTCGTGATCGTTCATTATGTTTTAAATATATGAACATACTTTTTTTCCTTCAAAAATATTTGCAGTGTTAACAAAACATGGAATCTAAAATAACCAGTTTATACATTTCATAGTAAATGAATTAGTAAAATAAGCTTTTGGAAAGAACAAACAAAAGAATTTTGAAAATCGGTCTAACCACTAGTCCGGTTCCCGATTTAAATGTCCGGACCATAACTGGCCGACCAAATATAGCGGGCTAAGAAGCACTCAACATAGCCGGGCTACCTTTAAATCATAATAAAAGTTTAACTATCGTTACAAACTAAAGTCAGCTAACACCATGAGATCCTATAGCATTCCAAAGATACAAGTTTATAGAGTATCATTCTAAAAGTACCAAAACCAAAAAACATTCGGACAAGGACTCTTTGAAACAAATCCAAACCGAAAACTCTTCCAAGCATTTTCAAAAGTTTTACCAGTTTTGATCCATTTTGTTGGATCCTTCATTTACTTAACGTCGATCCTGATAGTAACGGTTGCACCTCTGGTTATAATCTTGAGTTTGACCAGATGTTGCCCAAAGTTCTCATGGTCAATCAGCGTATTTCCTAGGTTGTCAGCGCGACTTGCTTTGTTCTCAAGGCACCAACCAGTTTCATTTTTAAATCTGCTTTGTTCTCAAGGCACCACGACCATATGCTGGCCTCCCCATGTTAATATTTCCACCTTCGATGGCAGTTTGGTAAAATCAAATTCAAAAAATAATTTGGAAAGCGATACATGTTGTAAATGGAAAGTCGGGTTTTTCATTAAAATTTATTAGAATGTTTCTTGTATTGACTTTCAGATACTCTGTCATCAAGTTTCCCAGTTACTGCACCTGTGAACAACCATTAACCCTGTTCGTTAATCTCAAATCTTCAAAGCACCAAAACTGAATGTAAACGACAAGCGATAGGAGTACACGACAAGCAGTTAGTGTAACAATTTGATCAATAAGGTACTGAAATGCCCAGGAAATAGACATTAAATTTGTAGGACAGAAATGCAACAACAAACCATATTTATTTTCCATAAATTGAGTAATGTCTATCATAATCATGAAACAATGATTACTCATCTGTTGCAAATACTAATAAAATTCAAACGTACTTTTAATTAAGATTTTAATATTCAGTTATTTTTTTAAAATAATCACAATGTTCATACAAAAGATGTAGGGTAACCATTTTATAATCGTTTTAACAACGCCTAACGACAGAAAACAACCAGCCGCGTTCGACTGGTTAGCGCGACCGAACCAACCAGTTAAACAGTTTAGCTCCTGCTGTTTGAACCAATAGTTTTATTTTTGTCAGAATCAGTTCAGCTTTCATGGATGGTTCAAGATTTGAGTTGAGTGGTTAAACAACGAAATCACAAAAATCAGACCATAAACCACACCACCAACGTGTTTGGAATGCTTCAATCGATTTTAGTTGCTTTTATAAACTTAATTATCCTCACTCTTCAACTTGATGAAAATTCTACACTTTTCTTACTTCGTTGTGTTCTTATGTGTTAGATATCTATCATATCAAAATCCCTAATTCACATTTTCCCCTTTCAAAGTGTTTGTTAATTAATCTGTTATCTCAGGAAACGATTCTGAATCATTATCTACCCATTCATCATTGTTCTAGCGCCGAAGGCGCATATGTTATATTTTTTGCTTATCAACTGAATCTATTTCCATTTATGATTGATATAAACCCAAAATCGATTTCATAAAGTATTTTGATAGGAATTGACTGACAACTCAGCATCTCATTATACTTCTTTCTTCAATTTCCTAAGGTATACTTGTATTTTATTTGAACTGATTGTATATAAGATTACACTTAAATTTGCTGCAATTATATATAGGAATAAGAAAACGCGGATTTAGTTTTGTCTTCTCGGTTACACGCTAGGGTTTGATATATTGCTATTTTCTTTTATCGAAGTTTCATAATTATCATTCATTGATGATGTAATGATCTTAAAGTTGACACAATATAAGTTATATCATGAAATAGTTTCAAAACAAATTACAATTATATAGTACCAATGATGCGGGGGCATCTGATCCATTAACTCGAGCCGACCCGACCCGACCCGACCCGACCAATTGCTTATATTTATTTATTAGGTCTTTTTTATTTATTTAATTGATTGGTTTTTAATAAAGGATTTGTAAGCTTTAAGCTTCTCAACCGAATCATTTGGTTCGAATCGTTTGAATGACATCATTGTGTTCTTTAGCCATTTGATTGCTAACCAAAACTGCATCAACCGAGTGTGTTTTGTTTAATCAAACAATTGTCCTATGTAAAAACTGAAGAGGAACTCAATGGCAAATTAAAAGAGAAACAGGTTCATTGAGATGTTGATGTTCTTATATTTTTTGAAAATGCTTTTAGTATATGCAAGCAGGAGTGATGTATATGAAGCCTTGATGTTAATGTTCTTATATTATGCATACTATTTACAATGTATGCGCACAATTTTGCATCATTGTGGAAGATTTATCACATGTCCATTTGTTTACAAGTGTTTGATTGTTTGACTCATTTTTTTGTGAACTAAAGATTTATGTTCAGTTATTCTTACATCAAAAAAGGGAAAAAAAAACACTTTCTTATAACATTTAACAAACACTCAAACTTGATTAGTGCATATTTAGATTACATGCACATCTAAACATCCCTAAATGTATTGTTTATTCTTCTTATTCACTTAGATGACCTGCACATTCTGTTGTGGTAATGCTAATACATATGCACATTTGTGACAGAAATTGTGGTATAAAAATTTGTCTTCAAGTCTGCATATTTGTTCTGCACGATAATGAAATTAGTATTTATGTTGCTGTGTATGATCTTACAGGAAATGCTCAACTAAACAGGGGCATAAATTTGGTAAAGTGTTGATCAATCCTGTTGTCTCTCAACCAGTATTTTATACATGTCTTGGATTTTGTAACTTTTATGTATGTTTAATTAACTTATTCTAATTTATTTATTTATTCATTTTTAGGAACTATCAAATTCCTGTTCTGATATGCTTGATGAAATCAGGAAGGCAAGCGGGTCTGTGTAATCGCTGCAACGATGGGCGTCCTTGGTCAGTATATAGTTTTTTTAAATGTTAATTTTTTTTGTTATTTGAATTTGAATAGTTCATGTTATTATTTCAAATATTAACTGATATCACATCTTGAACAATACAAAAGCATCTTTGGAGGTTCAAATATTTTTACCAATGTTATTTCTTGATAAACAATATAAATGACGTAACTGGATAATTTGAATTTGAAAATCACTACTAATTTTTACTTTGTGGTGAATTTTTTCTGACTTTCTATAGGATTGACATAATAATAAAAAATTACAGCTGCAACTAATTTGATTTTGGGCTCCTATTCTACCTAACAAAAGATTTTTTTTATATTGATTTTGGTTTACAATCGATTACGTTGGTTCATTGCTTTTAGTTTTTTTCATTTGATATAATTATGGCTCACCAATATCATCTTCATGGAACCATGGAGGTAACAATTTATGTGAAGAAAGGGTATATTAGTAATGTTTGAACATTGTGGGGGTGTTTGGGATTCCTTATTTTACTTTCTTATGACTTATATAAGTTATAAGTTAGAAAGCTGTAACTAATGACTTAGAGGGTGTTTGAGATTCATTATTTTTACCTCCTTATGACTTATGAAAATGTCATAAATTACAACCTTGTGACATATGAAACTTTTCCTCTCACAGATTAAGCAAACTCAAACGCCTTTTTAACTTTTTAATAAATTATAAGTCATAAGGAGGCAAATATAAGGAATCCCTAACACCCCCTTTAACTTTCCCAAACACAATAAGTCATAAGAAGATAATATAAGCAATCCCAAGCACACCTTACATTAGAATGTTTTAAATTCAATCACATATAGTAGGAAGGATTTCTGAATTCCATCAGTTAAAAGAATTTGATGGGATTCATTCCATTTCAACTCCTTTCATTTTTTTTAACCATTCAGGAGTATGGTTGGAATTCATTCCATTTCCAATGGATTTTATAAACTAAACGGGCCATTATTGTTTCTCATTGTTTTCATGTTAATAAGTATTTGTATTTGAACCTTGTATTGTATCCTTTATCTTTAGTTGTAAGGTATGTTTGTACCTTCTTTTATTTAATAAACAAATTCACGGCTTTTTGTTATTGATAATTCGAAAGTATGGACTTATAGAATGAAATTTGTTAAACCCGTGTTGTACACGGGTAACTAACCTAATAAATAAATACATTGTTTTTTTCAAAAAAAAAAATTTTAAATGTACATGTACAATTGAAAAATAAACACATAGTCCATACCACTGATGCCGGCTTTTACACTCACCAGCTATAAGTTAGAGGTGTACAAAATATGTTTTAAACCCAAACCGAACCTGTTTGGTCAATGGCTGGTCAAAACCAGTTTGACTCAAACCAGTTCGGTTTATAAACCGGTTTCGAAGCAGGATAGGCCGGCATGGTCACACCGATTCGGTCCGGTTTATAAACCGGTTTTGCAAACCAGTTTAATATATTTGAAGGGAAACCGGTGCTGAAACTTACGGTTTGGGTCGGTTTGGAAACCGGTTTGGGTGAAACCAGTTTTAAACCCAAACCGGTTCGGTTTGCTTAAAATCGGTCCAAACCAGTTTATTTACACCTCTACTATAAGTGGTAGAAATGGATCAGAACTGTAACCTTGAAGAGTTTGCTCAAACATCTACACCACCATAAACAATTTTTCCTGCATTTATGATAATAATCATGTTTAACCAATATAATATCGATATTAATTCATGAAACTGAAGACGTTAGAATATTAAAATCATGACATCAACAAGTTGCCACTTGGCAAAACAAATGATGACAATCGAGCAATATTCACATTCAACTACATTTGAAATTAAAATGTATATAAAAAACATATAAAATGTGGAAGTTAAATGAGAAGTTTACAAGAACACACTGTCGTAAAATCATGTGGATCATTTTTCTTTTCACCTACAAATAAAAAAACTAAACCAGTAGCTACCACATACAAGATTATATATAGTAAATAAGTTGATCAGAGAAAAATAACTCTAATTAATTGGAACTTTTATAAGCTGCAGATGAAGCCCTAGTGAAATTAAAAAATTATGTAAATGTATGTCGTCACCTAAATCAGCAATTTGTCTTCGAGTTCGTCAGTTCACCGTACCTATTCGTATCATGTAGTTCACTTGGCCGACTAAAATTAAAAAAACTTAGAAAATATAAATTAGTAAATTTAACAAACAACTAAACAATTTATAATCTTAATAAAACAATAAATTAATCATAACCAAACTTCATCATTTCTTACCCGCAAGACCATCGATACACGTTTTCAACAATGTTGTGTTCTTGTATAATTGTAGTATGTCACTCCTTTCATTTGCTATTTAAATAAACCATAACATGTTTTTAAAAAAATGCTTAAAACATAATATGAAAAATTTAAGCAACCAATCTTCCAAAAAGAACAAACCTGAATATGAGTCCGTATGCAACTCACTACTTCCTAACTTGGTGATCTTAGCCATAGTACGCGTCACATGAACAAGATTTCCAACCCGAGGCGCGCTTATTTGAGCAGCAGCCAACATTAGCTACACGAATAAACGAAGTCGTTAAATAAATACTCAAACAAGTTTCCATATCATAAATCATATATGTTGAATTAAAACTGCAATACACCATATATTGCGATTATAACAACCTTTCTAGTTACTTCATTCTCTATTTCTATTTGAGAGGGTCCTAAGGAAAAGGGTTTTCTTTCCACCGAGCTAAAAAAAGATGTCGATGTCTCTAGTAAACTAAAGACATTATTTAATAGCTATTTTGCTTCAATTTATTCGCTACAAATCAAAACAAAAATTGAAGATTTAGTTACGATTAGAAATTAGAAATCTACTTGTCTATCTTCATCCATGGATTCTTTATTCGTACTCATTCAATTGGACATATTGATCCAATTTTCTCATTTTGTTTCGCAATTTCTTAATCTAAGTTTTCAGTTTTTAATTGACCTTGGATAAAAATCCCGAAACTTTCTATTTTCCTTGAATGTTTCATTGAAAGGTAAAGGATTTAATCCTTTAAAAGAAATAAAGTTTTTTATCGGAATATGAATCAAACCGAAAGACCCCTTAACTATTATGGGGGTTAATAGAACGAATCACACTTTTACCACTAAACTATACCCGCTACAATGCAATTATTATATATAAATGGACCTTTTGTCGAGGCACTTCTGTATATGTGTAACTGGGCTTCTTATATAAGAAGATATATTTTACTTACATAGTACAGACCCGCTCAGGAATTTAATGAACCAAGCCCTTTTTTTAACTCAGTGGTAGAGTAATCCCATGGTAACGCGTAAGCCCTTAGTTCAAACCCGACAAGGGGCTTTGTTTTTGTTTTTTCAGTCGTAGTATTCATATGAAGATTAG
Source organism: Bidens hawaiensis (assembly GCF_021521415.1). Taxonomy (NCBI): domain Eukaryota; kingdom Viridiplantae; phylum Streptophyta; class Magnoliopsida; order Asterales; family Asteraceae; genus Bidens; species Bidens hawaiensis. Next base: position 423,882 of record NW_027492546.1, read on the forward strand.
CGATATTTCTACAAATCTAAACACACATAAAATTTCTAACTTCATCACAAGTATACAAAGATATATGGTTGAGCACGTAAATCGAACAAACGATGTGGGCTCATGATGACAACGGGAGAGGATGGTCGCGCCGCTGCTGGTGGTTCTGGTAGCCGAATAAACGGCAGTGGAGATAGCATTGAAACCATAACATAACCATTGTTTGAGAGTGACAAAGGCACAAAACCAGAGCCGGCTATGGGGTATGGCGGGGTAGTCGACGGCCACAGGCCCGACACCCCGCTAGGCCCGATTTTTTTTATTTTAATTATATTTACTTTTATGAAAAAATATATGTATATTCAATGTTTCAACACAATTACATGACTAGTAGCTTGGTCTAGTGGTAATGGGTATGACATCTAACCAAAAGGTTGTGGGTTCTAATCTTATTTGAGACATTTTTAAGCTTATTTTTATACAAATTTTTTACACAACTCAAATAATAATAAAGTAAGCCCATTTGGAATTAAAATGTATAAACCCAAAAAAATATTCCTTTTATTAAAGGCCCAAAAAACTCGCCTTTAGCCCAATTTTTTTTCGCATTCTCGGAGCTGGGTCTGCACAAACCTAAAAAGAAATCAACGTCTTCATCCAAAGGAAACCGATGAATGAGGGGTGATGAGGCGTCTACAATAGGATATATAGGATTCAAGAGAATAGCAAAGGTTGCGGAGTAACAAATAGACATGAGTAATGAAGTCAAGTGAACGTCGGTTGGGATGCGAACGTAAGTAGTGTAGTTATATATGGATCTTCCAATTTGCCAGCAATCAATTAACTTAGATATAAACCTTCTACATGCACAAACAAATAATTAATTGTGCCATCAAATAACTTAATGCCATAGATAAACATTTTTCATCCTTTAAACTTAGGGTTGGAGATTTCAAATGTTTTAAATATATTTATCCACTCAAGGCTTCCTTAACCCCTTGGTTAGACACCGTTAATGTCCATTATAATCATCAAAAGCATATAAACAAATATATTTATTTAAATTGGACCTTTGATGTGCTTTTTCATTATTTATCCAATTTATGGCATATTATATGTAGTTAAGGTAGTTGACAACATTTTGAATGGTTAAAGGATAAATGAGTAAATTAATAAAATATGAAACTTCATGAGGTTGTACCGAAAGCTTTAAAAATGGGTGGAGACATTGGTAAATTACTTTTCTTGCCCAATTATGCAATGAATCTTTTGTCCTTGTCATGTAATTATGAAATTACTTTGTTACCCATCACTCTTCCTTTATATATAATATATAGATATAGATAATGGTTATACTTATAAATTTCATTTTATAATCAAATATGACTTTTTAAATACCTATATGAAATAAATGAACAAGATACAACGGAAGAGGATTTATAACATATTTGGGGATCGTTAAATTATTAAGTATATTTATATCGGGTTTTCATATAAAAGTGTAATTAAAATTTTATTAGTTTAATTATTATTAAAAAAGTTATATTTGATTATTTATACTATATATAATATTGGAGTTAAGGACCTCTTAAATTTTAAGAGGTATCACTTTTGTTGCATATTGTAGAAGTAACAATGCATAGAAATATTAGAATGTAGGGGTAAAATAGTCTTTGTTTATTCAAAAATAATATACAATAATGGTCCTTTAACTTCAAACAAGTTTTGTTAATAATTAGGCTAAGTGTAATGGGCGAATTTGGAGGACGATATTGGGGCGATAAGGGGCGGGTGGAATTTGTCGCCGGTAGAAGAAAAAAAAATAATATAATAATTAATATTACGGTTATCCAACGGTCAAATATAAATAAACAAAAATAAAATTAAAACTTAATATAAATATCAAACCAATTCAACCATTTTCACTATATCATACACAAACTCAAACATAAATACCAATCATTTTCATCATTTCATACTTCTTCAAACAAAATGGGTTCCCCGAATTCCACGAATTCTGCCGAGATTTGGGATCAACTAATCAAGGAGAGTCAAAGAATTCATCAGATTCATCGACGAGAGGCGGAAGAGCATTTAGAGGTCACGAACGCAGTTCGGGCCGTCACCAATAACATAGTGTCCGAATCTACTAGCTATTCGTCGCCACGTAGACGGCCATATATCCTTCGGGATCGTAAGCAAGCGAACGATCGATAGACGAAGGACTACTTCAACGACAGACCTGCATTTAATGACGTTATGTTTCGACGTCGTTTTCGGATGTCTAAGCATTTATTTTTGCGCATCGTGGGAGATATGGAGCAAGAGTGTGAGTATTTTCAACAGAAACCCGACGCAAGAGGATATTTAGGATTCTCCGCCATCCAAAAGTGTACTTCAGCTCTACGCGTCCTCGCATACGGCAACACGACCGACATCAACGACGAGTATTCAAAGATGGCTGAGAAAACGACGAGACGCGTTGGAGAATTTTTGCATCAGTAAAATTAAATTGTTTGTATTAATTATTGTTTTTAATATAAATATATTTTAATAATTTTTTTGTATAAGAATAATACTGTCACATCCCGACCAAAGACGGCGGAACATGCCGGGGTGCAACGATTGCTCATAAGCGCATGACACTATTTAAAGCGACAATATTTAACAAACTCATTTCATTTCACAACATCGAAAATGTCACATAACCAAATATTCATAACTCAAATACAACAAAATATAACAAAATATAGCAAATTAAATATTGTTCATTTTTGCTAATATCCTAACGGTATTTGTGACGTTTTCTTCACCGAACTCCATAATCAACCTAGATGAAAACCTGTAATATTTCATAAAATAAAGTTTATCAACACAAAGGTTGGTGAGCAATTCATAAGTTTGAACAATATATATATAGTATGAAAAGCCACAAAACTAGTATACAAAACCATAAATAATAGCTATAAACTTGGATAAATAGTTATCGCTAACAAGTTAGCGACACCCAACTATAAGGGGTTGCCAAATAGTTTAGGATTTTATAGTTATCGTTAATTGCATTACGTTAACGACACCTTGCCATGAGGGGTTGCCAAATGGTCTAGGATTTATAGTTCCACCATCCAAAAGCGATAAACACATAGTCAAATAAGCATAGAACACCAAATCGAGCAATTATTCAAGTAAGGTATACAACAACGTTTGTGGTTTAAGACCCAAGTATAAAACATTTAGTTTAGATAAGTTGAAATGTCACTCCCAAAATAAAAGATAGAAAACGGGGTATGAAGTTACTCACGTTCAAGTAATAAACTTGAAAGATTGATTATTTGGAGATTTGCCGGAACGACGAGTTTAACGTATGAAGCCTAAATAAAAGAAAGTCTTGGATTTAGAAAGGTTGTCTTGAAGATCTTTAAATAAAATAATTGTTGCAAAAAATAATCAATTAAAGTTCAAGGTTTAAAATGTAACTATTTAAGAATTATAATAATAACCCTTTAAAAAAATGTAAGTTTACTCAAAACCGGGTTAAAGTATCTAAACTTAATATTTACTTAACCAATGTTAAGTAATAAGGTGGGGAAAATGCTAAAATGCAAGTTCCATTAGGCTAAAGATACTAAAACGGGTTTTTAACGAGTGTTCGGGTTGTCGGTTCGGGTCTTCATAAATGGTCAAACCCAAAGTTAACTTTCCAAAATATTAATTGTTATGAGATAACTCATTAAAACATACTAACACTTAACCAAGTATGTAGATATATTGTTTAGAACTAACAACGCACGTTAAGCGAGTGTTCGGTTTTGTCGGTCCAAACTATGTTATGAGATCAAGTTGGATCCAACTATTCCAAGTACTTAAGAAAATAATTAAAATCAGTTTGTAAACTATTTTTTTAAAGAAATATACAAGTCTTGATAGCTAAAAACACACTTGTGTGTCTTAAGCGAGTAAAAATCGGTATAGTTCGGTTTCGTTCGGTCTCCATCTCACAAATAGTTCATAGATGGTTTCTACATGCCCAAATATCATAGAACTTGTATATTGGTTTATAAATGAAGAAAACTTAAATTTTACAACAAAAAAAGTTAACTACAAGTCTTTTAAGCAAAAGTTTCGGTTTAGTTCGGTTTCCATCTCCCAACGAGTTCATAGATGGATTCCATATGCTTAATATCAAAGAACTTGTAAAAATGATTTATGAAACTCAAATCTAGCAACAAACATGTTTAAACAACTATTTTAACAAAACTAGTAAACAAAAGTTCGGATTCCGGTTTGGACTAGTTTCGGTTAAACCGAGGTTAGTCTTATACAAACCCACACCATGGAACTTGTAAATAAGATGAACAAACTAAAGGGTTAGAAGTTAGTCATAATTGATATGTATAATAAGTTATGCGTGTGTAAATATATATCAAGAACACGAAGTCCTCCATGAAGCCTTGCCTTATGACATTCGAAACTTAACCAACCAGAGTCGGTGAAGTAACAAATAAAGGAAACGAGGGGTGTGTATTATATATATGTTATACCACCATATTCAAGAGTTAGTAATGTTAGATGAACAAGTTAGAATGAAAGACTATAGTTAGTTTGACTTGAGAAATCAAAACTTCAAGAATACATAAGAAATAACAACCTTGAATCTATGGAGTTTTGAGAGAGTTTTTGGAGATGTAGTAAGAGTAAAATGAAGAAGATGGGTGTGTATATATAGGGAAGGAGTGAAGGGTTGGGTATAAAGATTCTTTTATGGTTTGCATAAAAATGGGTATGTTTAAATGGTCAAACAATGCATAATATAAAAAAACAATATTTTATATATTTTAAATGACAAGATCCAATATTTTATATATTTGAAATGTTCGGGTTACAAACGGGTCGGGTTTACATAACAAAAGTGACCCGAAATTGACGAATGTCACAAATACAACTATACTTTCGTCGTTATCTGAGAACTTCAAACGACCTGACTCGCATATACGATGTACACGAAAGCAAACATTCTTTTTCAGGCATGATCAGGAGTATAGATTGCATGCATTGGGAGTGGTCCAACCGTCCAACTGCATGGTGAGGTCAATACACTCGTGGTGAACATGGAGTGCCAACAGTTAGTCTTCAAGCCATTTGTTCACACGACCTCTGGATTTGGTCAGCCTACTTCGGCTCAGTTGGGTCCAATAACGACATAAACGTTCTCAACGCGTCACCTGTGCTAGAGTATTACATCAGTCGTAATATACCGGTCTTACCGTTTTATGCCAACGATACATTCTATCGTCACGGATACTATTTGGGAGATAGGATATATCCAGAGTACTCGATCATCGTCAAAACGTTTCAAGACCCGATAGAAGAAAAAAGAGAATATTTTAAGAAGAAGTAAGAGTCTGCGCGAAAGGATATCGAGAAGTGTTTCGGGGTTCTAAAAACGTTGGCATTATGTGAAAAACCCATGTCGTGTGTGGTCGATGGAAAAATTGAGCGATGCCATGTATACATGTATCATATTGTATAATATGATTTTAGAAGACGATTGAAAAACAATATGTCAACACTATATACCAGGAAGCGTTCCAGAACAGTTCCCTGAACCAACCCAAGACCAACGAACGTATAACATTTACCAGCTCACATCAAGTGATATACATAACCAACTTAAGGCGGATTTGGTTCAGCACGTGTGGTATAATCGTCTCGTTGAAGTCGAAGACGAGGTTGAAGACGAGGAGGAGGACGAAGACGAGGACGAAGACGAAGATGAAGACGAATAGATTAGTATTTTTATATGTATTTTTTTGTGGTGTGTTTTTTTTATTATAATTTATTTTTATTATTGGTGTGTTTTTTTAGTTTTATGTATTTTTTGTATTTCTTTTTTAATTTTAATACATTTTTATTTAATTATTTAAATAAATTGGTTTTTATTTGTTTAGTTTAATTATAAAATATAAAAAGAAAATAATAAAAAAAGATACCGTGTGCCCAGTTTGTAGCCCCTACACCATTACACCCCAAAAACAAATTCACACCCCTTGCTGACTGGGCGCCACGTGTCGCAATTCGCCTCAATTTATAGCCCCTGCACTATACATAACCTTAAAGAGTTACACATTTCCCCCGTAATTATAAACCAACCACCCGATGACTTTTTAACGGCCGTAACTTTTCCACACGTTAATATTTTTTCTATAAAATTACCCCATAAAACGAGCATTTTATTCTCTTTAATTTAAGTATGATATTGCTATAATTTATTAGTTTAAAAAAAAAACCAACATGTTACGTGATTATCAGTTATTACCGGTAACGGGCCATGCATGTTCGGCTAATGGTGTTGGAACGGGTTAAGGTTGAGTTAGAAAGTAGTTTATTTGAAATTACTGTGCATTTCATTTTTGCTTCTTGTTTTTCGCTATCAGTTACGTGGATAACATTGTTTATACGTACTGGGTTGCTCGCGTATAGGCATTATGTGGTGCGCTTGCTGGCACCGGTTACACGTCTGATGCCACGTTAAATGCATGCTGCCGTCGGGTTACGCACGTACCGTTGCGAAGTTACAAACGTACTAACACCTGTTGCGTTTACGCGTACATCGCTACATCGCGCGGACAACTCGCTAGTTAAATCAAATTTATAAGTATAACCATTTATTATACATATAAATTGGTTATACTTATAAATTTCATTTCTAATCAAAGGGGGCGTCACGTGTCAAAAAACACCACATGAGCAGATGGACAATTTTCACTTTAGAGGTAGTGGTGTTGTAGACCAATCACATCACACACACACACGTGTGTGTACATATTACACACACATACTATTATAATAATAAACCAATAAACACAACCTACGACAAATATTTGCCGCCGCTCTTATCGTCTGGGGGAGGGTTGTTTTTGCCACTTGTCGCCCCAAATTGGGAACTTTTGTCGCCCAAGTACACACACTTAATCATTGATAGAAATTTAATTTTAAAAATTATATAAATAAGATTTTCTTTGGGTACTACTAACGTTATTGCTGACCGAATAAATGTTTTCTTACACATGTTAACTTTTTATCTGGTTTTACTAGCAACACTTGGGTTTTATCGACATCTCTCGGGTTTATCGACATCTGGGTTTTATCAATGTATGGTTTTTACCCGCTAAATAAACGTCGTTTTAAATTCTTAATTCTTTTTACTGGCTTTTACAAGCAACACTCACGTTTTACACTTTTTACCAACGCCTGTGTTTCAGCACTCGTGTTTTACCGACATCACTTGTGGTTTACCGATGTCGAGGTTTTATTGATCGAATCAACGTTGTTTTAAGTATTTTAATTTTTTTATTGGGTTTTGCTAACGCCCGGGTTTTTATCGATATTGCTTGGGGTTTATCGACATTCGGGATTTACCGATGACCAAATTGTAAGGCCCCGTTATCGGTAGCCCTACTTTCGTGTTGGATTTACTCATAACGCAGTTCTAAATATCAGAGTTAATTAAAACATTCGCGGAATATAAAAGCTTTCATAAAACATTTCATAACAAAACACATCTTGTCTTAAAACGTCATCTTGTCTTTCAAATAAACAAAACGTTAAACTTAAACGTCTTGAGTCTTCCGATGCCAGCCTCTTATTCAGTGTCACGTGTCTCCTCAAGCGAGCTGCCTCATCCTACTCACCTGCGTGCATACTAAAAGTCAGCTACGCTGATTGAGTTCTAGTTAATCATACATTATACAATACACATAAACTTATATTCTTTCAATCATACTTTCATACTTTCATACTTTCTTTTGTTTTAACTTGCTTTCATATCTTACGTTATAAAGAGCATTACGCCCTACATTCCTTGAGTATTATTAGGGCTCGGTACCCTCCTTCCTCGAGTATTATTAGGGCTCGGTACCCTCCTTCCTCGAGTATTATTAGGGCTCGGTACCCTCTTTCCTCGAATATTAGTAGGGTTCGGTTCCCTAGTTCTCGAATATTAGTAGGGTTCGATTCCCTCTTCGTTACCATACAACCATACATCATACCTCGAGTATTATTAGGGCCCGGTACCCTCTTCGTAACCATACAACCATACAACCATCCTTTCCTTCTTTTATTAACTTTATCACATTCATAAACATAAGCGTACATATCATACTTACCTTATACACAGCGTTACAACCTGGCAGTACGTGCAATATTCGAAGATCGTTCACGTACCATCAGGCAATCATTCATACATTTCACATCATTCATATAAGGCATACACTTATCATTTAGGATAAATGTATTAACAAACATATCGAGTATGCACACAGCCCCGAAAACATAACACAGAAGTGGGGCTAGAAACTCACCTGAATCCTGTTACGCTCTCCGTTAATAGTTATTCCCTTCTTGAGCTGTGCACGGCTAACTGTATAATATTTACACGTATCAATTAACTACTACTACTCATGTTGTATTTCTATCTTTATATGACCCACAACGAACGGGGGTCCGGGGGCAGCGCCCCTGGCAGCGGGGTCTAGGGGTGGCAGCCCCTAGCAGGGTCCAAAGGGCAGAGCCCCTGGCTGGGGTCGAGCTGCCAGGTCAGCTTGGAAAAATTTTATTTCCATTAACTGTCTTAACACATTTTTCATTAGGTTTTTAATTTATTTTCTAATCGAACTTGACTTTAGGCGAAGTTAAACCTTAGGCGAACTTAGCTTTAGGCGAAGTTAAACCTTAAGCGAACTTAGCTTTAGGCGAAGTTAAACCTTAAGCGAACTTAACTCAGGCGAAGTTAATTAGTTATGCGAACTTGCTTGCAAGCGAAGTTAAGCTTGCAGGCGAAGTTAAGTTTTGCAGGCGAAGTTATGGCTTTGCAGGCGAAGTTATGGTTTTGCAGGCGAAGTTGCCCAGTTCAGCTACGGGTTTGGTTTTTATCAAGCATTTTGGCGATTTTAATACCCTTGTTATGGTTCGACATCACCCACTACGTTCCCTAACCGTTTTCGGTCGTATATATATCCCGTATATACTATAAAACTTGGACCTTTAAGTAAAAACGTTCAATACTACGTAAACTTTAAAGGTCAGGAACATACCTTTAGCGCTCGTTCGATCTTGGTTAGCTTGTTTATGCACTCTAGATCTCGTGTAATAAGATCTAATACCAACTAACGTTTACTCTCTCTCGGATCTTGCTCGTTTATGGTGTGTGTGTGTTTGGAGTGTGTAGAGATTATGATGGAAATGAAATGAGAGTTTAGGGTTTTAGGTTGGTTTAGGGGATATTTATATCCCTTAAAGCCCATGGACCTAAGGCCCATTCTCATTTAACCCACCTCAATTACTCTAAGTCCATGATCCGTTCTTTACTCGATATTAATTAATTAATAACGCGAAATCACTAAACGTAACTTTCTTTATTCAACATTATAAATTTTAGGATGTTACACAAATAAACGTCGTTTCAAATATTTTAATTATTTTCATATATTAATTCAACGAATTTATTTTTTGGGTTTAATTCTGGTACGTGACAAACGTAATGAGTACTGTATCAATTAAATTCACAGCGACTCACCGTCGTAAAAATAAAAAATTCGTGCACGTAAAATCACTGGTAATCAATTATTAATGAATAATGAGTAACCAACATTAGCTATTTTTAGGATTATGATATCTATTTTGGATTTAACAAAAACCTAATTAAATCACACTTGAGATAGAGTCTTGTTAAAACCTACATCATGAATATTACTCGTATTATTAATAATAATATAATATTCTTCCGTAGGGGTGACTGACCGATTCCTTATATCATCCATCATCTCTCTGTTGTTACATAATTCCTTCCTCTTTTTCATCCGATTTGAATTTCAAATCTCATCGTAGATCCAATTCCACCAAAAGCCTAGGGTTTACTTTACTGCGATAGTCGATCTGTAAAGCTAGGGTTCGATCGAAATGGAGGCGATTGAAGAACTGACGCTGCTTGCGGATTCGATGCGGCAGGCTTCGGCTCTGCTTAACGATGAAGATGTTGACGATAACTCTTCTAGACGCAGCACTTCCACGTTTCTTAATGTTGTTGCTCTTGGAAACACTGTAAGTCATTGCATCTGACTAATTCATTCATTTTGTCGGTGGATCTATCGATTCCGATCTTAATTGTGTGTGATTAGGAACTGGTTTACTGTGTGTGATTGCAAATCTGTTATTAGGAATACGAGATCTTGTATTCAGAATGTATTTTGATCTTGTACTTCAGTTATTATATGATTTGGATGTGTTGTGATCTTAATTGTGATGAATTTTAGGTTAGTGTAATTAGGAACTGAGTTAGCCTGGGTTTACTGTTTGTCATAGCAAATCTGTTTTTAGGAATTGTTAGTTGTCGTCATACTTGTTTTTACAGTGTGAATTGCATTGTTCGTTTCGATTTCTATTTAATGGTTTGTAGATGAGTTAAGTTGTATTTGCTTTAGTGTTTGTACTGTTTTTCTATAAGCACTATGTTTTCAACTTAGGTTATTATACAGATTAAAGGTGTTTTGTCATTTTGTTTCTACGCTACTCTACAGACTGTTTATGATTTTTCCGACTTTAGGCTTTTTTGTCATTAAGTTATGGCATGGTAGCTAGATCTTAATAATGGCTTTCAATTGTGCAGAGTGCAGGAAAATCAGCAGTTTTGAACAGTTTGATAGGGCATCCTGCACTGGTATGCTCTTCATTTCTCTTCCTTTTTATTTTATAGTCTGGACCTCAGACTCAAGTTTATTATGATAAATATGCATGTTGTAATAAATGAACAAGATATGAGTCATCTGCCATATCAAATTTTGATGATGTGGAGGTGTGAGCTTAAATGTACTAATTCTGATCTTCGTATTCGGCCTCATTCTCAATTCAAACAGCCAACTGGTGAAGGTGGTGCAACGCGTGCGCCTATATGCATCGACTTAAAGAGGGACGAGAACTTAAGCGCCAAATCAATTGTACTGCAGATTGATAGTAAATCCCAACCTGTGTCAGCAAGTGAGTCCTCATGTCATACTGGTGGCCCTTTAATTGTATACAAATTGTGAGTTTCATTTTATTGATATTGAATAATAAATGCAGGTGCTCTTCGTCTCTCATTACAGGATAGGCTTAGTAAAATTTCAAGCAAGAGTCGTGATGAAATATATTTGAAGCTTAAAACAAGTACATGTGAGTATAAATAGATATTCATGATTCCATTTCTTAAATGTAACTTATCATTTGAAGAATTGATTTCTAACTCAAGCATATGGTTTACAGCTCCTCCTTTGAAATTGATTGATCTCCCTGGAGTTGATAAGGGAAATCTTGATGACTCTTTGGTGAGTGATTTGAAATTGGCTGTTTTGGTCACATCATTGTTTTTTAAGTTACATTAATTCAAATATATATATATTTTTTAAAATTCTTTCAGAGTGAGTATGCTCAGCACAATGATGCTGTTCTACTGGTTGTAATACCTGCTGCTCAGACACCTGAAGTTTCCTCTGCAAAAGCCCTCAGATACGCTAAGGAATATGATGCAGAATGTGGGTTCTCTAATATAATTTCAGTTTTATTTCACCGTCTTAATATTTAAGTTGTAATCTTTGAATGTAGCAACAAGAACCATTGGTGTCATCAGTAAAGTAGATCAAGCATCTTCAGATCCCAAGATTCTTGCTGCTGTCCAGGCACTTCTTATGGGTCAAGGCCCAAGAAGTGCAGCTGATATCCCATGGGTTGCTCTAATTGGTCAATCAGTTTCAATTGCTTCAGCACAATCTGGAAGTGTGGGGTCCGATAACTCATTAGAGACTGCTTGGCGGGCTGAAAGTGAGAGTTTGAAATCTATATTGACAGGGGCCCCTCAGAGCAAGCTTGGTAGATTAGCCCTGGTGGAAACCCTTGCTCATCAAATCCGTAGCCGAATGAAAGTTAGGCTTCCAAGTCTTTTATCCGGGTATGATTTGATTATTTGAAACATTTTTCTTCAAAATGTACTGCAAAGATAGTCATTTTTGTTCGTACTTGTTGCTGTATAGTTTACTTTATACCCTTTTGTCAGTCATCAGCATCACTTAAACATGTGACAATAGTGTTTTCATTTTCTACTTAAAAGAAAACTATTAATTGTTTTACATGCTTGTACACTTGGTTTTAAAATGTGTGCGTTAGACTTGGTTTCAATATTGGCTTCTTAGGAGCGCATAATGCGCAATGCACATGATGCGGTGATGAGATCGCATCAACTGCAGCAATGCGATTTGATTCCATGATACGCGTGCGATGCGGCTTCTGTGGCTTGATGCAATCTGATGTGTCATTTGGTCTTGCAGTCAACCAATATTTGAGCAAATTAGATGTGATCTTGATTTTTCAAATCTGATCATTGATCGAGCAATGGAATTGAGTATTTGAACAAATTTGCCATTTATTGAACACATGTGGCCAGAGATGATGAACATATGCTATAATTTAGTGTTTAAAAGTTAAGAGTATAAAATATTGTCTACAGATAGCTTTTTTAGTATTTTTATAATAATGAACGCTTTACATACGTGACGCGCACCATTGTGCATTGCACATTGGCTTTTGAGGTCGAAACGCATCAGGGCGCCACACTTTATAAAATCAAGCTTGTAGATAATGATGTCTATATGTATAAGATGATTTGAAATCTGTTTAAACTAGATTTATATTACGCTACTATTCTTCATATAAGTAGTCACCTTTGTAGAAATTTTACTCTCTTCTTTATATAATTAGTCACCTATGTAGAAATTCTACTCTCTCTCTCAAGTGAGTTGGAAAAGGTTCTTGGTAACATATATTTGACATTAAAGCAGGTTTTACTTTACTTGTTTAATAATTTTGTGTTACATTGTTGTTTTTATGCCGTTCATGGATGAACACTTTGTTTTATCTATTGCCTTTTGTGGTCTTAGGTCAGTTTGTCAGTACAGTTTTTTTTTTATACAGGCTTCAGGGTAAGTCTCAAATTGTGCAAGATGAGTTGGTAAGGCTTGGGGAATCAATGGTCACCAGTTCTGAAGGTACAAGAGCTTTGGCTTTGGAGCTTTGTCGTGAATTTGAGGACAAGTTTCTTCAACATATCATGACTGGAGAGGTGAGAACACATAACAAACAATGATTAGTTATGCATATTTAATTATTTACATTTGTTAATTTTTATCACTTTTCTTACATTTGTGGACTTGATTTGTATATTATTTGTTCCATGTTAACTTAACAGAAGCCTGTTGTAACATCTTATTCAAGTTTTTGGTGGGATTTTAGGTCACTTAGTAAGAATGTCACTGGTCAATAGAAGGATAATATTGATCTGTGTTATAGAGTTCAAATGTAAAGACAACTCCTTTAAGGCTACACTTCTTTTTGCAACCTCTTGCTTATTATCCTGCTTGACAGTTGATTATGACTTTATTTTTGTGGCCTTATATTTAAGGTGTCACATAGGCTTGGCAACTATATGGCAGCATTGACAAATGCTAGACATACTGATGTTTGTGGGATAAAGACATCTTGAGAGATTAACTTACTGTTTTTTATAGTGAGAATTTCATATGCGCTCTTTAACTTCGCTACTATCATATATATCAAAACACAAGTTTATAATGAACAAGGTTCAATGATTTTAAAGGATGTTTTTGGTAAATATGACATTTTGCAAGCTAAGAGGGGGCACCCCCCCCCCTCTCTCTCTTTCTCTCTAATTAATGTTATTAGCCCTTTGATACATCTCTGGTTTCTTCATGACCATAAAACGTCAAGTTATCGGTTTTACATAAATCATGAACTATTTATTTGTTTGTTGTATTTCCTCTTGGCTCTTTTTCTTATCTTCTTGCTTCATTATTTTCAGGGTAGTGGCTGGAAAGTTGTTGCAAGTTTTGAGGGTAACTTTCCTAACAGGATCAAACAACTTCCTCTTGACAGACATTTTGACCTACAAAACGTCAAAAGGGTATGATTTATTTTTCTTAAATTTTTGCTCACTCAAGTTATTGTTGCTACTATATGACGACTTTGGAATTGGTATCAGATTGTTCTAGAAGCAGATGGCTATCAACCTTACCTTATATCTCCAGAGAAAGGATTGCGGTCGTTAATAAAGGGCGTATTAGAGCTCGCAAAGGAGCCGTCACGTCTCTGTGTTGATGAGGTAAAAATGCACATAATCTGCCACCCTTTTAACTGTGAATGTCAGTTATTTCATATGTTTAAGTTGAGTAACATGTTTACCTCTTTTTTCTTATTCATATGATTTCATTTGTTTGCTTGCTGTCATTTACTTACCTGGGCCTTTGATACTATAATGTGTTTTTATCGCATTACATTTTTTTATGCTTACTGGAGGTTTTATGTGTTATTTCTAATGTTCTTAAAAAGTATAAGTTTTGTAATTATATTTATGGTTACAGGTTCATCGCGTACTTGCTGATATAGTTTCAGCATCAGCTAATGCTACACCAGGACTTGGTAGATATCCTACGTTTAAGAGAGAGGTACTTATATCTACTATATGCAATAAATTTTTGTTAATGTTTTTGTTGCTTTATCTTAATTTATAACCTATGTTATATTATTTTAATTAGGTGGTGGCAATTGCTACTACTGCTTTGGAAGGGTTTAAGAATGATGCAAAGACCATGGTGACTGCACTTGTTGACATGGAACGGGTGTTTGTCCCACCTCAACATTTTATTCGTTTAGTGCAGAGAAGGTATGACTTGTATTGTGATGGTTAGAATTGTTATTGCTGACATGTTAGTGGCCGGGTAGTTATTAAATATATAGTTTAACTGATAGTGTTTATATGTTACAAACATGGACATTCATGTTTTGTGCGTTGAGTTTTTAACTTTGTTTTTGCATGATTAACCCTCTTAATCTATATAACTGAACGAAAAGGCCCATTTTAAAAAGTTACGGATTTAATTATGCAAGAAAGAACCTTTTTTTCTTTTAAACGCGCAAAAAGAAAGTTTAAAATTGCCCAAAACCTGAAACTCCATGTTTTTTTCTCTTTTTTGCTATGGTTTAACAGAGTAACTTCTACTATTATAAGTTTAAGTATGTAACCCTTATACTGCTCAACAATTACATTTTACAGCTGATCCCCTCTATATTATTTTTCATGTAACAGGCTGTTTTTAGTTTCTTTCTCATGACCAACCTTGAATTTTGTTTATTTTTATCATTTTGGTTGTGGTTGTACAAGACCCCATTATTTTGGTTAGGTCTCACTTTTAAATCTGTTTTTGTTTTCCTTGACTTTTAATGATGTAAAACGTACATGAAAATCTTATGGAGTTACCATGTTTTTGTGTTGGTTCTATTGTCGATGTGCACAAATAGTTGAAATTTTATTTATTTGTAGATTATTATTATTTTTTGTATCAGGATGGAAAGGCAGAGACGAGAAGAAGAGATTAAAACCAAATCTTCCAAGAAGGCTGTTGATGCGGAACAATCTTTGCTAAACAGGGTAAATTAAGAGGCCTGATTATATTATATTTAGAAAAATATAATTGATCTAATTGAACAATAAAGTTTCTGCTTGTAATTTGTTTCTGCTTTGTTTAGTCAGCAAGTCCTCAAACAGGTGGAAACTTAAAATCAATGAAAGATACCAAACAAGATAAGGATGCACAAGAGGAATCCTCTCTAAAGACTGCAGGACCTGAGGGGGAGATAACAGCAGGTTTGCTTACACTTTGACGTCATCATGCATTATTATATCAAATATACGTATATTTGTATATAACAGTATACTGTGTTATTAGACATTATTTTATTTGAAGGATGTATAGTGTATATATAACTTATGTTCTCTTCATGTAGGATTCTTGTTGAAGAAAAGTGCAAAAACTAACGGGTGGAGTAGGAGATGGTTTGTTTTAAATGATAAAACTAGGAAGGTTAGATTCATAATCTGTGTGCTACTATTGACGCAAATTAATTTGTTTATTTTAATTGATTGCTTAACAGCATTTTAAGATTTTGTAGTTTCTTGATCTGCGTTAATTGGGAATTTAATTTTAGGATTAATTTCATATATACCCTTCCAAACTTTGAATATATCATGTATACCCAACCAAAAATGAAAATATCATATATACCCAAGTTTAATGAATTTTTACTTGATGACCAGTCTATCCTTTTATATTATGAGTAAACTAAAATCCAAAATTCCAAATCTCCTAAATTCCGACAACTCCACCCTTTCCCGTCCGTATTAGCATCGAGCAACCAGGAACTATTACGACCAACTCTACCACTATCTCTGCCTCTGACAAGCTCTACCAACATTCTGGCAACTATTCCGATCAGTTCCGGCGACGGATTTTCTTCTCCAGCCATTGCCTCACCACCGTCTGTCTTCATCCACTGCACACACCGCCATCACCACCGTTTGTGACAGGCAATGGAGAGGGTTGGACAACTCCGTGGTGACCGGCGATGATAGCGGTTTATTGCAATAACGGCGATTTCAGATCTGAGGAGTGCCAGATATGATGGCGGTTTCCGTTCTGGGTGTTTGGAGTTAGATCGTTTCAGGTTGTCTACCTTCCGGGCATCACCAACTGTGTAAATTTTGGACAAAATTGATTCTTTGCATTATAATATTCAAACATGTTAACGATGAAGAAGTGGATTGTGGAAATTATTTGATTGTCTTTTCCTTTTTTTACCTAAAGATGTTATTAGATAGGGTAAATCGGTCATTTGCTAAATTATTATTAATTAAATGGGTATATAGGATATTTTGTTTAATTTGTAAGGGTACATATGATATTTTTAGTTTTACATGGGTATATATGATATTTTTAATGTTTGTAAGGGTATATATGAAGTTGCCCCTTAATTTTAATTTTAAAGAATGTATAATTTGAATTGTGAATGATGTTCTTTGGGTAAATATGTTTTCTGCAGCTTGGATATACTAAAAAACAAGAAGAGAGAAATTTTCGTGGTGTCATCACTTTGGAGGTATGTGTTGAGAATCTCTTAAAGTTTAGTTTCATTTTTAATTGTATATCTTAACATATGCATATCATCTTTATTCTATATTGATTCCTTACTTTTAACTTACCAAAAGATCTTGGATTTTCATTTGCACTACGCCTCTCTGTTTGTTTCTTGTTTAACAAGAAACTCTTAGTGATTCGTTGTTAGGGATTTAAACAAGTCGAGCTTAGTTTGTGGGAAAGTCTTCAAGCTCGGGCTCGGCTTGTTTGTTAAATTTTTAATGACAGAATTACAGAAATTGTCCTTTATGTTTACACCAAATTTCAGTGGTTGTCCTTTATCTTTAAAAGAAACATATTTTGTACTTTACGTTTCAAAATGTTACACCGTTTGTCCTTTAGCCCAAACCCAGTTAGTTTTTATCGTTAAGTCTGCTCATGTGCCATGCACATGAGGGTAAATTGGTCATTTTACATAATTATTAAAAAAATCATTTTTAATAATTAAAATAAATTAACTTTTAACTATTTATATATATATTTATATGTATATATATATATAGAGAGAGAGATAAAGATAAACTCTCTCTCAACAACCCCCCCCCCCCCTCTTCTCTCTCACTCCATCCACCCACCAGAAACAACCACCACTGCCATCCTCCCTCACCCACCGGAAACAACCACCACCGCCATCATCCCTCACCCACCAGAAACCATCACCACCATCATCCTCCCACATCCACCATTAAATCCGGTAGCCTTTCGACCACCACTAGCTATGACCACGCCGGATTTGGGTTTCTCGTCGGAAAAACTACAGGGCCGGATCTGGTTCCAAATCAAAAGCAATTACAACTAGGGCATATTGATCGACATTAATAAAGGGCACTAAAATTAGGGAAAATGATACTAAAATAGACTCTCCATCAATCAGAATTACAGATCCATCTTTATACAACAGTATTGATTTGAATGTGCTAATCGGACCCTCGCCGCACCGGAAAAGGTGGTCTTCTACCTCCCGATTTTTTACGGAGGCGGAGGTGGTCCCTGGAAAAGACCTATGTTTTCTTTAGTTTGCGCTCGTTTTTCCGGCAAGAAATCCGACGATTAGTGGGTTCTGGAGAGAAGCTATATGGCGGTGGATTCATGCGATAGTTGCTGGAGGTTGGGTTTCGCGGTTGTAAGTGCCAGTGGTTGGTGGATTATGATTATCATGTGGTGGTGTTAGATGGTAGGTTAAAAGGATTCAATTTTCAGGCGACGGTGGTGATGGTTTGTGGTGGCAGGTGGTTTGGATGGTGGGTGGTGGTGAGATTAAGAGAGAGGAAGAGCAATGAGAAGAGAGGGAGAGAGAGAGTCAATTCAGAGAGAAATGGTAGGGTGGATGGGTGGGGTAGTTTAATGTTTTATTTGTTTTTTTTTAATTTTAATTATTAATAAAAGAAAGTACAATAATACCCTCTTATTGGGTCAACATAAGTTGACTTAACGAGAAAAAATAACTGGGTTAGGGCTAAAGGACAAACACTGTTAGATTTTTAAACGTAAAGTGCAAAATTTGTTACTTTTAAAGATAAAGGACAACCACTGAAATTTGGTGTAAACATAAAGGACAATTTCTGTAATTCTGTCAATTTTTAATTGTTATATTTATATATATGTATATGTATAATTAGTTAATTTCTTTTAAAGGATCAGGATCATGTCAGAACCTCCAAACATTTTAAGAATTCTTACCAACCGATCATTTTATTTAACTGTTTTGTATATTTAATACTATTCGAGGGTCGTTTTGTCATTTATTATATGTAATTTTATGATTAAATATACGTAAATTGGTTATTATACATACGTATATTTTGATTATTACACATCTATGTAATTTGGCTTTTACTCGTATAAACTTAGAATCACAGGATTACATATAATAAAGATGGTAGTCTCTTAATGGCCATTAAGAGGCTAACTTATAATGATTCATAACTTCTTAATGGTTAAGAGGTAGCCTTAAGTCTGAATGGTTAAGAGGTAGCCTCTCTTAACCATTCAGACTTAAGGTTACCTCTTAACCATTAAGAGGCTATGAGCCATTAAGAGACTACCAAACAGCACCAGCCTTCAAATTATATATATTTTTAATTTTAATATAATATATATGATTTAGTTAATTTTTTTCTCAATTTTACGTGGAGTTATTTTTATCATGTAATATATATTTATTACATCAAAAAATGCTATATTGAAATAAATAAAAAGCTCATTTAGGCTCGTGAGCCTAGTGGAGCTGGTATTTGAAGCTCGGGCTTGTTTGTTAAACTCGCTTATTTTAGGCTCGAGCTTTGGTAAGCCTGGCTTGATTCGAGCTTTAGAGAGCGTGTTGGTAGATATTTTAAGAGGTAGCCTCGTGTTGGTAGATATTACCGAAACTTGGCTTGTTTACTCTACACTCCTACTTCTTGGTAGATATTTTATTATTATATGATGATGATTGATAAATTATTTCTTTGGTTTAAAACAACCAAAGTTTTTATATAATTTTGTAGTTTAAATTGCTGATGTATATTATCAGGAATGCGCAATAGAAGAAATTGAAGATGATGAACCACCCCCGTCCAAAAGTTCGAAGGATAAGAAAAAGGCAGAAGAAAAACCGCCTAGTCTGCTCTTCAAAATAACCAGCAAAGTTGCATACAAGACTGTGCTGAAAGGTAATTTTACCGATTGCAATATATTTGTATGCAGTTATATCATTTTTTTGCCAATGCAGACCTAAAGTTTAACAAGTGGTTATACAGCTCATAGCGCTGTTGTGTTAAAGGCTGAGAGCGCGGTCGATAAAGCCGAGTGGTTAAATAAAATAAGAGCTGTGATGGGTGCCAAAGGGGGTGAAGTCAAACTCAAGCCTGATGCCCCCCCCATTCGACAAACTCATTCTGACGGTTCTCTTGTGAGTTACCCACCTTTTGTTGTATTATTGTTGACATAATATTGTTTTTCTAATCATAATTAAAACATTATTTATTTATATTATAATAGGATACAATGGTTAGAAAACCAGTAGATCCAGAGGAAGAGCTTCGTTGGATGGCTCAAGAAGTACGTGGTTATGTTGAAGCGGTCCTCAACAGCCTTGCAGCTAATGTCCCGAAGGTGTTCTATTCATCATTTTAAATATATTTTAGTAAATTACACTTTTGGTTCTTGTGGTTTCGCCTGTTTAACACTTATTGGAGGGGCGCATGATATAAGATTCCTTTTAGGACCGATAGTTAAACATCACAGGGACCAAAATCATATTCTGAATTCTTTTTTTTTTAATTTATTATTTGATTTGAGTATATGTTGTGGTTATGCAGGCAGTTGTTCTTTGCCAAGTAGAAAAAGCTAAAGAAGACATGCTGAATAAACTCTATAGTTCTGTAAGGTTAGTTCATGGTTTCAAATATGTCAATTAATATTGCAAATTGCAATAATTTATTTGGGTCTTTTTATTGCCTGTTTTGACTTTTTTATTTTTGTCAAAGTTCTCAAAGCACTGCAAGGATAGAAGAACTGCTTCAAGAAGATGGTAATGTTAAAAGAAAAAGAGAGAAAATACAGAAGCAATCCTCTCTTCTCTCAAAACTCACCCGTCAGCTCAGCATTCACGATAACCGAGCAGCGGCTGATACAGGCATGTCAAACGACAGCCCTGCAGGTAATAATAATCATCATGTTTAACTGTTAACGGGTCGGGCTTTTTTGGTTGACTCGGCAGTAAAATTGACTCATGGGTCCGTTTTAAGCTCAAACCAAACCAAAAACCGAAATTTCTGAGTTTTTAATAACGCCCGGTTTAGGTTTTTTGGGTTTTTAGTGTGATTCTTGTTTGGTTTCGGTTTTGTCATTTGGGCTTAAAATTTTGAGGCAAAAAAAATAAAAAAAATTGGTTCAAATAATGCATTTGAAGATAAATCTTTTTGTTAGTAATTAATTATTGTTACATTTGGACTAAAATGTTTGGGTTACACCGTTTATTAAATTCTTATAAATCATTTAAAACTCAAATTAAATAAATGGGAATTTGTAGTCTTTGTTATTTTTTGCTTCTATTACACTCATAACCGAAACCGAATCCAAAGTCCGGTGTTTACGGAAACATAAAACCAAGCCGTCGGTTTTCTTTTCTGTTCGGTTTCTTTTTAGGTTTATGATCGGTTTGTTCAGTTTCATGCACACTCCTAGTAATCTAATATATCTTAAAACTTCGAGTTTAACAGAAAGTCCAGGAAGTGGTGGATCTTCAGGAGGTGATTGGAGATCCGCTTTTGGTTCTGCTGCTAACGGGCCCACAAGCCTCGACTCTAGATTTGGATCCAATGGTCACGGGCGCAGGGGCAATGGGCCTTATGAGAATGGCGATGATGGAGCGGGGTCAAGATCAAACTCCACGGGCCGCCGCACGCCTAACCGATTGCCGCCAGCACCGCCTGGTTCCGGTTCAGGTTACAGGTATTAGATGATAGTAAAAGGGAAAACAGAAACTGATTGATGCATTATTGTCGGGGGTGGGTGTGGGCCCATGTCCCGATCTACATACCGGGCTGTCTTGAAATGACTTTTTATGGCATGTTTTGTAGAACACATTTATTGTAGATATAAATGAATCTGGTGTTGGTGTTGGTGTTGGTGTTGGTGTTGGTGTTGGTGTTTTTGTATTCTTGTTATGAGAGGTGTAAGACTTGTATTATTTTAAAAGTTTTGGACCATGAGAATCTATGATTCGGTGATGCTAAATAATTGGTTTGGTTGTATGCTAAGGTGTTTCTGAATACTAAGCATGTAAGAGTGCGTTTAATTTTGACCGGTTAGTCCACCACCGCTGAACACAATCGTTGGCACCCAGCAAACTGTCTGTCTAACCAGGTAGCCCACCCATTTCTTCGCCCTGTCTCACTACCACAACTAACCTCCGTGAAACCACCACCAGCTAGACGTGCACAAAAAAACCGGTTCCGGAACCTAACTGGTGGAACCGAACCGGAACCGGTTCCAGTTCCAACCCGGTTGGTACAATACCCGGTTTGGGTATTTTTGTACCTGAAAATCGTACCCGGTTCTCCTATTTGTATGTCAGTATCAGTTCCAACCCGGTTCTTAATTGGAACCGGTTCGGTTCGTACCTGGAAAAACCGGTTCCGACGGGTTTTTTTTGAAGGGTCAAACAAAAGTCAAACTAGCCGTTGGAACCGGTTCCAACGGTAATATAGCCGTTGGAACCGGTTTTTTTAGACACCAATTAGCCGTTGGAACCGGTTCCAACGGTAATATAGCCGTTGGAACCGGTTTTTGAGACAATAGATCCGTTGGAACCGGTTCCAACGGTAATATAGCCGTTGGAACCGGTTTTTGATGCCCAAACCTATATATAACTTGTTTCCACCACTTGTTTCACCACCAAACTCAAAAACAAACTAAAATACTACTCCTTTAGCAAACCCGTTCCTTTACCCGACCATCCAACTAAATATTATTATGGCACCCATCAAAAAAACTAACAAGAAGGCTAAGAAGAGTGCTTTTGTTGCCCCCGTTCATGTTACGGAGGACCCAAGGGTTGTTACGGTAGTCAACCATAACACAACCAAGACATATGGAAGAATTGTGATTTGATTGTGGATGACGAAGGTTATCAAAAGGCTCGTTGCAAACTATGTGGTTCAATATTAAAGCACGATTCCAACTCTACTTTGAGAAAGCACATCGAGAAGCCATATTGCAAGGCGTTGAAAGGGATTGGCACGACCGATCAAATTGACTTGGGTAAAGATGGTACACTATTTCGTTACAACACGACTCAAGTTCAAGATAGAATGGCAAAGTTCGTTATTCAACGAGGTTTGCCGTTTAACCACTTTGATGACCCGGAGTTGACGTCGTTGATTCGCGAAACTCTACAACCGAGATACACACATGTAAGTCGTACTACCTTAAGACGTCATTGTATCAGGTTGTGGGAGTGTGCTAAAAAAGAGTTAATCGAGTTTTTTCATTCTTTAGAAGCCATGGTTAGTTTAACTACCGATGTTTGGTCGGCACCACACGGGTTGCCCGAATCATACATATGTGTCACCGCTCATTGGGTTGATCCGGTGACATGGCAATTGATGAAACGCACCATCGCTTTTGAAAACTTCCCGTTCCCACATACCGCCGAAAAATTGTTTGAATTACTTGATGAAGTTATAACAACTTACAACTTGAGAAATAAAATATTTTCGATTTCGTTTGACAACGCTTCAAACAATACTAAGGCGGCTGAAAAATTTATCATTAAATATTCACCACCTTGTTTCGGGGATTTTTTTCATGTCCGATGTGTTGCACATATCATCAACTTGGTTGTTCAAATAGGTCTTGAAAATGAAAACATTTGTGATGATTTAAAATACTTTAGACTTATGTTACAAGATGTCTTCAAAAGTGGTAAAAGAAGACATCTTGAATATAAGAACTATTGCAAGTCGGTTGAAAGAAAGTATTTGGGGCCGAATTGGGACGTTCCAACCCGTTGGAACTCAACTTGTCATATGTTAAAGTGTGCTTTTGCCCAACGCCAAACTTTACAAGCTTTTCATAACAATCTTGTTGAAGAACGCGAGGCCGATATGTTTCCGGAAAGTGTTTGGGTCCAAGTCGGTTATTTGTTAGAGTATCTTGACGTGTTCAAAAAGTCAACAACAAAATTATCGGGAGTCTATTACCCTACTAGTTGTTGGGTTTTGCAAGAATTGTACTATATGTCTTGTGTTTTTAAAAGCTTTGCGGAGAAGAACAAACTCTTCGAAAATATTGTTGCGGTGATGAAAGAAAAGTTCATAAAATATTTTGAAAACATACCGCCGGTCTTTACTTGTGCCGCCGCATTAAACCCCTATTGGAATGTTAATGGGGTTGAAACAACGATTGAGGAAATATTCGACAACTTAGGTATGCACGAGATTGACCCGAAGTTTTTGACGGAAGCGAAGGACAAGTTCAACAAAAACCTTCAAGACCTTTATGACCATTATTTTCAAATGTATGGTCCAAGCACGAGATCGTCTTTTGTGAAAAAAACAACAACTAGTAGGCCGTGCAATGACCCACTTATAAACTTGATGAATGGGATTCGTGAATCGGCATCTAAGAGGCAAAGAGGAAACACACCAAGTAGCGAACTTGGTCGATATAGTGGAGCAAACTATGTTGAGGGCACAACGGTCGACGAAATTCGCAATATTGATTTGTTGGCTTGGTGGAAAGGTAAACAAAACGAATTTCCCATTCTATCCGCCATGGCTCGTGATTTGCTTGCCGTACAAGCCTCAACGGTTGCTTCCGAATCGGTTTTTTCTCTTAGTGGAGGGTGTTATCTATGCGAAGAACAAAACTAACTTCCGAGTCTCTAGAGGTTTGCATTTGCCTAAAGGACCATTTGGATGCGGTGGATCGTATACAACACAAGGCGAACTTTAAAGACGAAATACCAATAGAGCGTCATATTCATGATGAGGAGGCGGATGACGGGGTTTCTTCCGATAACGAAGAAGAGGGTGAAGACGAGAATGAAGACGAAGAAGAGTTGTAATTATTTGTTTTGGTAAAATTATTTGTAACTTGTTCAACTAATATTTAGTTTTGATTTGTTTTATTATAATTACTTTTGTTACTCATGATTAATTTTTGTTACTTTTTTAATAACGACGAACATTTTATTTATTTAAAAAATAACTATTACAAACATTATTAAAACATAAACGATACTAAACATAACAACTAAAACATAAAAAACAAAGTCCGTCGTTTTAATCCGGGAATACTTATTTTTGGGTTGTAGAGCCGGACGACTCTCCCACTTCCGTTTTTTTAGCTTCCAACCTTCTTTTCTCTCGACAATACTTATTCGTATGTTTTCGTAATGTCGAGTTGGACCCTGCTTTAAGAAACTTCGAGCAATATTTGCAACGTGCCAACTCATGTGAGTCGGTCATGAGACACAAATCGTAATGAACCCAAACATCAGGGCATCTTGTTGTTTCGATCACCATAACAACGTCATCATTAGTTGCCATTTGTTGTCGGTTTAAGGTTAATTGTGGTTTGGAGTGTGTTTTATAGTTTTGGAATTGGTTTAACAAGTACACAAACAAACCTTGCTATTTATAGTAAGAAAATAACCTATTTGTAGTTAAAAAAACGGTTCCAACGGTCAAAAACGGCTATATAGCCGTTGGAACCGGTTCCTAACGGCTATAATATTTAAATTTCAAAAAACCGGTTCCGGTTCATACCCTACCCGGTTCTTAAAAGTTAGCATATCTGGGCATCGGTTCGGGTCGGGAACCGAACCGGTTCTTGATTGGAACCGGTTCCATTTTACAACCCGGTGTGAAAAAACCGGTTTCGAACCGGTTCGGGTTTTCCAGTTGAACCCGATTTGTGCACGTCTACCACCAGCAATGCACCATAGTAGACCCACTACAGCCATAGTCCCACTATCTCCTCCACCACCTCTATTCGATCAAAACCTCACAACTAATCCTGTCCCAATCTGATTAACCTTCAAAACCCCAAATGGATATTCAGTAATTGTCGTAGGTCAAGGTCTATTCTTTTTTGAATGACGAGATTTGGGAGAATTGTTAAAATACCCCATCGGAGGGTTTGTTATTGGTGAGGTAAACCCTAAAACAGTGATGGTGTTGGAAAAGTTGACATGATGGAGGCTCGGTGGTGATGGCCGCCGAGAGAGGGATTGCGGGTGATGATGGATTTGAGGTCCTGTTGGTGGTAATGGACAGGAAAATGGGGGTGGATTATTGACTTACTAAATTAATAAAAAATCAAACCAAATAAATAGGTAAAAAGGCATAAATGCCCCTAACTTGACGATGGAAAATTGACGGAATTAGCGATTTGAACGAAATTGTCAACAAATGGGAAACCTTAGTGGTCCAGTTGCAAAAAACAAATTTTTTGGACTAAAATCACATAAATAAACAAAACTCAGGGACGATTTTAACACTTTACTCAAAGTTTCTTAAGTTATCTTCTAAAACGCTCAAATGGTAAAATGTTTACTAGTGTCAATGGGACGTATGGTCAGAAGCCAGCATGCTTAAATAGTAAAATGTTTTAAAAGCCATCATGCCATTTTAAGTATTTTTTTTTCTAGCCCCGTCTATATTTTTCCCGTTAACTAAAGGGTAAATTGGTAGTTTTATTAATTTTATTTTTTGAGTTAAGTGTTATTTTCATATCCGTGGTTTTTTCAATTACGTAACTTTAGTATCTTTTTTGAATTTTTTGAAACTGGATACTTGGATTAGTTTTGGATATATAGGCATGCCACAAGAGATATTACATATTGCAATTAAAAGGTTATCTCTAACCCTAGATGAACATATAACCCCTTGGTCATCGACCTTCAAAC
Organism: Bidens hawaiensis; assembly: GCF_021521415.1. Lineage (NCBI taxonomy): Eukaryota > Viridiplantae > Streptophyta > Magnoliopsida > Asterales > Asteraceae > Bidens > Bidens hawaiensis. The sequence goes on from NW_027492546.1 coordinate 450,327, forward strand.
CCTAATCATTGTTCATCTTCAAATTCAATGAATTATGATATGGTGCGTTGCCCGTGTGGTTCGTCAACCATTGTTCAAACATCTTGGACACCATGTAACCCTAGTCGAAATTTTCATTGTTGTGGTCGTAAGGTACGTTAAGATATTAATTTTGTTCACTTCAGACTGATGTCGGTCCTCCAATTTCTGACCTACTTGATGTTATACTGAATGGTGCGAAGTTCTGGGTTTTTATTTGGCTTGATCATTCGATGTGCCAAAGAGCTACTATTATTATACCCGGACTTTTGTAAAAAATTAATACGCATGAAGAAAATGTAAGTACAATGGCTAAGATGAACTTATGTATGCATTTCATGGTTATTTTTCATCTTCTATCATGTATTTTGGTTACCTTTTAATTATAAATGTAATATTTAATGTCTCTTTCGGTTTGCATATGTATCTAAACATAATCCAAATATCCAGTTGCAATAAATTCAAAAAGTGTACTAAAGTTGCGTAAGCGAACAAACCACATGTATGAAAATGACATTTAACTCAAAATAGAAAATAAATAAAATAAACGAAATTACCAATTTAGTCCAGACTTAACAGACAAAATAAACGGGGTTAGAAAACAGTACTAAAATGACCTGTTTTTAAAATGTCAGGTATCCTGTTGCAATGAATTTAAAAACATTACTAAAGTTGCGTAATTAAACAAACCACAGGTATGAAAATGACACGTAACTCTATAATATACATTTTATATCTTTTGGAAAGTTTGGTTTTAAATAATCCTAGCTATTGATGTTGGCAAACAGCAGTCTCAAAAAACGACGTGGTAGACGGCTAACAGAATCCTAACGTCGTTATGTAGGTCGTCGGAAAACCTTTTGACCGGAAAACTCAATTTTTTTGCCGAAAAATTGTCTTGACAAGTCAAACATCAATACAATATTACCCATCTCTCTCTATCCCCCCTATTTAATAAAAGTTGTATAAGATTTTTTTTATTAACATGTCTTTCACGAACAATTTAAGAGGAGAAGTTTGTTTTCAAAATACATTTGTAAACAATAGATTCATGATATTTGAAAGTTGTATCTAAGTTGTTTTATGATTTCCACAAGAGGTTCGTGGAAGCTTAGTAATAAATCCATAGTTGTCATTTCCTATTTTCAGACTGAAGCTCTAAGTGTTGCAATAAATTTTTAGATGTTCAGCTTTAACTTTAGAACAAGTCCAACAATTTTCAACATGGATAATGAAGAAACACTAAGTTAACCATTGGTAGGCTTAACCTAATATCTCAACCGAAGATGGAATAACACCAAACCAACCATTGGTGGGCTCGGCTTAATGTTTTCTGGTGATACTAAGCTAACGATGGTTTAGAGAGAATCTGTATGGTAGGTGGTAAGTATTCTTATCGGAAATGAGAGAGTAAGGATCCTTTTACCGTTGGTTGTAACACCCCGTAACCGCAGCGGAAACGTAAACGGGATGCAACAGACGCATCTGATATCAACAGCATTGCTTATAAAGAAAACACCACTACATTAATTTACATCTCAATACATTGTTCCGAGTTTCGTTATCATCTAGGCGTTAACACATAAGTTTTACCGATAGTACATTAGCATATTTAATACAAAATAAAGATCCTTAAGCTTCCACAAAATAGCACACATCATCAAGCACGTATCACTCATTCCAATTTGGGTGTACCTAGAAAGCATGTAAAGAAAACGGGTCAACTACGAAAGTTGGTGAGTTTCACTAATTTAAGTAAACGATGACAAATCATTATAATAATCATATAATAGCGATGTAATTATGCTAAGCCTACAAGTGAAACCTCTGTTAACCCTGAGACACATCCAATAACCTCTGGGGACACTGTTAACCCAGAAACACATTTAATAACCTCTGGGGACACTGTTAACCCAGAAACACATTTAATACCCTCTGGGGACACTGTTAACCCAGAAACCCATTTAATAACCTCTGGGGACGCTGTTAACCCAGAACACTGTTTCGGGCCTTACACTGTTAGCAACTCAGACAATTACCATCTTAATACATTACCGTACGATTCCCGTACAATAAACATTATATAAATACATTCATTTCCATGCGATCAGCATGTACTTAAACATTTTGATAGAAACATGCTTTCCGCCCCTGGAAAATATTTAAAACAGTTCAGTAAAAAGGGCTCGTGAAACTCACATTCTCGTGAGTCAGTATGTAGTACAGTGAACAGCTATGAGCCTGAATCTGTAATATGATACCTAAGTCGTTACTATACAATTTCCATAAATTAAATCCGTGTCAACCGGTACATCTGGGGACACTGTTAACCCAGTACTGTACTCGATCCGGGGACAATGTTAACCCAGAGACACTTCTCAGGACTCAGATTGTGATATTTCTTAGAGTTTAACCGTCAAAATTATTATTATTATTATGTTTTCCCCGTTTTGCATGCCTAGCACGGTTATCCGTTTTTATGTTTCAAAAATGAGTTTGGTCACACACGACCCGAAAATAGTGTTTGACTGATATTTTAGTTAAAACCGTGAATTTAGAGCTCGGTTTAGACGCCCTGTTTGGCCGCGGGACCCGTTTCCGTCTTTAGGGTGCCGGAAACTGTTATTTCGGATAAAAATACCCAAATCATCCGAATTATTTTCGGATGATTTATTTTTACTTGATTAACTTAGTTTCATGAAAATAGTTCATTTTTAAGGTTTTTATACACCAGTCAGCTCGCTTAGGCGAACTTTGCCGGTTTACGCGTTTTAAGCTTTAAAAGTTTGTTTTTATGTTCTTTTTAGCACAAATAATTATCCGTTTAGTCTCGGATCTTGAAATTTTGCACAAATCACTTTTTGACAGTAAGGAATTTTATAAAAATATTTCCAGAATTAATTTTTATATTTAACATTTATTTATCTATTTTTAAACGTCATTTAAACACCAAATATATCGAAAATACCAAACGACCTTAGAAAAATCCCAAATTTTTCTGGGATGACCCCTGCCATCCAAATAGTTCCCTGTAATATTTCCAGAACCAAAATCTCATTTTTCATGCCATTTTCACCAAAATCGAGCTAGAAAACCCTAGAACTCGTTTTACCGAAAAGCCTACTTAGACTTCTCCAACGGATCTGAAATTTTGTGTGTGACTTTTATATGTTATAAAAAGCTTATCTGGATATCTCCAGAATTTTTCATGATGTTTAACTATTTTTCATCATTTTTAGCCAAAACCGAGCATTAAATTCACCAAATATTCATCCTTTGTCCAAAAATTACCAAATTTTCACAGATCTCATATTTTCATGTGTAGATCATCTCTGTGAAATTTCATGACCCAACTCTAAGTCTATCACAATCTGTCCAAATCATATAAATCATACGAAAAACCGAACTACCTTGTGTTTCTAGCTTTAGATCGCAAAGATCTTGCTTTCTAGCCTTTGCTAGCAACTAGATATAACACCTACAAGCACAATAACACAACACCAATCAAGTTACACCCACAATCAAGCCATTTCTTTCATGGTTTCGGTTAAGACATCAAAACAAAGATTTTTAACCGTAAAAATTCGTTTTTGACCCTTTTAACTCATTTCTTGGACCAAGATCCCTTGTATAACTTGTATACATCACTTGATCACGCAAGAATCGGTTTCATCTCGGGTTTTCACCCATTTTTCACTTGAAACCTCATTTTCTCAAGATTATGGAATTAAAACTATGAATTAGCCATTACAATCATGCTTTTACCTTGTGTTCTTGGTGTAAATCAAAGGAAAATTGGATGAATGTTTGAAGGGTTGAGAGAATTGTGGAGTTGGGATGTTAGAAAAAAGAAAATGAAATGTTAATGCCATATGCATGGACCGATCGGTCCTCATAATGGTGTGGGGTGGGGCCCACACCTCAAATCTTGGTCACACATTCGGATTGTGTAATCAGGATAATGTTGTGGATAATCTGGTTCAGTTCGTTTTTCGGTTAAACGTTTTATTCCGCTCAAAACGAGGCCAAAACGGTCGTTTTTCGGCTTAAAAATAAAATTTATATAAAACCGATTTAAAACTTTAAAAACTTAAACCATGACATTTATTTACTTGAAACATCATATTATTAATAATTGTGCATCTTTTCGGCTTGATCGATCATCTCTTGCTTGGTTTGGTATAAAAGATTTCGTTTAACGTACCAACGTACCATTAAATCGGAATTCTTTTCTGTGCTTTATTTCACTTATCCCGAAGCTTTAATACTTCGTAAACATCACTAAACATTATATATTTCGTCTATAATGTAATCCCCGATTCATTCGGGTTTCAATAACCGTCAATCGGTTTACCGTACTTCCAATACGATTAACTGTATAATCGAGTATAATTCGTACCGTGAATCATACATACTCGTATAAATTCATATATTCAGTATTAAACGACACATAAATAGTATATACCGGCTAGGGTATACCTGAATTTGCCGGAATCGTTACATTGGTTCTCATGTAGTATTTATAGCCGAAGTGACATAGAAGGATTGAGCTAGATGTCCCACTCAATGGAACCTTCTTGTAACATACGACCCCTCGCACCACCAATATTGTCCGTTTTGCCCATGAAGATCTCAAGTATTTGTTTTTGTCTGCTCAGGTGGAGACTTCCTAAGAGGTCACCCCATCCTGGTACTACTTTTACATAAGCACGTTTAACTGTGGAGCTCTTCCCTAGTCCACTACCATTAAGCCCAAAACATGTTAGTGATTTAAGAGGCGGGATATTTATTTATGAACCAATGATCTCTCTTGTCCACGACTAATGTAAGATTTTCCTAGGAAGTTACAAACACCCACCTTTGGACTCATCGTCCTCGATGAGGTTTGCCCCATCATCCAATCCAGGATGTGGGATTCGCCTAAGGTGTACCTTGAGACCCCCATGGGGACTCACCGTCTCTGACGAGGTTTTCCCCACATCCCGAACAGCACAAGAGTGGATTTGATACCATTTATATCATGCGACCCCTCGCACCGTCAATATTGCCGCCCGCTTTGCCCACGAAGAGCTCACAAATTTTTTTTAGTTGCTCAGGTGGAGACTTCCTATGAGGTCACTCGTCCCGGTACTACTTTCACCTGAGCACACATAACTGTGGAGCTCTCCTTTCGTCTACTACCATTAAGCCTAAAACACGTTGATGATTTAAGTGACAAGGCATTTACTTATGAACCAAATATCTCTCTTGTCCACGACCGATGTGGGATTTTCCTATGATGTTACACTTCTATTCTCATTGCTGTGCATGATAATGGCTCCTGATTGGTAGAACAGTCTGGCGTACCGAATTCCTTGTCATGGGCAGGTACCATGCTGGTCTTATCTTATTGGTCCATCGTGCGTTCGTGGATAGTGCATGGATCCCAACATGTGATTGGTCTTTCCCTTGCCACGTGTTAGCTTATGCTTTGTCGCGAAAGGTCTTCTTCTATGCCTATTAATTTATAAGTTGTCAAGTCTTTCTTCCGCGATAGATGTGCATCACTCTCCGCGGAAGGTATTATTCTTGCGGGTATATATCTGCGGGGAGATCTTCCGCTTCGCAGAAGATTTACCCTTTGTTCTACTGGTTATCTGGTACCCTACCTCCACAAGTCCCCCCAGTCCATTATTTCTTCCGATATTGATTATGCGGGTGGAATATTGGACTTATCATTTATTTCGTTGCTCAATTTTGACGGTTATCTATGAGGGTAATTATGGGGATGGATTCTGACTGGCTTACTGACGTTTAGCTGTAATGACGTCGTTGCGTGTATTGTTCCGAACTTTATTACTTCAGGTGATTATAAATATTTTTGCATGGCGGCACATTTACTTTTCTGCTTCCGCGCGCCGTGTGTCCTTCAGTTATTGGTTGGTCGGCGTGGAGCCTCCACCTGTCCGTCTGCCGCATTTACTCTTATGGGTATAAATAGAAGATGGATGTTGAGTTTTGTTAATTCCACCTTATGATCATCATCTCTATGTTCTTTTCTATTTTTGGCCAACTTTCTTTTTTTTCAACTAATTTTTTGATCGGTTTGTCGCCTGGTCCAAAATCATCACCTATATCTTAGATACATCGTTTATTCGTGGCGGTGCTCTCGGACCAGGCTTCATCCTTGTTAGGCGTTGGTGTTTTCATGCTTTGAAGATCCATTTTTCTAATATTATTTAATATATTCTTCCGCGGAATTCTATTGCGGAGTATGCCTTGTGTAAAATTATTTGGCCAGGTGGTAACTAGATTGTGCCTGGTACTTTGATGTGGATAAGATTTAACCACAAGTGGGCCTGACTTCTCTGATGTCAGACGACGCCTGCTACAGCAAGGTCTTTTAAACTTAGCACACCTGCGGCTGACGCGCCTACTTGTTTTAGACTTTATCGACTCCCACGTGACGTGTCTCTTTCCTATTGTACCTCCACTTTTTCCGAAACTCTCGATTTTAACCCTAATTTCCACCGGCGATTAGTATAAATAGGTAGGTTACACCCTTTCTTTTCATTCCAACTTCTTTTTTTCGTCTACTTTCATTTTTTCAAGATTTTCCGTTTATTTTCTCCATCTTCTATCTGTTGCCATACCTTAATGGCGTCGTCGTCGACCGGCAAGAAGTCTGAAAAGAAAAAAAATGGGAAGAAGAGTAGTAGTTCTTTGATTCATGATGTCACCATTAAATGGAAGAGATCTAACTTCGAGACTCTAATATCGACGTATCACGTTTCACCGGAATGGGAGCTGGAATTACCTGTGGAGGGCAATTCCCCTCCTGGTAAGTTGGCTTGTATTTCGAGTTCTTCGATTACGAGAATATCCGTTTACTGATTACCACTTTCATCCGCGACGTGTTGCTATTATGTGGTTTGCACATTACCCAGGTTCACCCGCTAGGTATGATGCGTTTACTTCACTTTGAGTTTGTTGTCGCAACCAACTTATCGTTCCTTCTGTTGAAATGTTCTTAGTTTTATATAAGATGCATACCAAGGACGGTTAGCTTGGGTTCCATATTCGGGATGGGGAAGTAACGTTTGTTGGGGAGGCTCCGCGAAGTCTGTTTGAATGAAAGAAAAATTTCTTTTTCCTTAGTACTGGTGCTATTCCTAGTCCTATGAATTATCGAGACCCTTCTGTACCTATCGAGGATGAGCCTCCGCATGGTTATCAGGACCAATATTGGTACAAAACTTTGTCCACGCGGGAAATGCCTCTTTGTTTTATTAGTGAGTACACCCTAGTTGCTGCTAGCAAGAGCCGGATTTGATCCAGGACTCACAAGACTCCGATTTATGGCCACAATGTTTATGTAAGTGTTCCTTGTGTTTTTCCCCTTGTTATGTTTCCTGGTTTATTGAATTGTTTTTTCTTTGCTAGCTATGAGAAGTGTTCTACTTTCTCTTTTTGAGGACATGCCTGGAATTATGACCCGGCGTGATTTGCTTGAGGGGGAACTCCCTATCCTTGAGGAGACCTGTGAGAACTTTGTTTTTCCCTTGATCGGTGCTAAGGTAGCTGGTGAGCCAACTCCTAATCCTCATCCTTTAACTGCTCTTGCTATGGACGGCATGCAAGTGATCCTTGCGACTAGTGAAGAGTCCAAGGAATCACTGCGCCAGTCCTTGAGTTCTAATGATTTACCTTTGGCGGTCCCTGTGTAGGAGATGTTGTTGATCTTACTCACCTTTCTGGCGAGAAAACTGCTTAAAAAAAAAGCGCAAAGAAACCCTTCCCATTGATCGTGATTAAGGTGAGGCTGCCATAACTTTCGCAAAGCCTAGTGCTTCTGAAAGCTCACTTAATCTTGACCTTATTTCTCCCATTCGAAAGAAGACCAAACTTAGTGAGAAGTTAGCCGAAGAAGTTTGCGTCTCTTGCAGGTATTTTCGTGTTTCTGGTTTTTTATTTCATGTGCGTATATTTATTCGTTTTTCTTATGTTTTTTGGTTGACTCTTTGAATAAAAAAGCCGTTGGCGGGTCCTATGGTGGACCCATTTTCAAGGAAGAGTCTCCTCTTCGTCCTTCTCCTCCTCCAACCTTCGAGGAGGGCAAATCTGTTGACTTGCCTTCTCTCTCTCCTTCTCTTATGAAGGATACCGAGGTTGAATTTTATGTTGTTAGTGATAGTCCACCCATGCCGCCTCACTCACTTTTTCAAGATCCTTCTTCTGTCGTCCACCGGATTGAACCTTCTTGAGGTGGTGACAACGAAACGGTGGTGATGGTAGACATGGTGGTGATGGAGGGAGTAATGGCGAAGGGGGGTGGTCTGTTTTTGTGTCCTCATCCCCATGACGCAATGGGTTTTACGTCCCGTTTTGGAATCTTACCCCTCAGTCTCGGTTTCAAGACCTTGGTGTTTGCCAAGAATTTCTTAACCATTGTTTCCCTCCTGCAGAAGTTGAATATTAGTGTTGTCGTGCCTGCGGTCACCTTTATGATGATTACGTCCGCAGAACTAGTCGTTCTCTCTCTAGAACCCACGAGTTAGTCCGCAAGTGGATGCCCATTAAGGATGTTTGTTCCTCGTTGAATGCTGATCGGGAGAGGTTATTATAGGAAGACGAGGAACACTGGAGGAAGGCACGCACTGCAGGGTGGAATTTGGCCACTGCTCGCTAGGACCTAGTATCCGCAAAGGCGAAGCATAATGAAGCTGTTAAACACTGGGAAGATTCTTTCCAGTACGAGAATGCTAAATTGTTGGGTGCTCAAGAGAAGGTTCAGAAGACATAGACCGATCTGAAAGCCTTTAATGCTGCCGTTGCTGCTTTGCGAGGGTTGGTGGCGGATCATGATGATGTGTTGAAGGAAAAGGATTCATGTATTTCAGACCTCAACCAGTAACAACTGGTCGGGATGAGGTCATTTAAGAAAAGGGTGAGGATCTTGCCAATCTGTGGGTTGAACTTGATGCGTTAAAAGTTGGTTCGACTACCAAGGACACTCAGGTTGAGAAGCCGGAGAAGGATTATGCTGTCCTTCAAGCCGTGAAAGACGGTCAGGATGACCAACTTTGTATGAGTGATCTTACTGTTCAAACCCTTCAAGCGGATCAAAAGTGGCAGATGACTGACTTCGTCCGCGGGGTATGATTTTCTGTATTTTATTTTCCTCCTACATTTGTTGACCTAGTGTTTTTGTTCAGGTTGTTGAGCGGGTTAAAGATGACCCTAAATTAACTGATTGTGTCGCAGAGCTTTTAGCTGCAGCGCGTGAGTTTGGGTTTGACGAAGCTCATTAACTTGTTGCTGCTGATCGCCCCCCTTACTGACTTTCGCCTACATGGCATTGATTGTGACCAAGTTTACCATGATATGAGGTGAAGTATGACAATTTGACGTTTGGCTTTGCCCGGACTGTTGCCAAGTTAGCCAAGAGGTTGGGTGGGTTTGATCGACTAAAGGTTTCTTTTACTGGGGTTAGCGAATCTTCCGGCGGTGATCACGATGACGATGGAAACGATGCTGACGATGATAATGAGGAGGGGCACAGGGAGGAGGAAAGGGTGGACTACGATTAGAGTCCTGTTTGTTTTCTTTTTTGACTGTTGATTGTAAGCCTGTAGTGGCCTTAAACTGTGGTTGTTGATGCGGACTTTGATGTTCCACTGATTACTCTTTTTGGTTTATTAGAAAATCGCGAACTGTTAGTTCCGCTTGATGTTAATAAATAATTCCTTTTGTTTTATTTTGTCTGGTCTTTTCATTCTTTTGCTTTTCGTTATGAGCTTACTTTTAAACGTCATAAGAATATGCTTGAAAAGATAAATAATAAGAAAGGATTTCATTAACTTAAAAATAAAATGGGCCTAGTCCCGTTTAGTACATTCTTTCAAAGATAACAATTTTTGCCGCTGTTCTGCGTTCCATGTTCGCAGGATTGGTGACCCGTCTATTTTTCTAAGAAATAGGCCCATTTGCCAGTATCTGGGAAACTTTGTAAGGCCCTTCCCACCTGGGTGCTAACATTCCAGGAGGTTCCACGTTGGATGCTTCTCTGTTGCGGAACACGTACTCTCCTATTTTGAAAATGCACTCATTGACTCTGCTGTTGTAATATTTTTCGAGTTGGTGTTTGTATTTTTCTTCTTTAATTGCTGCCAACTCTATTCTTTCTTCTAGCAAGTCCAAGTTCAGACACACTTTCTCGTAATTATCGTCGTCAAGTAATAATACTCTCGCGGGGGTAATCAATCTCCGCAGTTATCATTGCTTCGGTCTCGTAGGTTAGGCTGAACGGGGCCTCTTCATGACTCGTTATCTTTAGAGTTCGGTATGCCCACAAGATGTGTGGGAGTTCGTCTACCCATCCCATTCATTTCATCCCTATCCTTGAATTGATCCCATCTAGGATGGCTCTCTTCACCTGACCATTGCCTTGTGGATGTGCTACAAATATGAATACTTGTTTTATGTGTAGCTCTGCAAGCCATTTTTGGAGGGTTTTGTCGGCAAATTGAGTGCAATTGTCGTTAACTTAAGTTTGTGGCAACCCAAACCGACATATGATGAATTCCCATATGAACTTTCTGATAGTGGTTGTGCTGATAGACGCCAAGTTCCACCCACTTTGTTAAGTTATCTATCGAGATCACCAAAAAATTTACCTGTCCTGGTGCTTTCGGGAAGGATCCCATGATGTCAATGGCCCATTTTTAGAATGGCCATGCGGATGATACCAGGACTAAATTATTTTAGGGCGCAGGGTGTTGTGAGCATGACGTTGGCATGAATCGCATTTCCGCAATTCCCTCACCGCATCCATGTGCATGCCTGGCCAGTTATACCTGACATTGATGATTTTAGTCACTACCATTCTTGGTCCTGCATGCAATCCACATATTCCTTCATGGATTTCTCGAATAAGATAACTTGCGTCTTCCACATCAACACAACGAAGTAATAGTCCCATGAAAGATCTTATGTATAATATTCGTTCTTGAAGTTGGTATTGTAGGGACATGTGCCTCATATTTTGGTCTTTCTCTTTCTACTTAGGGAGAATTCCTTCTGCTAGGCATGCCTTAATCGGGATCATCCATGATTCTTTCGGGGCTTGTGTGATGCACACTTTTCTTGGTGGAACCGATGGTTTCGCTAAAGTTTCTACCCGCACTTATTTTTATAGATGTTCGAAACTTGTAGCTGCCAATTTGCTCAACGCGTACGCGGACTTGTTCTCGCTTCGCTTGATGTGAATAACCTTGCAGGATGCAAAATTCTTGATTAATTGTTTTGCTTGTTCAAAGTATGATGCTCTGACTTCGTCTTTCGCTTCATAATTCCCGTTGATCTGGCTGGCTATAAGCATTGAATCTACTCGAGCTTCAACATGCTACGCGCCAAATTTGTTGGCTATGCGCAACCCTGCCAAAAAGGCTTTGTACTCTGCTTCATTGTAGGTTATTTTGATGTTTATGTGAATGGCGTACGTGAACTCTTGCTTACTTGGGCTTACTAATTCTAAACTAGCTCTTGATCCTTCGTCATTGGATGCTACATCAGTGAATAACATCTATTTCTCCTTTTCTTCGAGAATTTTTGTGGATCTTCTTCCCCCTTGCACACTTCTTCTTTTCCTTTTGGCACTTCCACAATAAAAATCTACCAACAACTAACCTTTTATCGCCGGTGTAGGTTTGTATTGAAGGGCGTGCTCTCCCAACTCGATTGGCCATTTTGCCATTCATCTGCTCCCTTAACTGTTGATCCATTAGGCGTTGATATGTGGTGTAACACCCTGGCTTAAGTGGAAACGCCTGAGTGTGACATACATATTGCTCATGTGTAGGCACTATTAAGTTACAATATTATCATTAATTCATTTAAAGGAATCAAGTACACAAGTTGTTGCAAATAAAGAAATTACAAGGAAAATGAAACATTTCAAACACTTATTTAAAATATCATAAGTCTAGTGTCTTCATCCGTTTTATCCTCTAAAATTTTTACCTGCAACATACATATAAAATAATGTCAACTAACTTAATAGTTGGTGAGTTCGCACAGTTTAAATACTACATAAAAACCATACAATTCCATGCAAAATTGTGAAAAGAAAATAAGGGTTCTTTACACTCGAATCAAGGTCCTGAGTGTAAAGAATAAGTGAAGGTCCTTGCTAGTTGGTAACAACCAACATACTCGGATCAGGTCCCTTTTCCACTCGAAACACGTTCCTGAGTGCAAAGAGGGGGGGGGGGTATGATCACACTTATCGAAAAAATCCATGCACATAATTTTGAGCAAGTAACAAGTAACCACACAAGTCAATGATGCGAATTGTAGTTTGTAATAAGAATAAATAAGAAATTGGGTTTGAATACGATATATATGTTACCCACAAAATATCTACAAACGTTAAAAATGGGTATGAGAAACTCACATTTGAAATTGAGAAATAACTTGGAATAATAAGCTAAGATGTGTTAAAGGATCCGAAGCGGTCGAACCTCACAAACTATATAAAAAAGAAAGAAAGTACAAATGTAAACGGTAACTAGCGAGATTATAGAAATTAAGTTGATTTAGATTTATGTTAGAGATTATGAAATATTTTAGGGTATTTTATAATATAATATCTATTTTAATCTTTAATGGTGAGTTAACGGTTTCAATGTTAATTTATCATTAACTAACTATATATTAGCAATTAAGTATTTATACGAAGATTATAATGTTTATAATATATTGATTTTTAAATGAAAATAAACTAGAAAATAATTACGTTAGCAAGATATTTAGTTAACAAAAATGATTTTTCTAATATTATATTATCAACCGGGTTTGTTCAAGACTTTAACGAAAAATAAAGTTGGTTTTTAGATGAAATTTGATAAAATAATTTTCTAACAGATTTTATTTAAAATAAAAGATGTTAATTGATTTAATATAGTTTTTATACATTTTTATTTTGTTTCAAAATAATATATAAAAAGGTTTGTAAAAAAATAAAAAAACACAAAATGCACTGACCCGGGTCCTCACATTCACAACCCACTGTCTTTGCTAGGATGTCGTTTACATACTTCGTTTGATGAATAACTATACCATCGGGGTAACTGTTCCACCTAAGCCCTAGAAAGAACTTCATATCCCCCATTGCACTCATCTCAAATTTCTTTTCCATAATAGCTTCAAACTCTTTGCATAGAGCATCATTAGTTGACCCAAATATGATATCATCCACATATACTTGAACAATCAGCAAATGTCCAACCACTTCTTTGGTGAAAAGTATACGATCAACAGTTCCTCGAATAAAGCCATTATCCAACAGATGTTGGGATAAAGTTTCATACCAAGCTCTCGGGGCTTGATGCAGTCCGTATAAGGCTTTATCAAGCTGATGTGGGCCCAAGTGTAGAAGATTGGGCCATGATGTTTCTGTGGGTCCAAGATCGCGTGTCCAGAGGTGCTGTACGAAAATGGGCATAACTTGGGCTACGACCCTCCGTTTCAAGCGTGCTACCAGTTAAAACAACCATTGGAAGGTGGGCCACGTTGTGGTAACAGGCTGTAGGTGATTATCTTGTTATTTTTCCAAAATAAGCCTTCTAGATACACTTTTGGGCCACCTTTATGTTTTTTTTGTCTTATTTTTGGGTTTTCTTTTGGGCTGTTGTTGGGCCTGTGGTTGTTTTTGTTGGCCCAAAACCCATTTTGGATGCTTTATTAATATGTAAGTTATCTTGTGACTGATCATTGATCAGAATTTAATAAAAATACTTTGGCTTTTCTAATTTCTGCCTTTTGGGGTCGAATTTGGTGGTTTGGAGTAGGATCATCAGGGGTATTCACAGAATCAACGTGATTAGACATCATTCTCTGTTAGTACGTTGCATCACAAGCAGATACACTTTGTCTTTATGGATCGGATCGACAAACCTCGGTGGCTGTCCACCATAGTCTTCTTCATCAAGTCTCCTGTTGAGAAAAGCAGACTTGACCTCCAACTGATTAACTTTAAAGCCCTTCCAAGAAGAAAATGCTAAAAAAATTCGAATTGCTTCAAGTCTAGCAACCGGTGCATAGACCTCATTATAATCAATCCCCTCTCTTTGGTTAAAACCCAAAATGATCATTTGAGCTTTGTTTCGAACAATTATTCCATTCTCATCTCGATTGCATTTGAACACCCATTTTGTGTGGAGACGCCTTTTTTTCTTCAGGTAGATCAACAAGCTTCCAAACCCCTAATTTCTCAAATTGTTGCAATTCTTCTATATAATTAACCCGACTCTCCTCAGTCAACGCGTCTTTGTAAGTCTTTGGCTGTACTTTAGAAATAAAACAGTTGAATGAGAACCGATTTTGCAATGGAGACACTTCAGAATAAAAACACCTGAGGCTTTGATCAATCTGACGCCTCGTTTGAAACCCCATTGTTCAAATCTCCAATATTATTCTCTTCTAGATGGTATGACACGGTTCTAGGAATGACATTGGAAGAAAGACTCACATCTTGTTAAAGATTTGTAACATTATCTTCAACCTTTATTTCACCAGAACTTGGAGTAGTAGATTGAATCACGGATTCAATGATGTCATCATGCGCTTCTCCAACATCATCAAAAGTTGGAATAGTTTCAGGATATACATTAGAAACATGTTATTATTGATGTTCATATTGAAGTTCAACTTGTTTTGTAGATAATACAATTGATGTAGGTTCTTCCAACTGATAATCACTCAGCTGTTGTTGATAGAACAATGAAACAGCTTCATCAGATAACTCATCGTCTGGAATATTTAAACATTTCCATAGATTGTCTTAATCAAACATCCACACATCACCTAGTTTTTGCGTTGGTGTGGTGTATCTTTAACAATTCACATGTTGTACTTGCACGATTCGGTTTATGCTAGGTAAAAATACGTGTCATAAGGGACAATAATACCCCACAAAGAATCATTCCAAAGATTTAGAACCAAACTTTCCATCAAAATCAAGAAAAGTACATGGAGATCCAAATGCTTCAAGTCACTTCAGATTTTGCTTTCTTATATTCAACAACTCAAAACAAGTCTTCCCATGCTTCTTAACAGTTAGAACACGATTCAAAGTGTAATATGCAGATGCCACGGCTTTGGTCCAAAAACTAACATGTAGTTTTAAATCAACCAACATGGTTTTCAATCAAAGTTCGATTCTTTCGTTCAGCGGCCCTAATTTGTTGTAGAGTGTAGGGTGCACTAAACTCATGAAGAATTCCATGTCCATTGCAATACTCCTACATTATATTGTACTTGAATTCAGTCTCGTTGTCACTTCGGACTCTTATGATCGGCCACTTGTACAAAATCTCCAACTTCTTGAATAAGAACATCAAGCTATCAAAAGTTTCATTTTTTTGAATCTAAAAACATCATCCACGAGAATCTAGAATAAAAATCAGTAACCACTAAGAAAAAGAGTTCGCCAGTGATACTTTTGACATTAACATGACCAAAAAGGTCCATATGTACTCTCTCTAATTGTAAGTTGATAGAGTTAACCATCTTGGTTGGATAAGACTTTTTCTTTTGTTTTCCTTTCTTACAGCTAATGCAATCTTCACTCAAATGAAATCCCTTAACATTTACCCCATCAACAAGTTGATTATGAACAAGGTAGTTCATCTTCCTCACTTGGATATGACCCATTCTCCATTGTAACAGTATTGATTCCTTTTATAACGCTTTAGAGATAAAGCATTGAGAACTACGAGAATACGTAGTAGAAATACCCATACTGAGAGCATATAAATCATTCTCTCGAGGAGCACGCATCAAAATCCACTCATAAGAAATCTTAAAATCATACACTCCTTGTCAGTAAAAGGAGTTGAGAACATTCTATCACATATTTGAGAGATACTATACAAATTGTTCTCCAACTTAGTGATATAATTCACTTTATCAAACATCACAGTGCCGTTATACAAAATTCCTTCACCCACACTCATTGATTTCCCGCAAAACCGACATACCCTCATCTTATAGATTTGACATCTTTAAGCAAATGTAATGTACCCGTCATGTGCCTTGAGGCTACGCTATCCATTATCAAACGTGAATCATGGGATCTTGGAAGCCCCTATACATAAAGTAAACGGTTTAGTGAAACAAGGAAACCCAATCCTTCTTGGTCTTAGGATGTTTGATATTATGAACAAACATATACTCCAATGACTCTTCAAACTCTGATTTACTTGATATAACAGATGAACTTGAAACTTTACTTGACCCATCAGACATTAATTTGTCTTGCACACAACCACTTACTTTTAAAACATCTATTTTAGGTTCTATAACCAAATTCTAACCAATTGAGTTTTTCTTAACATAAAGGTTTGAACTCTTTATTTGTGAACTTAGGCCAGTTTCAAAATCATTCCTTACTTGTTCAATATTGTGAACAACATTAACTTTTCTTTTCAGGATTTGTAAAGGAACAAATCTAGGTGTAGTAATCTTCTTTACATTAACCGGTTTAACAACTGGTTTCACATGAACACTTTTCTGACCGTGAACATGATCATGCTTAAATCGGTTAGGACATTCATAGAACACATGTCCTACTTCATTACAATTGAAGCATATTCTTTGATCAGTAATCTTATCTATCGGAGAATTTTGAGTTTGAGAACGATCACGCTCAATTTTTTTCCTTGAAAAACTCTTAATTAGATTGTTTTCTAAAAATAGCCTCTTTTTCATATTCGAAAGTTATTTCTTTAACAAACACAATCTTTTTAAAACTTGGTTTGTTTCCGACAAAGTTTTGTTTAATTGGACTGTGATTTTTTTGTCTTTGCAACACATTTTAAATCACTTATACAATCATCAAGTTCACCAATTTTACTTTCAACAGATTTTCACAATTTTTCGAAATTGAATCACGCAAAAACATTCAGCAACCTTAACAGAAACATCATTTTCACACTCATAACTATTCATAGACTTCTCAAAATTTATATTAATCATCTCAGGCAAACACAATTTGGAATCGTTCATTGGAGTATTGATTTCCACATTCAACACCTTTTCAAACCCTCTGGTTTCTTTGGAACATAAGAATTCCAAATTGGAGTCTGAACAAAATGATATCCCAAACCATATTCCTTGTTCTCGTTTTCACCAAAATTTTTCTCAAGACTAGACGTATTGGGAATAATGTCATCAAACACATATGAAAAAGCCTTGTAACTCTTTAGTTTTAAATCAACTCTTTCAGTTTTAATCTTTATAGATTGTAACTTTTGCTTAAGAGAGGCATTTTCATCTATGTGACCATTGATAGCAATTTGTTTGCCCTCACAGTGCGTTTAAGCATTAAAATAGTTTTCTCATCTTGTAATATTCTATTCCACAAACTCTATTCACACTTTTGAAGCTTGTCATAAGCTTCCTTAACTCATTTAAAATCATTGAAAATTGTATCATAACTTATTTTAAGAGTTTTAAATTCAAAATCTTTTATCTCACATTCTTCACAAGGTAACTCATATTTTTCACACAAAATCACATTTTTGAGAAATTACCTAGTTTGCCATTAAAGCTTGTTGTTCTAGTATAGTCATTTCAACAACTTTTTCATGATCTTAAGATAATTCAACTTAAGTTTGGGATTCCTTAGTCACATCATCCTTATCACCCTCTCCAAATTATGTCTTTCCATGATGCATTTCCTCACCATTAAACCAACCTGCAAAATTTTCAAGAATATTAGGAGGAAAAATAGTTTGAAGGAAGTTAGGAGGGATATTATGAATCATGTCATAAGTGCGTGGCACAAATGTAAGGCCCCGAACCCGGTAGCCCTACTTTCGCGTCGGATTTACTCATAAACACAGTTCTTACAAATCAGAGTTCATTAAAACTTTCGCGGAATATAAAAACTTTCATAAAACATTTCATATCAAAACACGTCTTGTCTTAAAACATCATTTTGCCTTTCAAAATAAACAAAACATTAAACTTAAACATCTTGAGTCTTCCGATGCCAGCCTCTTATTCAGTGCCACGTGTTTCCTCAAGCGAGATGCCTCCTCCTACTCACCTGCGTGCATACTAAAAGTCAGCTACGCTGAGTGAGTTCTAGTTAATCAAGCAACTTATCATACAACCACTACATGCATCATATACGTATTCGAAGACACGTAGTCCACTATCTAACCTGCTTACCTTACCACTTAGCCTCTTATTTACACCTACCACCTTACCACTTTGCCACTTTAATAACGTATAACGTTATGCCACTTTGCCACTTTAATAACGTATAACGTTATGCCACTTTGCTACTTTAATAACGTATAACGTTATGCCACTTTGCCACTTTGCCACTTTAATGACGTAGTCACGTATAGGCTTACCCTACCACGTACTATCGTTATGCCACTAACACTCTTACTACACTCTTGCCACTTCTAACACGCTCTACCTCTACTTGTCTACAACACGCTTCATATCATTTACATAATAAGCAAGTCACATCAACAATCATACACACATAATAACGATGGCACGTACAGGCTTTCCCTATCACGCGCTCACGTTATGGCACTAACACCCTTACTAGACTCTTGCCACTTCTAACACACTCTACCTCTACCTGCCTATATCACACTTCATATCAGTTCAGTATTTACGTAATAAACAAGTCACATCATAACATTCATACACATTATCAACCACTTGGAATTTACTATCCTTGGCGATACGTTCAATATCCGAAGATTGTTCAAACATCTATAGCATACACTTACCACTTAAGGTAAATGTATTCACACTTCACATCGAGTATGCACACAGCCCCGAAAACATAACAAGGAAATGGGGCTAGAAACTCACCTGAACTCTGCCTCTTCCTCCGATAGTTGTAAATCCCTTCTTTAACTGAGCTCGGCTGACTGTATAAGTTACACGTATCAATACTCGCCTGATCTAATCTGGCGGCCTAGTATTAGCTTACTTTTACTTAACGTTTATAATTTATTTTCTAATCGAACTCGACTTAGGCGAAGTTAAACCTTAGGCGAACTTAGCTTTAGGCGAAGTTAAACCTTAGGCGAACTTAGCTTTAGGCGAAGTTAACCCTTAGGCGAACTTAGCTTTAGGCGAAGTTAACCCTTAGGCGAACTTAGCTTTTAGGCGAAGTTAACCCTTAGACGAACTTAGCTTTAGGCGAAGGTAACCCTTAGGCGAACTTAGCTTTTAGGCGAAGTTGTCATCAGGCGAACTTAGCTTTTAGGCGAAGTTGTCATCAGGCGAACTTAGCTTGCAGGCGAAGTTGTCGGCTGCAGCTACTGTTCGTCCTTAATCATCTTCGTTTCTTAACCAAATAACTCGATTTAGGTATCCACGTAATCGTCTGACCAGCGCCTACAAACCCCAACCATCAAATCAGCCTAACATCGATGTTTAAGTGGTGCGATTTAGGCATATAGGTTACGGGTTCTTTTAGGTTAACAATTAACCTATCAAATGCTAATAAATTCCAGTAATATTTGTTGTTTTAGGTTCGTTTATAACAAACTAACACAGATCTATGATTTCCCAAATCAAACCGAACCTATACGAACGATTTCTAACTATAAACGTACCTTGAACGAGTCGAACTACGAACCCGGTTAAGCCTTGATGTTGTTTTGGTCCGTCACGACGTTCCAGCACCAACAAGCTCGGGTTTTCGCCTTCGGATCTTGGTTCGGGTTATAAGATGGTGTTGTGTGTGTTTTGGTGGTGTATGGAATGTGAGAATGAGGATTAAATGATGATTAATGGTATTTATATTTAGGGATCATGGGCTTAAGCCCATGGACTCTCCTTCCTTCTTTCATAACCCAAGTCCATAACCCATATCCATTACCCAACACTAGCCCGACCCATACCAACTCCTACTCTATTTATTTATTTCCCGATAACCCGAGTAAACTTTCCCTCTATTATTAAGTAATACAATTAATATTATTTTGGAAATTTCGGGATGTTACAACAAATTCCTCTTCTGAATTATCAGATTCTTCATAAATAAAATCCTTAATAGATCCAAAAGCTTTTATGAAGTTAGTATCCATGACTTCCACAACCTTTTCAGCTACCCTTTCTTCAACACCTTTGTCCGCAATCTCAGATTCCACAAACACAGTCTCAGCACCACAAACCCCAGATTTCTCAACAGTCTCATCCTTATCAAATTCCTTAGCAATCAACTCAGCAACATTTGCTTGATACAAATGATTATTATAGTTAAGTCCTTCATCAACTTGTGCAGCATGACAAGCTAATTTTTGTGAAGTTGATGCCTCAGTTGGTTTCTTTCTGGTGTTAAATGGATCGGCTTGGTTTGGTGAGTTCTGACGATAAAGTGCTAGCTTGCCTATTGTAATCTTTTCAAAAGGATTAGAACCATTATCTCCTACCTCTTTGCTTGTACACTCCCATTTGGAGTGCCCCTTCTCCTTGCAACTAAAACACCGCACTTTAGATTTATCAAAGCCCAACTTTGAAGGAGTTTCATCCAGATAATTTATCCAGGTTATTTCTTTAAACCTTTGCACCCTTCTAACAACACTTGCCATGCACCATCTGATATCAATCATCTCCATCTCCTTTGGATCAGTTTGATCATAATTTTATTTTGTCATATTGAAGTTGCCAATTCTTCCTGCTATAAGACACTCATATGATTCCAACACTCATGGTCTCTTCATTTCATTTTCCAAATGGAAATACCTTTCTATTAATTGTGCTCTCACCCTTTACCATGGTAAAAATGTCAAACTCCTTTTTAAAATAGACATCTTGATTTTTCTCATGTCGGGATTACCACGGTCTTTGTTTAGTAAAGCTTGCCAAATGGAATAACAAGAACCAGTGTGCTATAGCAATTGGAATATTTAAGCTTTAATAGCTTGTTGAAACAAGTTTAGCATTTTTTTATCTCAAAATTGTAGCTTTATATGCATCGTTAATTTGAGATAACCGGAAGTTGATTCCATTCTCATTTTTAGGAATGATGTATTCCTCCTCTACAACAATCTATGTATTATAATTCATGGCTTGAACATAAGTCTCAAATTTGTCGGCACATGAAGGATAATCCTCCATCTTAAGAAGCTTTGGAGGTTTATTTGATGTCCCATCTCATTCTCCAAATTAAGAGTTTGTAACAGACTTAATGGTTGAGAATCAAATGCATGCGTATCATCCATTGTGAAAATAGCAACTTTTCAATGTATATGTCTTTCTCAGCGGATAAAAGTACTCAACGTATAAGTATTTATAACATATAAGAATCCGACGTAAAGTCTCCTTGCAACGTATAAGACCCTATCCCTGTATATGAGTTAGGCGGTGTGAACTTATACAGCGGATATGATATACGTTCCGGGATCAAGATTCTACAAAAAGAAGATTTGAATCTTCTCAACCTCCTTAGATATGGCTAAGTATGGAATACGAGCAAGCTTGGCCCTTCGAGCAAGTCTGGAACTTATTCCAGCAAGGTATTTTGCCTTCGAGCAAAGTTATCTTCTGGAAATCTTCTAAGAGTTAGTTCGAGCAAACTACACTTCATCAAGCAAGGTTGTTCTTCAAGTCGAGCAAGGTTTGTTTCAGAGAAACTCTTGACTTAACCAAGCTAAAACCAAGTATATTAGTGGATCGAGCAAGGTTTAATAAATAGTGGTCCTAGAATACTTGAATTAAGTTATTGAAGAAATTACTAAGGACTTCCAACGTGCAAGATTCAACCTCTAGCAAGCTATAGTATCACCAACACACTTAACTTGTTCAAATAAGTTACGTAACAAAAGGTTGAATGGATCCAAGAAGAACAAGTTTGCTCGTAGGATTTATATCGAGCAAAGTTTGATATATTCAGAAGATTGAAGTCTTCTTGAAGAATATTTTCTAAGTAAAATATTCTAAGTAAAAGCTTACTAAGAGGACTGTTCCAAGCACACTTAAGGTTACAAGGTCTGCTCGACAAAGATAAAATCTTATAAGCTTACTCAAAGACCTGTTTACACTTGTAATATTTTAGAATACGTTTGAATATGTTATGTACCAATCATTAGCATTTCTAGAAGATGTCAGGCGTGCCTATTTAAGGAAACTTTAGGGCATGTTTATGACAACATATACAGAGCAAATATTGTGATTTGACGGCTGTCATTTCCTGAAAAAGAATATCTTTTTATGGAAAAGCTTCCACAAATACAAACATTCCACCTAGAAACCCTAATCGATATTCATTGTATCCTTCACAATACTAATGGAAATATGTTGAGTTACTTTGTGTGTTTGTTACATTTCTGTCTGTTAAGCAACAATTCGAATATTATTGATTCCGCTTTTAATATTCATTGGATCTTCACAAAAGCAGAACTCGTAACTTGCTTGTCAGCACATTGTTGTTGGTTATGAGACATATTGTTGTGTTGATTGATCATTCCTGACAAGTGGTATCAGAGCTTGGTCTCTACATTTGTGAATACCTGTTGCTGATTGTGATTTTTACTGAATATTCTGCTGATTTTGAAGATGAAGAATGGTTAGGTCAGCTGAACACTGTTCCATTGATTCGTGACATCAGCTACTTTGTTTTTTAGTTTCTCAGTTCTACTATTTATTGAGGTCTAAAAGTTTTCTTGACTTAGATTTACATTGATTACTTTCCTTTTGTTTCTAGATCTTGATTTACATTGATTTAATCCACAGATCTGGTTGTTTTTCAAAAGTTTGTCAAGTTTTAATTGATTTTTCATTTTTGAAACCTTTTCAAAATAGCAAAAAACAAAAACATATCTGGAGTGATGGATGATCAAGAAGTGTCAACTAACAAAATTCCGAGATTGTTAGGACAGGAAAATTACATTAAATGGAAGGTTATGTTTGAGGCAGCCGTGTGCTATAACGATGTTGACATGTGGAATTCAATTAAGAATGACCCATATGTTCTTGATGGCACAACCAATAATCCAACCTTGGAAAGATAGACGAAAAAGAAAGATGATATGGCACTGTCTATGCTAAAACTTGGTCTGTCTTGGGAGATTTTGACTAGTGTGACTCATCACACTACTGCAAGGCTATGTTTGATGCCATAGTGGATATGTTCGAGGGAAATACTGAGCTAAAATACATCAAGAAAGATAGATTGAAGCAACAGCTGGATAGATTCAAGTTCAAGGAAGGAGAGAGATTGAAATCTATTTTGCAAAGATTTGCTGCTATTTCCAACGAAATCAAAACAACTGGCACTAGTACAAAATCGAATTTTAGTGACATACACTCCATTAGGTCTATGTGACAGTTTCGAAGAAAAGTGTCACCGTATGTATGCTTGAAAATTCCTGGAATGTTTTGGTGACGATTTCAGCGGGCTTGTGTGACTATTGCATAGATAATTACCTCTTTAGTCACACTAAACATAACGTATGTCCCAAATATTAGTGACGTTTAATCGGAATGTGACCAAATGTCACTATTTGGTCACGTTTTTCGTTTGTCACAAATGTAAATATTTTTTGTGATACCATAGATAAACATATGGTCACATATGGCAATTGTTTGTGTCACTTTATAATGGCGCACATTCAGTAACATAACGTAACTGTGAGTAAATGTAATTTACAATGACAGTAAACATTTGTTTGTGTGACGTTAAGTTTATGTTTATTAGTCACACTAATTAATTGTGTTACCATATGTTAAAGTTTATAGTGACAGTGTAAATTGCAGTGTGTCACTAACGATAACTAATAGTCATGAAAAATGTAACAAACATGTGACTAGAAGTAACAAATGGTTAGCTTCCAATTCATTATGTGTGACTAAAAATTTAAACTAACAAAATAGTTATTGATGTGTAAGAAGTTTATGGTCACAACTCGAATATGGACGTGTGACAAATTATATATTATGGTCATGGTTATTGAAAAAAAAACATGTGACTAGAATTACAATTTGGTGATTGTTCACTTTATTAGGTGTGACTAACGGTTAATACTAAGAAAACGTTAGTGAAGTCTAAGTAGTTTATAGTCACAGTTCATTTTAGTAGGTGTGACTAAAATTTCTAATACTAAGGCAACGTTATTGATGTATAAGTATTTATTTGTCACATCTCCAATTCGGATGTGTGATAAAATATATATTATGGTGATGGTAAAGTATACAATTTGTGACTAGAAGTAACATATGCTAATTGTTCACTTTGTTAGGTGTGACTAAATGTTCAATAGACAATCATCGTTATTGATGTATAATTAATTGTTGGTCACATCTCAAATTTGGATGTGTGACAAAATATATATTATGGTGATGATAAATGCATACAATTTGTGACTAGAAGTAACATATGCTAATTGTTCACTTTGTTAGGTGTGACTAAATGTTCAATAGACAATCATTGTTATTGATGTACAATTACTTTTTGGTCACATCTCGAATATGGATGTGTGACAAATTATATATTATGGTAATGATAAATACATACAATATGCGACTAGAAGTAACATATGTTAATTGTTCACTTTGTTAGGTGTGACTAAATGTTCATTACTAAGGAAATGTTAGTGAAGTGTAAGTACTTTTAATTAGTTAACATGTGACCATTACATTCTTTAAGGAAATGTTAGTGTTGTCTTAGTAGTTCATAGTGAGAGTTTTAATTTTAATGTGTGACTAAAGACTATATTATGTTTTTCAAAGGGCCATTTTGCTTAAAATATGATTATTTGGGCCTTTTTATTTAAAACAGGATATATAAGCAGTTGTATCCAAGCGCCTTTTCGTCATCCCTGTACCTACTCCCTAATCAGTTTTCAAAAGAATTCAAAACCATGGCGATATCCATACGCTGCTATACCATAACGAAGGTATTTCATATATGCTTTACACCTTTGATTTATGAATAACCATGTGTATGCAACCATGCACGATTTTTTCTTCCTTTCTATTCGAGTTTTGCGTATAATGAATGTAGTTATAAATCCATGAATAAAGGGTTATTAATTATACAATCTATTATATGAATCCAGTTTTGTTTTTTTAAATTTTGATCAAACTATTTGATATGTATTCATGTTCTTTTGGATTTAATGCAGAAGACTACACGAACGTTGAAGGGCTGGAATACAATTACACCTTTAAGAGGGTGATTAAGGGTTCCCTGGTAAGTTATAATTATTCTCTTAATTACTATTATAATTTCAATCAAACATTATTGTATAATAAGTTATAAATTTATACTTGAAATTTTGTTTCGATATTGCAAAAACTACCGGTTGCATTGTCAACCGTACAACATCCAGTCGAGGAACTTCAGATTGAAGTTCAGACTTGGTGATAATGGGGATGTTTTTGAAACAGGTGCTCACCGGAATGATAGCTATTATCAGTCGCGTCATTACAAGGTTCGTAAGTGGTCTGGAAGATAACTTGATAGATATTAGATTGAGGGTTAGTTTCAACTGGAGTGAAGACCAATCAATGTTCACGATCTATATTGTTTAGATATTTAATTTATGTTTATGTAAGATTATATATTTCTGGACATTAACTTTTTGTATCTACTACTTATTAATTATATGAATGAAATTTAGCCTTGATATGGTTTTAGTTTATGTTATAATGGTTGGCCTTATGTTGTTAAGGTAAAATAATCACCTAACTTTATTCTATGTTTGGTATAAGTCTAATATGGTAATCTTTCATTTTAGTAGTGGTGACTAAAAATTAATACTATTGATGTCTTTGTGTTAGTGTTAGTGTTTTATGGTTCAAATTCTATAAAATATTGTCTTTTATATGAAGAAAATAAGATATTATACTTCCTAGGTAATTATGATATAAATCAAATCACTTAGGATAATGTGTACATGGCTATGAATTACGACTACCTAGCAAGCCGAAAATCATCTAATGATGATCTATTCCCTATAACTTCCAATCACCTTTATAAATAGCTTAATATACCATATATTTCCAAATCCAAATTTAAGCATATTTACATAATAATTAATAATGAGATTCAACAAATAATGAGAAAATATTATATAATAATGAGACTCAACAAATAATGAGAAAATATTACATAATATATTACAACTATGTTATACTAGTCTAATATTAAGTAACGATGCGAGCCAATGATAGACGTCCGTGATAATAAAAAAGGGTCCACTTGTGCCTAATACAATCAAATGTAAGCGTTAGCTACACTTGTACAAATGTACATGTTGACAACTTAACTTTTCAGATTTAACAAATGCATCAGTAGATTACCAAGAAAGAAATGCATACCTTAGTACGTATAATTAAATCCCGACCGTCATTGAGGTAATAGTAATCTCGGGATTCCTTCCCCAAATCGTTTTTGTCTATAGGGGGCAATACATTTTCATTCTCATAACTAATCACCGTACTAAACTCCTCATCTTCGTACGCATGCGTATAAGTTGTTGGAGGATTCTTGATTACTGTTGACATTTTTTTATCGAGCTGGTCTGTCACATAATAAACTTGTCATGCTTGTGAGCCCAATATGAAAGGATCATTCTTGTGTCCTAATCTACTAAGTTCAACCAATGTGTACCCAAGGTCGTCTTTCTTTACCCCGTTATTATTGTGTCCTAATCATTCTTGTATTTTGCAGCACATAGAAATGTGCTTTCACGAATAGATCTGAAGAAATGTCGTGCAATGATTTTCCCATTGATAGTGGGACTCCGTCTTTATTACTTGCTCTATTCTTATTTTCAATCGAGTTCCTCAAACTATTAGGAATACCAATAGTCTTCAAGTCTTTTTTGAATTCGCTCAAGAACTCAATCGTCTCCTCAGCAACATTCTGTTCAGCAATGCATCCTTCTGGCTTATTTTTGTTTCACACGTGCCCCTTAATAACCCTCATACACCTTTCAAATAGATACATCCACCGAAAGCATACGGACCACATAACGTGACTTCCCTAGCAATGTGCAGAGTTCCTCAAACTATTAGGAATACCAATAGTCTTCAAGTCTTTTTTGAATTCGCTCAAGAACTCAATCGTCTCCTCAGCAACATTCTGTTCAGCAATGCATCCTTCTGGCTTATTTTTGTTTCACACGTGCCCCTTAATAACCCTCATACACCTTTCAAATAGATACATCCACCGAAAGCATACGGACCACATAACTTGACTTCCCTAGCAATGTGCAGAGTTAAATGAACCATAACATCAAAAAACAATGGAGTGAAGTATTTCTCGAGAAGACATAACGTCACAAACAAATCTGCCTTCAATTTGTCAACCTCCTCGACCTCGATCTCCTTTCTACAAATTGATTTGAAAAAAAAAAAAAACAGAACCTGAAATAAAAAAGTATACAGTCACGTAACCACATGCTTTATTCCAAGTTACCCAAAAATTAAGGAATGATATGGTGATATGAATATAAAAATAAGAACAATACCTTATTATAGAATATCTTGTGGGTTGTGGCATAACAGATCGTATTGCAAGGGACAAAATCTGTTGCATAAGCATGTGATAGTCATGTGATTTAAGTCCTAATAGCTTCCTGTCCTTTAGACTAACCAAACTAGAAAATTTTGAACAATACCCTTGTGGGACCCTTAACTTGTACAACGTATCGCAAAACTTGTCTTTTTCCTCTGTTGTTAATGTGTAACTCGCAAGCAGAAGCCTAATGTTTGTGCCGTCTCTCTTAGGTGTTAACTCTGGCCTTAAGTGCATATCATCCAGATCGAGTCGAGCCTCCAATCCATATTTTGTCTTTCCCGGAATGTTTAAAAGTATTCCAATCAGACTCTCCGCCACATTGTTTTCAATATGCATAAAATCTATACAATGGTTGACAGAATTAAACCGCCAATATCTAAGTTTCTGATGCCAAATATTAAATTTCTTCCAGTAGGATTTACCGTTGCTTCCTTCTTCTGGTGTATCTGATTCTTTTGTTCCCCTTTGTTTTTTTAGTTTCCCACCTCTCTCCCGTTCGAAGCTTGTTGCATTGCTGATGCATTGTTCTTGTGGCCCTTACCCCAAATGTTTATATAATATTTCATCTCGTTATATATTTCTACTCCGTTCTTAGGTATTGGTTCACTTCGAAACTCTTGTGTTCCATCGAATCCCTTATTTTACTTTCTGAACGGGTGGTCATGAGATAGATACTGTCTGTGGCCACCATAGCTTTTCTTATTTGATCTTCTTAGTCTAACACAGTTTGTTTCTTTACCACAAACTACACAACCAAAGAAGCCACTATATGGACAACCACAAAGTGTACCAAGGGCGGGATAATCGTTTATGGTCCATAAGACAACAACACGTAGCGTAAACCTTTCTCGGGCATATGCATCGTATATTTCTACCCCTGTATCGAATAAATGTTGTAGATCTTCAATAAACGGTGCTAAAAATACATCAATATCGTTACCCGGTGTCCCCGATATCAATAACGATAGCATGATGAAATTCCTTTTCATACACAACCATGGTGGAAGGTTGTAAATGATAGCTAAAAATGGCCAGACACTGTGGTGTGGATTTCCTCTATTAACATCTACCCCATCAGCTGCAATGCCTAGCCGCAAACTTCTTGGATCTTGTTTACTGAATTCATATATGCAATGCCTAGCCGCCGGGTGACGTAAAACACCGTCTTTTATTCTACTTTCTGCATGCCATCTCAAATGTCATGCATTCGTTGGTGACTAAAAAAGTCGTTTAAGCAGTGGAATTATGGGAAAGTACCATAATACTTTTGCTGGAATTTTATTGTATGTTACTTTTTTAATATCATCCACCTTCCATCTTGATTTTCTATAGTGGGACATACTTCATATTTTTTGTACAGTCCCCTGTAAAGAATGCAGTCGTTAATACAAGCGTGTATTTTGTTATAATCTGACCCCATTTCTTTGAATGTTCTCTTAACCTCATATGTACTACTAGACATTTCATTACCTTATGGTAGCATCTTCTTAAAGACAAGAATGATTTATGTAAAGCATTTATCCGAAACTCCGTACTTTCTCTTCACGTTGAAAAGTTGTTTCGTGAAGTCGGGACAGACTTTGTAAAGTGGCTTCTCAGCATCATCAATTAGTTTTACGAACTTTGCATAATCACGGTCATCCGTGAAGTTTTCTTCTGTAGCTTTAACCAAATTTACTATTTGGGCGGCATTAGTTGGTAATTCCGATGTAAAATCGGTTGTGTGCATTTAATAGTTGTCTTCCAAAACCGGATAACTAATTTGGGGCTCATCCTTTTCTCCATGCTTAGACCATATGGTATAGTTTTGATCTATGCCATGTTTTAATAAGTGATGTTTCACATCGTCCAGACTGGGTGATATGTGGTTTAAACAAGTCTGACATGGACACGATATTTTTTATTGGCTTATTGCTCGATTTTTTAAATGGCTAACTGCATAATCCATAAAACTTAGAACTCCGTCCATATAAACCTTTCTGTTTCTATTCGTTGCCATCCGAAACTTGTCCATATTTGAAATCACCACTGTAAATAAATTCACATAATTTATTTAGGTATGAAGTTCTGTAGTTACTTTCCTTTTCAACTAATCGAACAACATAATTATTCTACTCATAATTAAACCAAATAAGTAATTATTCTTTTCAATTAATCGAACAAAATAATTATTATACTAATCAAAAAGAAGGAAATAATACATACCTTACTTTGTATTTCTCACATAGGTTTAGATTTGGAACCTACGTTGTGATGAGTTTATAAATTGGGTCGAAACTACGTGTGATGTGTTTAGATTTGGATCGAAACGGGTTATGGGTCTAAACGGGTTAGGGTTGAGTTTTTATATATATTTTTTAAACGAGGACAACAGAGGAAACGTTTTAGTTTTTTTTACTTTTTTATTTTTGATTTATATTTTGAGTTATGATTTTTTTATTATTATTTTTGAGTATTTTTTGAGGGTTTTTAATCTTAACAGAATACTCCTCAGAAAAGAATTCAAAAATATAAGAAATCGTCCAAAAAAACATAAGAAACCAAAACCCAACCCATTCAGTGCGAAACTCGTGTTGGCTCGAAACCTGATCTGAGCCAAAACCTAAACCGAACTCGTTCCAATCGAAAATCAAACTCGTTCCAATCCAAACCGAACTCGTTTTAATCCAAAACCTGTGTCAACCCGAACATTCTTTTTTCTTAAGACACTAACCCACATCCACCCATATCTTTAAATTTGTCAACCCATTTTGACCCGATTGGGGATAATAGAGTCTAATTGGGGATAATAGAGTCTAATCAAGGATAATTGAATCCGATTGGGGATAATAAAGTCCAAATGGATATAACAAATTCCAACCAGGGATAATAAAGTCCAAATGGATATAACAAATCCCAACGGGGATATAACATAGTCCAATTGGACTCTGTTATACCCATTTGGACTTTGTTATCCACAATTGGACATTGTTATCCCCAATTGGACACTGTTATCCCCAATTGAACTATGTTATACCCCATTGGAATCTGTTATCCCTAATTGGACTCTATTATACCCCATTGGAATCTGTTATCCCTAATTGGATTATGTTATACCAATTGGACTCTATTATACCCAATTGGACTTTATTATCCCCAACTGGACTCTATTATCCCCAGTCGGACACTGTTATCCACATTGGACATGGTTAAATCCCCAATTGGACACTGTTATCCCTAATTGGACTCTTTTATCCCAATTGGACTCTATTATACCCAATTGGACTTTGTTATCCCCAATTGGACTCTATTATCCCCCAATCGGACACTGTTATCCACAATTAGACACTGTTATCCCCAATTGAACAATGTTATCCCCAATTGAACTATGTTAAACCCCATTGGAATCTGTTATCCCTAATTGGACTCTGTTATCCCAATTGGACTCTATTATACCCAATTGGACTTTTTTATCCACAATTGGACTATATTATACCCATTTGAACATTGTTATCCTCAATTGAACCACGTTGTACCCAATTGGAATATGTTATCCCTAATTGGACTCTGTTATACCCCATTGGAATCTGTTATCCCTAATTGGACTCTATTATACCCCATTGGAATCTGTTATCCCTAATTGGACTCTATTATCCTAATTGGACTCTGTTATCCCCAATCGGATTTCTTAAATGTCGAGTTAAATGCCGATCAAATTCGGATTTGTTAAATATTGGGTCGGGTCGGATAAGAAATGACTTATTTTTTAAACA
Source organism: Bidens hawaiensis (assembly GCF_021521415.1). NCBI lineage: Eukaryota > Viridiplantae > Streptophyta > Magnoliopsida > Asterales > Asteraceae > Bidens > Bidens hawaiensis. The sequence continues at coordinate 481,644 of NW_027492546.1, forward strand.
ATTTGAACTTGGATTTGGGTTAATTAAATGGTTAAAAGGCCATGTTTTTAATTAATGGATCAGTTTATTTTGGAATTAGATTTGGTTAAATATTTAAGTTCAACTCCTAATTATAGAATTATAAGTACTTCTATTTTTGTTATATTTTTCTAAATAATTTAAATTTTTAATAAAATGTTAGCTAATAATTAAAAACTAAATGACAATAGGAAGATTGGGGTGAGTAAAAAAAATAGATTGGGGTCGGTAATAAAGAAAGATTGGGGTCGGTCGGAATTTCGCTATATAAGTTTACATTATGTATTTATAAGAGTAACATTATGAAAAGGTTTATTCAGCGGATTAAAAACAAATTATAAAAAGATAATGACAAGTAATCACAGCCTGGAAACTGAAGGGTCGATGATAATTTCTAACTTCTCAAAATCTTTCCCTCGCAAATTGTCAAATCTAGCTTATGATGACTGTATAATATTAATAGGATTCAAATTGGCGCCGTTAATCAATCTTTAATTGAAAATTAAATAAAATTGAAAATTTTCACATTGCCGGCATGAACATTACACTCCTATTGTTACGAAACATGCTCATAATGATTCATTCACATCTGTTGGCGGTTTTTGTTCTAGAACTTGATTGACGATTTTCAGAAATACGCAGATTTGTCATCAAGCAAATCATCTTCTTTTACTAAGGTTTGTGACGATTTGTATATATGTTTATTTGCAATCAACAACTCTCATTTGCATGTTACTTTGTGTCGTAGGTCATGAATTGGAAGGAGCATATGAAGAGAATGATGCATTGGAAGACCGGTTTAATGAAGAATTTCACTATTATTCGAGTGACTCTGATATGAGTCCCCTAGATGACGAGAATGAACATAAAGTCAATGATGCCAAAGATAAAAAGAAAAGGGGATTGACCAGACTGCCAAAGATGAGAAGTTCCTACACAAATTCTGATGGGAAAAAAATACAAAGTCAAGTTCGATGCGTTTGGCAGGTTGAGTGGAAAGTATAGATCTGAATTTGTGAGTTTCTTAGGAGATCTAGTCAGGGAGAAAGTGAATTTCAGTGTTCTTACATGGAGGGAAGCATCCAAGAACTAAGGGATAAGTTGTGGGAAGAGATTACGGTAAAATGCCTGATCAATTATTTGTTTGCATACATTATATTCCATTCTAATTTTAATTGTTATTTCAACATTATTACGAAGTAGATGAAGACAAAAGAAAAGTTGTTATGACTCGTCTCGGTTTTCTCTTAAGAAGCTTTAGAAGTGGGGTGTATAAACGGGACATACACCCCAACCTAGGCAAACAATAGAAGTTAGCTAGAACTCCAAGACGGTTTCAGACAATAATCCTTTACCAAGATCACTGGGATAGCTTTGTCGCGTATACACAATCCGACAAATTCAAGGCATAGGTCGATCTTCTTATCGTCATCAACATATATTATTTCATCATTTTTGATATTTTCATATTTATAAAATTTAATTAAGAATTGACATATGTGAGATATAATTTTCATGAAGGATTCGTTGGACATAAGGAAGGAAGATTGTGCGATGTCGCGTTACAACCACTGGTTGGGAAGATTTGGATATGCTACTCTTGAAGAAAAAATAGTAAATGTTTTATTCTTTAAAAAATCCCTAAATAGATGCTTAGGACTTAAAAAAAGATTATGTGATTTAATACTAATGCACTTTCCTTATAAATTATAACAAGCTTGCAAACAACGAAGTTGAGAAAGATGTACCTCCCTCTCGGTGTTTGATGTGGTATAAAGCCTGTCAAAACAAAGATGGTGAAATAGAAGATGAGGAGGTTAAAACGTTTGCACAACAACTAGTGAGTTCGGAGACTGTCTTTAATTTATTCATATCTTCTTGCTAAAGTTGAATGATTTTACATATTATTTGATGTTGAATGAGTTTATACATTATTTTGTGTAGCTGGAAAATGAAAAAAAAATCAATGTTGGGGAGTTGAAGGTTGATCAAGGCGAGGATGCTATGACATTGGTCTTTGGCCACGAAAAACGTGGTTGCGTAAGAGGGGTAGGAACTGGAGTAATGTCTTCTATATATCTTCACGGTCCACGACGAGTTAGAGGATCGACGAAAGAACAAATAAATGAGCTTCAACTTATGGTCCAGTCTGAGAGAGACGAAAAGGAAAAAGAGAGATAAGAAAGACAGATACAAGGTGAAGAACTTATGTTGATGAAAAATGCTCTTGATAAACAACAAGCTGACATGAGAGCGTTACTATCCGGCCTTGCTATTCAGGGGATTCAGGTGGGGACAAAACCGAATCAACTGCAAGTAAGTGAATATGTCTATAATATTTTTATAAATATAAATCAATTAATCCATTGCTAATCCATTGTACTCATGAATAGCAGTCTCCGACTCATTCAAGTGGGTCCCAGAAGAATCAAACTGCTTATTCGGTGGGTCAGAATGATGACACCGTTACTGATTATATACTTCAACTAAAACAGTCCACAAAAGTTAACATAACTCTAATAACTTATTATTTTATTTTAATATTATTTTGATTAATTCAATTCTATTATAACATTGGACTTTAAATATGAGTATTTGATCAGGGCAATGAGACAGGTCCTGGAAATCAGTCTCCAAGTCAATCAGGTGGATGCCAACTGAAAAAAACAACAACTTTGTGCGGTAAGAATGACCGAGCCACTTCTGCTACATGCAAAAGGAAACATTGTACACATGAGAAAGTCAATCAAGTAAGTTATTCTTTGAATAATTCAGTAATTTACAATCTTCATTAATTAATTTTGGGAATTATAAAATGTTATTTAGGAATCTTCCAAAACCGTCAAAAAGAGCGCGGAAAGCTCACCTGTGCCAGTAAATACCCCTTCACCAAAATGAGAACGGGTATGTACTTTTACAAATATGTCTTTGTATTTTTTTCCTTATGAAATAATGACAAAAATTTTTATAGACTATCAAGTGTCGACTAGAAATTGTGTCCAAGAGAAACGTTGTCGCTTCTGGTAGGATTTACTTGTCCTAAGGTCTACAAACATGTCACTATGTTCTAGTCCTAGAGGACTGCTACAAAGTGTCGATTGACCGATCGATACAAGATGCAACATTTTTACCTCATTAAACCCCTGATGTGCGAACGATCGAAGATGTAGTTGGCAGCTTTGTTCCTTGGCCGAAGGATCTTTGCATTATTGATGTGAGTTTCGGTAATTTCTGTCTATAATTGTCTTTAAATTATTAAACTATTTCAAACAACTTAGGTTTTTTTTTCTTTTTAAATGGTGTTGACACAGAATGATCAACAAACTGAAAATCAAAAGGTTAACAACTTCACAAACGGGACAACTACTAAACATGCTGGTGGTCAACATCAGAATCAACCGAAAGATTCAAAGGTAAAAAAAACACCTAAAACAAAAGGACCAGTAGAATATGTCTAGTTGAATAATATTAAATCGAAGTTCACTAGGAGTAGTACTAATGCAGTAGCTAAGCTGACTTAATTAATTCAACTAGTGAGATTTAGATTAGGATGCATCTTTGTAATTACCCCTGTTTAAATATTTTTATATATGTAGAAGAATTTCATTTTATTTTAATAATATTTTTGTATCTTTTCATTTATATATTATATTTATTTCGAAAATGTCACTAAATGTGAATTGCAATCAAATTCATGTGATTATAATTCATTTTTGGTCAAATTTTCAATTATCATGTCGCTAAAAGGTTATATTTGGGTGATTTTAAACTATATATAGTCACATTTTACTAAATAATTTGTGTCTAACATGTATATATGGTCACATTCATTAAAGATAGTGTAAACTACAAGTGTCACTAAAATGTATATATTGGTAATTTTGTGTTAACAATTGTGTGATAACTAACTACATATAATCATTACCTACATAAATATTTGTGTCTACATCCCATAAACAGTCAAAGTCTTTAGAAAAGACTGTGACTACAAGTATGTTATAGGGTCATGTACCTACGTAATATATGTCACTAAAGGGAAATGTAACAACAGATATTCAAAGACAGTGTTACTGACGGATACACAACAGTGACACTTAAAATAAGAGATGTCACTAGAAGGTATGTAATAGTCACAACTTAGATTAACAATTATGTGATAACTAACTACATATAGTCACACTGTTCAAAATTATTTGTCACTAAAATACATAAAAACTCACATTTATTTAATAATAGTGTGACAACAAGTGTGTTAGGGTCTTGTAACTACGTAATATATGTCACTAAATGCAAATGTAACAAGAAATTTTCAAAGTTAGTGTGACTAAATGATACACAATAGTGACCCTTAAAATAAGACTAGTTTATATTAAACGTTTTACGTCACATTTTCATTTGTGTTATGTCACTAGAAGGAATGTAATAGTCACAACTTAGATTAACAATTGTGTGATAACTAACTACATATAGTCACACTGTTCAAAATTATTTGTCACTAAATACATAAAAACTCACAGTTAATTAATAATAGTGTGACAACAAGTGTGTTAGGGTTATGTAACTACGTAATATATGTCACTAAATGGAAATGTAACAAGATATTTTCAAACTTAGTGTGACTAAAGGATACACAACAGTGACACTTAAAATAAGACTAGTTTATTAAAAATGTTTTAGGTCACATTTTCATTTGTGTTATGTCACTAGAAGGTATGTAATAGACACAACTTAGATTAACAATTGTGTGATAACTAACTACATATAGTCACACTGTTCAAAATTATTTGTCATAAAATACATAAAAACTCACATTTATTTAATAATAGTGTAATAACAAGTGTGTTAGGGTCATGTAACTACGTAATATATGTCATTAAATGGAAATGTAACAAGAAAATTTTCAAACTTAGTGTGATTAAAGGATACACAAAAGTGACATTTAAAATAAGACTAGTTTATATTAAATGTTTTAGGTCACATTTTCATTGTGTTATGTCACTAGAAGGTATGTAATAGTCACAACTTAAATTAACAATTGTGTGATAACTAACTACATATAGTCACACTGTTCAAAATTTTTTGTCACTAAAATACATAATAACTCACATTTATTTAATAATAGTGTGACAACAAGTGTGTTAGGGTCATGTAACTATGTAATATATGTCACTGATTGGAAATTTTACAAGAAATTTTCAAACTTAGTGTGATTAAAGGATACACAACAGTGACACTTAAAATAAGACTAGTTTATGTTAAACAATTTAGGTCACATTTTCATTTGTGTTATGTCACTAGAAGGTATGTAATAGTCACAACTTAGATTAACAACTTGGTTTCTAATTGTGATCAAATGCCAACCAATAATCACACTGAACATAGTCTAATGTGACCAATTTCAAGCAAAAGATCACATTGAAAAAAAAATCATGTGACCAATTGTTGATATATTGCCACTAACCAAAAAAACATGTGTCACTAAAAATGGTTTATATTGACATTATATGATAAATCTGGAACAAAAATCACTGGTCTATAGTGACACCTCTATTCTACGGTGACTGATTTTTATATGCTACAGTGACGATTTTTTGTGTGTTACCAAACAACATCTATAATGGCGCGACCTTTGGTGACATATTTAGCAAAAAAAATCATCAGTAACTACCTACAGTGACGATTTTTGTGTGTCACCAAAGCCTGATTTTGTACTAGTGTCACCTTGCAATAAAATATTTTGATTTAAACAATAAGCTGTTATCATCTTTGTCTGGAGAATTGTACACTGCAAGCAAGTTCATCAAAGAAAAGACTAATTTCCCAACATTCAAGCTTGATGATGTTATTTGCTTTCTGCAAGCTGCTGAGCATGAAATTATTGAAAATCATATGATCAAGGAAGACAAGCTAAGTTTCCAAGTTGCAAATGATTTAATTTCACCTATCGGGAATTCGTCAACAAAGAACCAACAGCAAGTCCATATAATTGAAAAACCAACTGAGTATAGCGCTGTAACCCCAAGAGTGTTTGTAGTTAGTCAGTCTAGTAATCAAAGTGGGTAGACAAGATTTAATGTTCAATTGATGGATGATATTGATAAATCATCATTCGCTAGTGCTCCCTATGTTGCGGGAAACATTAATCATGAGAATGATTATCAAGCTCTCTTCTCAATGTTCACTGATTCTTACAATGCATTTGTGGCCAAAAATTTAATTCACACAAGTATAATGAAAGAAGATCTTGAACAGATTGATGCTGATGATTTGGAAGACATGGATCTTAAGAGGCAAGTTGCAATGTTAGCTCTGAGGAGTAAAAGACTATACAATTGAACTGGTAGGTCTTTGGTTTAAGGACCAAATGATAGAATTGGTTTTGACAAGTCCAAAGCAATTTGCTACAGTTGTCAACTACCAGGACATTTTGCAAGAGAATGCAACCTGCCAAGACAGTTTCAAAACAATAACCAACAAAGAAACCAATTCCAACTCCAAAATCAAAATCAAGGCAGCAAAGACAATTCAACAACAATAACTTTCAACAAAAAAATAGTCCAACAATAACCACCATTTCATAGACACCAACAAATCCCTCCACAAGCTCCTACCAACCAGATAGGAACAATGCCAATCAGCCAAGAAATCAAGGAAATGTTTCTTTAGCTCAACCACATGTTTGACTAGAGTAATCATTGTAGGTGCTTGGAACAGATCTTTCAATATGATATCAAACTATCTCGTAGTTAAGCGGAAATTAACACGAGGCGATTCAAGGTAAAACAGTTAAACACGCGAAGAACACCAGAGGAATGCTTCAAAACACACGTATTATTACGTCTGGTACTTGAGCACTTTGTTACAAAATAACTTGTTCAACAATGTTATCAACGGCCAAACCAAAACCTAGATACAATGCATGTATATATAGGTACTGCACTCTAGCCCAACATAAGTCAAAAAGTAATATAAGCCCAAAACAGATTATAAACAAGCCCAAAACTAAAGTACAAACCAAACTAATATAAGCCTAATAATCTCCCCTTGGTTTGTATCTTCATCTTCAATCATGCTCCAGAATATTCGCATCTGCTTCTTTATATCCACCAAACCACTTGATAATCGATCACACCATTCTTGTATACTCTTTAGCGGCAGGCTCAAACAGTGGTTCAGCCACAATCTGAAAATTGCTAAGAGTCTTGATATCTCTTACTTCACGGAATTTTAGCAAATCACGTGGATCGACAAACTTAAATTGTCCCTTTCGTAGACGAATGACAACTGTAGCACTTTCACTGTCGTACGTCCAGAACTTCATTTCATCAAGGAACCCCTCTGGAATCGAAGTAGACAAAGGAATGTGAGTTTCTTTATTGGTTTCAGGCCACATCACATTGACCATTGTCTTTCCCGTCTTCGGATCTTTAACTCCCTTTGCTTTCGTCAAGAATAACTCAACAATAGATATGCAACTTGTTTTCTCAAGAAATTCCAAAAGTCGATAGCCCTCTTGTCATTGTTGGGATTGTTAAATGGAGCATTAATGAGATCGCTAAGATCCACCTTCGTATAGGATCCAAAATCTATCATTTTCTTATAATACTCAGTATTCCCGGACTTTCTTTTCACCCACCACATGGACTTATCAACATCAAACCCGTAGGATATAATACCAAATCTATCGCCATACTTGTCTGAGAAGCCTTTCTTGAATTCAACAATAAACTTATCTGGATGATCAGAAGATTCCACGTTTTGATTCGAATTCTTCATAATAAGAATCTTTTTTTGAAGTCTTTTAGATTGTTCGGCTGTTCTTGTAGGGGGAGAGAGATATTTTTCCAGTGGTTCAGATACATCGTATTTGAAGTCGGACGTGCACTGGAACTGCCACCTTGATCATCAGCAGGTGTCTTTATAGCAACGTCTTCACCGCTTTTAAATTCATCTCCAAACTTATGAATAAGCTTTTGTTGGAGATCCAAGTATATAGCTGTGAGACCACCCATGTTAGCTTGAAGCTCTTTGATCTTCAAATCGTTTTCAGTGTTGCTTGCTTCAAGCTCTTGGATGTGTACATCCTACGCGATCGAGTCTTGTTCAAGCTCAAAGACTCGTCGTTGCAAGGACTATATATCAACTGGTTCATCATCCAGAGAAATTCCCTTGCCTTTACCCTGCAAAAATTTATCTTGCATTGCAAGAATGTGAGCAATCTTTTCAGCAGTACAAGAGCTTGACGAACCAATCGGGTTAGATGATCCTGGTGGCTCGTCAGCTGATGGAATATCAGCTTCAAACTCGAACTCGTGAGCAATATCTTCAAAGACCTGTTCTTGAGTCTGAGGTTCAGCAGTAGATGGACTTGTAGCAACGTGAGTCTCAGCAGGTTCAGACTCATGCTCTGGTTGTTGGCTTGTCAGTGTACTTTCAGTAACCAGCACACCGGGTCTTGGATCTTTCTTTCTTCTCTTTTGTGGAATAAGATTAGTGGCTGGTTCTTCTGGAATCTCTTCATCATGTGTCGCAGTGACTGATTGAAGAGGTTTCAATGCAGTCGACTGGAGCTAATATTTGAATTTTTCAAAATCTTCTAGTTGGTCAGTAGTAAGTATAGTTTCTTGTTCTTGGTGTTCTATCTCCATGTGTTGTACTGGAGAGCTTTCTGGATCATCATCATCAGATATGGTTTCAAATGAAGAAGTGAACCTCCGAGCAGGTGTCACATGCTCATCAACAATCGAGGCACTGTCAAGAGCAGCCTCAGTTTCCGCAAACCTTCTGAACCAATTCGTGAAGACTTTTGTACACAACCTTCGATCCCTTCCTTGATTGCTTCATTAGCCCAAAATGATTGGGACACATTGCTTTCACTAATCGTTTCCATAGATTTGATAAGATCAGGATAGTGTGAGTCAAAGATCATCTGCAGGAACCTCAGGTACATAAATAATATCTCCTTATTCTTCCCCTTGAGATTGCTCATCATCTCATCGAACACGAACTTAGAGTAGTTATAGTTCCAGTCCATGATCAGAGCAACCACGGTAGACATCTGAATGTGGCTAATCTCGTCTGAACCCCCTTTGCGTCCTGAGATACAAGTAAAGAAAGTGTAAATCAAGAACCTCCAGTAAGGATGAAACAATTTCTTGATGGCTGGAGGGTAGGATCCTTCATATCCCATCTTGAGTGCAAGTTCAGTAACGACATCAGTTGGATAGTCTGGTTGATCGCAGAATAGTAACACTTCACGGATGATGGCCTCTGAGATGACATATGGCTTCCTTTGAATCTTGGTGTCAATTGTAACGACTCCCCTGCATGTGTTGAGCCCCACAATCATGGATTTGAATTCTTTGTGCACCAGGGGTGGATCATATTATAAGGAAAAAAATAATTTACAAAAGAGTAGGGACCAAGAATGGAAATTTTAAGTAATGCTAGTCATTTATTGTTAATGTCAATTTAATAATAGTTTTCGGTCGAATGGTGAGTTTTCTATCGAAACACTGAGTTTTCAGTCCAAGTAATGAGTTTTTTGTCCAATGGTGAGTTTTCTGTCCAAACAATGAGTTTTCTGTCCAAGTAATGAGTTTTCGGTCCATAATTGAGTTCTCTGTCCAGATCCACCGAGAACATGAGTTCTCGGTCAATAAGTCAACCGAGAATCCTTGGAATTTCAAGAAAACTCAGGAGTGCTTGTTTGACCACATGTTTTCGGTCAAATATCCTGAGAAAACTCTTTGGGTTTCTCCTCGAAGTCCGTCCCATATTCTCCAAAACAACAAAGTCTGCCATTGATGTTATAACTGCAACCTTAATTACTCGCAACATATTAAGCCCACAATCTCATAGACATCATAATCTCCATTCTAAACAAGATTCATAACAAGACTAAAAATTTGTCTAGTTATCAATTACAGCGAAACGAGAAGTCCCTTATGGAGAATTAGTTTACCTTTAAAATAACGTAGATCACAAAAGAGCTTGAACTATAAGAGTTAAGAAGCTTAGTAACACAGAAGATCAAGGGTTTTCGGCTTTAGAGAGAGTTTAAAGATTATGAGTTTGGAAATATGATACCAATAACGCACAAATTTTTTTTTATATTTCAAAATTCTCAAGACGGGCCGAAAACCCTGATGGGCTGAGAACCTAAAGTAAGCTAGGCCCAAGTTATTATAACCAAACCAATTGTTTATAGGTCACATGGGCTGAGAACAGTTTTAAACCCAACACGGACGTGATCCATGGTTTTAAAAAACCGATTCCTTATAGGGCTCGTGTATGACTGGGTAATAACCTTTCTGCCTATCATTCGGAGAGATGTATATGGAGACATGCACATTTTTCAAATGACTCTCCACAGTAAGTTTAACATATTTAGTTTATATCACTTCAACTTTTACGCATCATGGAAAGCTACCATGCAAATCAATGACTGTTCTAGAGCCTTTTAAGCCTAGTAACTTCACTCGTTAAGCACACATAATCAATATTCCTATCATTTTCCAAAGGTTGGATCAATTTTCATTTGAAAATATTTAAAGCTTCTAAAGAGCTCTTAACTGAATAATCATATCACTTCCAATAGAATTACATAAGACAATTTTTAAACTCAGTCTCCCCAGTCACTTTTAGCTCTCAGGTAAATGGCTATCCCGTGTGTCTAAAGATAGATAACATGACCAAACACATATATAAATACATGTCCTTCAAACTTTGAGTAAACGACAAAATTTTAAGCGAAATAATTAAAAAACAAAACACATCACAATCACCCCAGATGCTTTCAGTCTTTGGGTGAATGTATATCATGTATGTCTACAAGTGGATGACAAGACCAAACATATACAAGTATATGTCCTTAAAACTTGAGCAACCGGCATGATTTTAAGCGAGAGTGTTTAAAACAATTTTTTTAATAATACACACTGTTTTTGAAATTTTAAATTTTCTCCCCGTAAATTTGTGCAAAATTTAAAAGATGTACAAATTTAACCTCAAAAAGACTCAATCATCGATACGAAGTATTTTAAGAAATCCCACAAGCACATTAAATCTGGCTATTCCGACCGGTTTTGTAAATAAGTCCGCCACATTGTTATAAGTGTGAACTTGCTCAAGATGAATTACTTTACGGTCGTAACAGTCATGAATAAAATGAATTCTAATGTCAATGTTCATGGTTTTTGAATGCTGAACAGAATTTTTAACAATAGAAATAGCAACATCATTATCACAAAATATTGGAGTATCAAGAAATTTCAAACCGTAATCCAGCATTTGATGTTACATCCAAATGACATGTGAGCAGCAAGCTGATGCAGCAACATACTCAGCCTCGGCAGTGGACGCGGACATTGCACTTCCATGTAATGAGTCGATCACCTAATAATTGAGAACCAGCAGATGTGGATTTCCTGTCAATATCATCTCCACCATAATTGCTACTCTTCTACGTTAAGTCCGGAATCCATAACTAAGTGAAAATACACAGGTAATCCTTTTAATCTTTTAATATTAGCATAACAGTCTGAGTACAAACAGATTTTGACAAACTCTTAGTACAAATACTCTGAAAAATATCACTGCCAAACCCGCGCACAAGTCAAACTATTTATAGACATGATTAACATATGCGACGTATAAGTACATATGCGTTGCGTATTACTTATGTGCTATTAAACTTTACAAAACACTTTCCGACTATTTCTAATACATACAAGACCCTAGAGACAGACATTTATGCTCTAAAAAAGGCCATTCATCATGGTTTGTATAACGAATGGTGTAACGCATGGGATGCTCATTTGTTTTTATGTATAACAAACGAGTCATCGCCTATATATAACCACTGTAACTTATCAATTAATGATCAGTCATTATTATTATTATTATTATTATTATTATTATTATTCAGATTTACCTCGTTACTTTGCCAAAATTCACTCTCGTTACCCACACTGAACACACTATAACCAAATTAATCGTTCACTCAATCATATCATAGACTAGATCTAATTTATTCATCCGCCATAGATAATCAAGCTCTCTTAATAATTCTCAGTCTACAATAAATTACAATCAATATAACCCAACCCATTTAGAATTTGGCCTCATCGCCTCCTTCCCTCGGGCTAACCCCACATTGGTCGTAAAAAAAATTTAAACCTAACAATCACCCCTAACTTTTGAACATAAATTGGGAGGTCTTCAACTCCAAGAAGTTGTCTCATCTCAATAAACTTGATTCGAGCTAAAGGCTTTGTTAGGATGTCCGCCTTTTGTTCTTCACCCCTCACGTGTTCAACCATCACTTGTTCACGATCAACATACTCGTGTTTAAAATGCTAGAGATTATGGATATGTTTACTCCTACCATGGACCACCGGGTTATTCATGAGTGCCAAGGCCGAACTATTATCAACCCTAATCAGGACCGACTTCTCTAACCATCCCATTATCTTGGTAAGAATGCCACGATACCAAATTGCTTGATACGCGGCTGCGGTTGCTGGCATAAACTCGGCTTCACATGAAGACAACGCAACATTTGTCTGTTTTTTAGTACACCATGTGACCGCAGACCCAATGAAATATAACAAAATTCCATTCGTACTTCTACCATCATATCTATCCCATTCATGGCTACTACCACTAAATTCAACTAGTTCACAATTCCCACCATACTTGTACCGAACCCTGTAACCAACAGTACCATTCACATACCTTAATATATGCTTTACCAGCAGCAAATGAGAGTTATTTGGCTCCTGCATGTATCGACTTGCAATACTAACCATAAATGAAAAATCCGGTCTAGTATGCAAAAGATACCATAGATACCTAATCATTATTCGAGACATAGTAGGGTCAACCGGTTCCTCGTCTTTCCCTTTCGACATCACACTCTTAGGCTCCATCAGACACTTTGTCGGGTTACACTCGGTCTTTCCCATGTCTTTGAGATTATTCTTTGCATAGTTGGTTTGAGAAATTTTCATAACATTTGGGTCGTTTGTTAATTGAATTCCCAAATAGTAAGACATTTTTCCCAAGTCTGACATCTCAAACTCCCTTTCCATATACTGTTTAAAACTAGCAATAAGAGTCGGACTTGTACAGGTCACCACCAAATCGTCCATGTATATATTGACAACCTGTAAGTCATTACCCTAATACTTCGTGTAGATGGCTTACTCGTGGAGACATCTTGTGAAACCAAACCTTTTCAATGTTGCATCCAGTTTGGTGTTCCAAGCACATGGCGCCTATCGTAACCTATCCAGTTTGGTGTTCCAAGCACATGGCGCCTATCGTAACCTGTATAATACCTTAGACAAACGATATAATTTATGTTCAGCCCCTCCCTTGACAAACAAACACTTATGATTGACAAACGTCCACCTCCTACTTTAGATCACCATGTAAAAACGCCGATTTTACATCTAGATGGTGAACTTGCCAACCCTCGAGCGTGGCTATTTCCAAGATCAACCTCACCGTCTCGATCCGAGCAACCAGGGCAAACACTTCGTCAAAATCGACTCTGTGTTGCTAAATATACCTCTTCGCTACGATGCGGGCCTTGTTATATTAATAGTACCATGTAGGTTACTTTTTACCTTGTATAACCATTTTACCCCTATCGCTTTGTGTCCCTTTGGAAAATCAGTCAACTTCCATGTACCGTTTTTCTAAATCGAACACACCACACTCTTCATGGCATTTACCTAGTTTAGGTCACCTTTAGCATCAACAAACTTTGTTGGTTCATCCTCATCAACCAACAACAACTCATAATTTTCACCCTGATTAACCCATCTTCGATAACAAAATCTTTTAAACATGTTGGTACCAAGTGTACACGGGCTGATCGTCTTAATGGAACTACTTAAGCTATTGTATTATGACTTGTACTGGCAGACCTGTTTTAATTTGGGCTTGTGGGCCCGTTTCATGTTCTGGGTACTAGTACCTGAGTTGGACTCCGGTGCAGCCCCATCCGACTCGAGTTGTTCACTACTGATGTGGAACTGGACAATCCGCTCTTCGGGTTATGATGCAGATCCGTTAACCACCCATGACATTCATCTTTTTTCAAAAAATTCCACCATTCTTCTCACGTATATTTTTTTGTTGAACCGGATCATACATACGTTAGGCTTTTGAGCCTGGCTCAGTACCAAAATGATGCGTGGGTAGTAGAATGTGCTTTTAATGTCTAATACTTTTGTATTTTAGCTATATATATATATATATATATATATATCGAATATGATTACTTTGAGATACTTAGTGATTGCAAGTGTGTTGGTGCTTAATGGAGCTAAACAGAGCTTAATGGAAGCTAAGCTAATGGGATGATACTTGAAAGTTAACACGTAGATGAATGAGGCTGATAGATAAGATATGGAGGAAGAATGAAGAAAACCAGACATGCTCAAGTTGTGCCACCATGGCCGCGATTTATGGTCATGTCTGATAAGAGAAGCTGCAAGTACCAGCACAAATCAAGCAATTTTGGGAGAAAGGCGGCAACTTGCCGTCCCATGAACACAATTTGCGGCCTAGTTCATTAACAGACGCAAAATATAAGTTATTGATCCCATATATAAACATAACCTTAGGGCTACGAAAACTTAAGTTCCCCAACCATTTTTCTCATCGCTAGAGAACTTATTTTGAAGGTTTCAATCATTCTCCAAGCATATTTCTTCATGTGTTCAACGTTTATCTCAACCATTGAAGATTCCATGATAAGAATGAGTGACTAATTCCCTTTGTAATCACCCACATATGTATGATTCGTGTGAGAAAATTCTGATTTTAGTTTTGTTCATTGATTGGTTGTAAGTGTTATGTAATCTTTGGTTGTGTTAAACTTATCTTGGGCAATTGAAAGTTAAATAGTCTTGTTATTATTTTTCTTGCATATTTTATATCATAGAGTTCATGAGTAGTACGTCATGACCAGATAATTGCTTGACACATTTTGATTAGGATGGTGGTTTTGTTAATAGATTCTGTTAAGTTCAGTTTCTTAATCATCACTTAAAATAAATGCATGTATAGAGTCCCCGTTATGGATGTCCCAACGAACAAGACTAGGTTATTAGTTCATTACTGAATCCGAAGCCCAGGGTGGTTTTTGTTTTCTTATTATTGTTTACAAATTACTTTTAAACTAGTTGACATTATTTGTCCGCCATAATCTAACTACTTCTAAACAATTAACTTGATTACTATGGGTTCATCATCCTACTTGCCCTTGATAGTTAAGGGAATATTAGTATACTTTTATAAATGTTTTTGCATGACTTGACGACAATCATCAAAATGGCGCCGTTGCCGGGAAATCAATGCGCAAAGTACTAGTTTAGTTTAGTTTTTTATTTTTATTATTTGTTTGATTTTACGCGGGCTTTTGTGTTTTCATGTGTGCAAATAATCTTACAGGTTTAAGCATACGAGGTACTCCAGAAGAAAAGATCCGCTTCAATTTGATCCAGAGATTGAAAAGATAAAAAAGAGAAACCAAGTAACTCAAAGAACGAGTTTGAACAGAAAGTCGGAAATCGAATCATTAAAACCCAAAGTTAAAAACATGAGTCAACAAGAAGACCAAGAATCACCGGTTGACCAACATAAAAATCAAGATCAACTCATAAATCAAGAATACCCAGTCCCTCAAAATAACCCACAACCACCACCTGGTCAAATCACAACTTAAACCGAAACCAAAATAGACATAACCAGGGTGGATACTGGATACCAGAATCGAAGACAACCGCTCAACCTTGATGATGACCCATTGGATTTTCAAAACTATGAATCGCAGAACTACTAAGGACAAATGCATCCTTATGGGCAATAGTGGAATAATAGAACATGTTTGGGGTGATAACCGTTCATTTAGTTCAGCCCCGAAGAATCATCAAGGGCGGTTAGAGTTCAGATGGGATGAAAATGTGGTGAATCAGGGTAATGCAAGGGTATGGATTGGAATGAAGGGGGTGATTTGGAGGTGGACTACGAAGATGAAAAAGAGTTTGAGGATGCTAAAGGGGTCAGTACTATCAAAAAAAAATCATAACCAGTACCCACTGTATAACCATAACCAGATACCTCAACAGAATCAAAATCATCAACAGTATCGGTACCCATATAATTAGCACCAAGCACCTAGGCGTCCCGTGAAACAAGGATCCTAAGCTCCTTATTATGACTATAATGATGGTTTCCCATGATCCTACATTCCACCACTAGGTTGGGGGGGGGGGGGGGGGGGGGCTTTAGAGTCACTTTATTCCACAAGTACCAGCTAACCCAAGGGTATTCAAAGTGGGGAATCATCAAGATTCGGAAAGGAAGCGGTGCTAAAGACTTCGTCGAATACAAGTCGGCTAAGTTGGCGGAAATGGCCGAGACGAATGAGCGAAAGAAAGAAGCTCATGCTTTAAAAATGAAACGTGATGAGACGTATATCAACCATTTGAATGAAAACAAAAAAATACCGATTTAACATTCCTCCTACAACCACACGAACATCTTGACGAACCCTTTAAATCGATTTTACTTCAACGCAAACGCGAGATATGTGACAAGTGGAGTTGGGAATGGCCGTAGGTTTTTTTTGTCGGTTTTTTTTAATTTATTTATCTTTGTAACATTTATTTAATCTTGTTTTATTTTTTATTTAATGTAATCTTGTTTTACTATTTATTATATAAAACTTAAAAGAAAATAATAATAACTCATCACACCACACCACCACCACCACTAAAATTCCATCACTAGTGATGGAAAGTGATAAGGTGAGGTGGCACACCCCAATTGGATGTTGCACGTGATGGTCTTGGACAGGCCTGGTCCATAGGGTGGGCGGAGAGGGCAACGGCCCACCATATTTTAGGGCCCATAACTATTTTTACACATGTATTATATAATATATAAATAAACCAACCCATGACAAAAGATGCAGAGTGGGGCAACTGGTAAGGCTCATTTCCTTCAAACAAGTGGTCATGTGTTCGATTCTTGCTGTAAGTTTTTTATTTATTTTATTTGTTACTCAACAGGAAGCCCTTACATTTAATAGTTTTTTCTTTTTTAATTTTATTTGTTGTTCAACAATCAACAGGAAGAACAAGCCACTAAAATTGGGGTCCAATCTTATTTGATATTATTCTTGATTGCTAGTTTACTAATATGCTCATTTGTCTTATGTTTCTTTGTAGTTTATATTTAAAGACAAAAAAACTTTTGATTTAAAATAAAAAAATGTTAAAAGAGATTCGCGAATTGTTTAAGTATTCAAATTTGAGCATTGTTAAAATAACTTTGTTAATTGTTATTTTAATTATCGTTGTAATATTGAATTTTTATATACAAGTTATTGATTTTTTAAATTTTTGGGGCCCATTTTTTCATTTGTCCCGAGCCCTCGATTTTTTTAGGATTCTCAGGGACGGCCCTGGTTTTGGACCACCCCCACTCCCTTATAGAAAACCAGGAGAGAATATTTTAGGTTCTTGTTTTATGGTGCAGATGGTGAAGCGAAAACCAAAAATTTCACCTATTTTGAAATACATAAGTCATATTTTTGCAATTCAAAAAGGGGTGGCGGCGCAGCTTGTTGCCCGCCTACCTGCTATGTTGATGTAATATCTATGTTTCTATTTAATAAAAAAATTAAAAATTAGTAATAAGTCATAACTGCCAAATTGTCAATTGATCTCGTTTACTTTCAACTCAGACTCAAGTAAGTGACTTCATTTACCCTTTGTTTGCTTATTTAATTTCCACTTTGTCCAAATTTTAAGAAATAAGATTTGCTACGGTTAAATCAATTTTATATTATGGTTACTGTGGGCTATTTTAATTTTGGTATTCTAAGTTTTGTTCGCGGATTTCATTTCAGTTATATGTCTTTTTTAAGGGATTAATTTGTGGTGATAGTGATTGAATATCATGGGTTTGAGGATGAAGAAGAAAAAGGTAGAGGTGAAATTGATAAGGTATAATCGAGTAAGTTAATAACTTAATTTTAATAAAATAGATAAATATGTAATATATATGTTTTAGGA
Organism: Bidens hawaiensis; assembly: GCF_021521415.1. Lineage (NCBI taxonomy): Eukaryota > Viridiplantae > Streptophyta > Magnoliopsida > Asterales > Asteraceae > Bidens > Bidens hawaiensis. The sequence continues at coordinate 499,760 of NW_027492546.1, forward strand.
AGGAATATATATAATTGATCTTTTGTTAGGGAAAATATGTAATATGTATATTACAAATGGAAAATATGTAAATGCCCTTAATTTTTAACTGAAATTATATTCGGTAGGCAAGCCTATAGATGTAGTGTAAAGTTTTATTTTCTACTTATGTTTTGTGTTATTTAATAATCATTGAAGTGAATGAGTGGTGTAGTAAAGATAGAACTCACAAAGCGATGTTGATTTTTGTATGCACATTAGGTTGACAGGTAAGCTAAAGCAAGAAAAAGGATTGACTGGCATTTAGATGAGTTATCCGGGTGGAAGCCTGAAATCTAATGGTGTTCAAAGTCGGATATCCGGACTTTCGGATATCCAAACTTCGGATACCGAACCTTTCGGATAGTGGATTTCACTATCCGAATCCGAATTTCAGAGATCCGGCCGGATAGTGAACCGGATATCCGAAATATCTGAAAAAAATAATTATTATAAATTTTTTTAATAACTACTTTTAAAATATTTTGGATATCCGAAATATCAAAAAAAAATATATCAAAAGTATCCGAAAATTATCCCAAGTATCCGAAAATTATCCAAAATATCCGAAAATTATCCAAAATATCCGAAAAGTTATCTGAAATATCCAAAATTATTCGAAACTTATAATTTATAAATAGTATTTTTATTTAATATTTAAAAATAAATATTTCGGATAGTTCGGATATCCGAACTATCTGAAAATGTTCAAATCACTATCCGAATCCAAATTCGAAAATTCAAATATCCGAGATTCGGATTTCTAAATTTTTGGATAATTCGGAGTTTTAGATATTTTGGATACGGATTTGAATTCAGATTAACATCCATTTTAGTCAAATTTTATTGTTTAGTTTTGCTTTAAAGACAATGTTATTATATTCAATGGCGGACCCGAGATTTTTTTTCCAATGAGGCCCTCGTTTTTCGGTGTTCTGATTTTTCACAACTAAACGTTAAAATTTTGGACCGGTCATCGTTTGAGTCGGGTTGAGACGATGAAAATATATTATCATAACAAAAATATATAATCATTACTCATTCAAGTTTTAAAAAACTAGGTCATAAATTCCAATTTAGCCCTAAAGTCACAAATTCTAAATTCAAATTCACAGCATACAAAGAATAAATTCAAACTCATAACACATAAAGAATACATGACACTATTTGAACAAGCATAAATATATTTCAAACTAAAAAAATTTCTATTGACCATAAAGAAGAGAACGCCAATAAAAATACATAATAATGCAGGAACGAAATCCATATAATGTAACTTGTCATGAATTGCTATTACGCTCTATTGAATTAAAATGGATGAGTTGAATTAACTTATTTCATACAAAGTTGTCTCTTGGAGTTTTTTTTTCTCTGTTGGTTATAACAAAAATGCATGTAACGAGAACAATCAACTTGTCGTGAGTTGCTATTCATACAAATTTTTCCTGGAGGGTTTTTTTTTTTTTTTCTTTTTGCTCTATTAGTTATTACATTCTAGTGAACTAAAATGCGTATAATGCAGGAAGCCAAGAACAAATAACAAATAATACATGTGGTGGAGACAAAATCAACATACGATTCCTAGACTTCTTTACTCATCAATTACCATCTAGAAACCAGAGTCAAACAATTATACATTACTAAAATATCCCAATAAAGCATAATCTTCAACAACCATATACTTTCATTTAGTAAAATGGTCAAAATAAGCGATGTAATAGTCTCAAACCTGTGACCATTTAGCAATTAAACAAGGGTATTTTCCACTACACCAACATTGCTATTAAACAAGGGGATTCACCTTAAGTTCAGTATGTTTAATAAATGTTAAGACGATTAGAAATGTTTTAGAGTGTTTTAGAGTGTTTAATAAACAAGGGGATCCATTTAGCAAAAAATGGATGAATATTAGTGTTTTAGAGTGTGGATACATAGATTAGAAATGTTTAATGTAACTTTCTTGGCAGCTGAATTTTGCAAGAGAACTTTAGAAAACAAAACCACACTAATGACCCCTAGTTTTTGTTCATTATTTTATAATACTTATTTGCTTTAGAGCCCGTGTAACACATGAGATGATCTAAATTATAAAGTTACAAGTAAAGCAAATAATTACATAAAGTAAATGAAAAATGTATTATATCTATGCTTGTATCTTGGGATATCCAAAATACTTGAACCCGTAACCAACCCGAACCCGAATAAGTTAATTCGGTTCGGGTTAAATAGGGTTAAAAGGTAGTAATCGGGTTATTCGGGTGAATCATAACCCGGATTGTTAATAGGATCGGATTTCGGGTTCATATGTGGAAAAAAGTCGAGTTTCGGGTTAACCCGAATAACCCGATTAGTGGTGATACTTAACTTTAAATACAATGATGAAAATGTGAAATAAGCACTATAAAGGCAATACCGTAAGTTTTATAGAGGAGTTAATTATTTTGCTAGTTCATGAACAGGACCGTCCCTGAAAATCCTTAAAAATGTAAGGGCTTGGGGCAAATGGAAAAATGGGCCCTGAAAATAAAAACTTAATATATAACTTGTATATAAAAGGTCAATATTACAACGATATTTATGATAAAATTAACAAAATAAAGTTATTGTAGCATTGATCTAATTATAATTTGTATACTTAAACAAATCGTGAGTCTCTTCTAACGTTTTTTTATTTTAAATGAAAAGTCATTTTGGTAAGAAAATAAAAATTTAATAACTTATATATAAAAGGTAAATATTACAACGAGAATTTTGATAACAATTAACAAAATAAAGTTATCGTAACAATGATCTAATTATAACTTGTATACTTAAACAAATCGTGAGTCTCTGCTAACGTTTTTTTTTATTTAAAATGAAAAGTCATTTTGGTTTTTAAATACAAAAAATAAAATAATATGATAAAAAAACATTAACAAAATATAAGACACAATGACTAGATAAAAAAAAGGGGGCATATTTAATTAACTAACAAACCTTCATAATTAAGACCCTACATTTAAGTGAGGCTTGTGCTTCCCAAAAAATAAAATCATAAAAATTGTCAAAGGAAAGAATTAAACTTGAGCAGGCAATGAGATAGAAAGGAATGCTACCAGTTGAACCAAATTCAATTTATGAACTTATATTGGTTTGTTTTTATATTATATAAAATATGAAAAAACATATTTATGGGCCTAAAATATGTTGGGCCTTGGGTTGTTGCCCTCCCTGCCCACCCTATGGGCCGGGCCTGTTCATGAATTATTTGGCGGAAAGTTCAATAATGTTGTGTTTATTTAATTAAATGAACGGACATGAACACATGTTTCACTCGTTCATCTATGTTCGTTAACATTCGTGTATGATCGTTCATTTAAGTTTGTTTACGTTCATTCATGTCTATTTACATATTAATAAAAAAAATATTAAATATTAAGGAGTATTTGCATTTAGAAATTATATAACCATAATACGTGTGATATTTGTTTGTGTATATTTAAATGCGTTCATTTATGCTTGTTAATGTATACACATATGTGTTCCTTCATTCATGTTCATTTATCTTTGTTTAATTATATTCATTTATCTTCGTGAACTGTTCGTTTACATTTTAAATGAACGAACAATAACGAACACGGACATGTTTAGTTTTTAACTAACGAACATGAACACAAATATATGTTCGATTAAGTGTTCGTGTTTGTTAAATGTTAAATGAACGAACACGGGCATTTCTTTGTTCATGTCTGCTCAGTTCGTTTACATGCCTATATATGTAATTATAAGATAATTAATTACTTGTAAAAGAAATTGAAAATTGAGTGGAGTGATAAATTTTGCAACCTATACAAACATAAAAAACAACTTAAAATTATAAAGTAACATGGTTAACCCGATTAACCCGACTAACCCGAAACCCGAATAACCTGAAGCAAGACCTACTCCCTCCCATTCTCGAAAAATTCAAGACTTAGGACAGGCTTAGCTCTAGCTATCTAAAATGAAGAAATTGTACAAGGTAGCAATCCTATTTCACAATCTTCGGTTCCTCACTCTAGCAGGTTATGACATGAAATATGTAACTCCCAACGCAATGAAAAGTAAAGCCTTAGTTGATTTGATTGCCCAGCCTCTTCCACTAGAAAGAGCTTTTCTCTTAAGGCTTCTTGCCAGTAGTGAGAAAAACCTTGCTTATCTATCTTTAGTAAGAGGATAGAATCAAAGACAGTATCGATGCGATTTCCAGCTTTTCTTTAGCGGGAAAATATCTTTGGGAGCTGTAGTAGCAGTTAAGGGTAAGCGATAGGGGAGGTGAGGCTAGAGGAAAGGAGCAAACACTACGTCTAATCACCGATACTTGGGCCTGCTTGGGGACTGATTGGTTCCCCGGTCCCAGCAAGGCTATCTGTCCACGGACGAGCCACATGTAGGGAAACTTGCACGTGTGGTTCTGGCCGGGGACCGGGTATACTGTACTAATATGTGTAGGTCCCCGTAAGTCATCTCACTCTCCTACCTTTACTTTAAAGAAGGGACATGTCCAACGACTGCTTCCTCCTGGGCTTGATCTTTAATTGAAAGCGATCTCCTTTTGATTTCAGCCTTTCTTTCAGATGGGACAGAAAGGCATCGACTCCTTTCATAGCTCTTTACGCCCGTTACCGCTTCGTGGGCTACGATAAACACCGAAATAAATTACTATAGAAAAAGACCCTACGAGAGAGATTCCTTCCAGGTATAGTATCTACGACCTCCTCTTGGTTTTGCTTTGCCCCCTCTTTCCGAGAGCCCCTCGCGCATCAAGGCTAGAGTGGAGGTGCAACAATAGTAGAGCTGGAGATGCAACAATAGCTTTAGCCTGATCCATAGTAGGTATTGGTAAGTGTTTCCTTGCAGCTCTATCTATAGATCTGTCTCAATAGATCTGTCGCAAACAACGATCCAAGAAAGAGGAGTTCAAGGCTGGCGAAGTGAATCGATTTCTTTCCTTCTTCTAGTTCTTGAGTGATAGTAGCTCATCTCTCTTCTTTCTTCTGTCAACTGTCCTTTACTGGTAACTGGATCAATCGCTAGCTGGAAAGTTTCCACTGTCAACTGGTGTAAGAGGTCCTTTTCCAAAATAGAGAATAGGGCATGGAAGCTTTCTGCTATTAGAGGAGAGTTTTTACTGCAAGGGAGGAAGGGGGCTTACGCGACTTACAATTCATTTCCTTAACCCCGAAATAGCAACTTGGTTATAGCTGACAGAAAGTAGAAAGACTCTAAACAAAAGGTACTGGACAAGCTCTTAGGGAATAATATCTTTCTTATTTATTTCATGACTAGATATCTCTCCAGCCGGTCGGTGGAGTTGGATTGAATCGACTTCGTCTTCTTCCTAACAATGAATCCCATTCAAGCTGTGATAAGAGGACGTTTTCGTACCCCTTACCTTACTCAAGAAAGAAAGTCATGCTGATCAGTAGTAGTGTCTAAGAGGAAGGGTTAGCGCTTTGAGCTACCTACTTTTTGTGATCAAATTAGAAACTTAGCTTCTCACGTTGCCATAGATTCTCCGGAAGAAAGCAATCGGCTTTGCCCAAGTTGTGATGACTGAGCTTGCTCCCTGTCGACGAAGAATGTTTTGAAAGCAGCCTAAAAGCGGTTAGCTTCGCTTTCCTGAGAGGAATGGTTTCCGATGAACTACTCCCTTTACTAGTTGATGAATCATGCTATTTACATGATTCAACTTACTCTTCTCAGGAAGCTCCTAATCTCACTAGCAGTTGAATCATGTCATTTAGGTGATTGATTCCACTTACTAAAGGCTGGGGAATAAGAGCGGTAAGGCTTTCTGGATTCAACCCATCTTTTATGGGCCTTGAATATTAAGCCCAATCTGTGGTTTTGTCATACAATAAGATCCAGTTTTGACTCGTTAGGTTTGGCCCATTACCTAGAGTTAGGCCGAACGTGTACACCTTTTGTTATGAAGATGTGATCTTATCCACCGATGGGTCTTGTTCTAAGCCCAACCCTCTCGTCTTAGGGTAGGATATCCATAAACATTCAATCACGGGAACCCTACGGCATCCTTAAGAGGCTCAAAGATCTTGAAAAAAGAACGAGTGAGGACATGTCCAATCTGAACCAAGCTCAAAGCTAAAAAAGAATAAGGAAACACACTCTTTGTTGGAACGAGGAAGAACTGTTGACGTAAAACCCACTTTTCCGCTCTTTCCCTCTCTTCTTTGCGACAAGCTTCAGAACCTAAGTCAGAGAGATGAGATCTCATTGCTAGTGTTCTTAGATAGTAGGGACCTGCTTGTGCCAATAGCAAAAAGCCAAATCGTTGCCCGAACTACCCCTCTCAATGCATGTTTTCTTACTTTCATTTCTATTGAGTAGTCAACGGCTCGCTCAAAGGAAAATCTAACAAGCCAATGTTTGCATTCGGGCGAGTGCATAGCCATCGATCTCGAGTGATCCCAGTCTATGATCTAGAGTCCCTAAGAAATTACTGTAAGATCTAAGAAATTACTATAAGATGTGAATGATGCTTTTCTTTTTACTTTCCCTAAGATGAAGCTAGAGTCGTCAAAGTCCATAGTCGACAAAGAAAGAATGATTTAGTTTCGATTCCCCGTCTTCCTCTTTTCTATAAAAAGGCTTCCATTTATCTAGAGTACGAGAGAAATTCAAAGAGGACTAGATTGACCCTGAGAAAGAAGATTTTTTTGGTAGAATGCTAAACTGAGAAGGCTAAGTAAGCAATGAATCGCGGAGAAAGCTCTTTGGTTCCCTTAACTTAGTTTAAGTAAGAAAGACAGTCCGATTTCCTATGCCGAAAGATAGCTCTGGTTTAGCACTTTTCATTTTTTCTTTTCTTCTTTAATAATGTAAGCTATAATTAGTGAGACTGTCATTATCCATTCTGAACTTGAAATTGTTCAGATTATCTCGATAAGCAAGAAGACATAGTTCAATTTGAGCATGGTTCTGCCCAGGGTAATTGTTTTGGCATAAATATATAGTATAGGTTTGGTAAGAAGTCACAATAGTACGGATCTTCCCTTCCCAAGTCTCAATATCTTTTTGTCTTTTGAGATTGGCTGGATTATTTAGATTTAAGTAGAAATTAATCAACTTATAGGGTATGATATCAACAACATATCCCTCCTTAGCTTTTAAATACTCATAGCAGTCCTTCTGAAATTGAGATTGATCATTACAACAACCAAGATGTTCCATCACATTATTGTGTATGTAACTGTTGATGATTGAAAGAGGATCTTTTGACTGGACCCCCTTACTTTTCTTTGTATTTCCTGCTGAAACCAACCTAAGAGAAAGAGACCCAGGTGATATGGATTCGCTAGGACGGAGTTGCTATCGATTGAGGATTGGCCGAGGGGAGTGCCATCATGTAGCTGGGTACAAATAAGCCAGTGAAAGAGTAGTCAGGGTACGACGAAGCACGCCTGGTACGTAAGCGAATATGGATCACATGGGTTTGTACTGATCCGCTTTCGAGCTGTCGAGTGACGCTTGCTCCATCTATTAAGAAAGGACGCGGGGGGTTGTCTTATAATAAAGGGGGTACTCTCTTCTCTGATGTGCGCTATATTATTGTGTCCTATTCCTGAAGGAGTGATCCGGGATTAAGCCACGTGGCGATACCACGCCAAAAGAAAGGGGGCCTTTCGTACGGATTGGAGTACGAAGATAATTCTTCAGCACACAAAATCTAGTGGATCCGGTTCCATATTCATGAAAAGTCGGGGTTGAAACATGTTATGAAACTAAGACAACTTATCTTACTAATAATAAGAAAGAGTTAGGCGCCTCCAAGGCCTATAAATAGAAGCTTCTTTCAGTCTATATTTTCAAAGAGAGAGGTAGAAGTCAGAGAGAAAGACTTTCAGTAACACTTATTCCAACAACAAACACTCTTATGGATATCACCGGAAGACTTAAAACAATTCAGCAAGAAATAGGTCTCGTGGAAAACGAGAAGCTCCAACAGGAGCAAAGGCTCGGTCTGTTCTGGGAGCATCCGCCTGCTCTCGATCCGAAGGTCATAGGAAAGATGATGCAAGTGACCCGGGACCGCATTCGCGGTCTGGAAGACCGTCGTCGGGCCCTCCTCGCCGAACAACAAGAGCTTATTGTATGGGCCGCCACCCTCGGTGACCGGGGAGACTAGAAGAGTCCGTCGACTCTTTCTAGAAGATTTAAATAAGTGTCTGTAGACGCAAAGTAGTTTGTTTTAATGTATGGTGTTCTTTGTCTTTTGTTAGTGGGGATCTACTCCGATGCTTACTGGGGATAGACTCCTATGCTAAGTTAAGTGTTGGTTTTATTTGTTATGTTGTGTTTAGTTGTTTGGCTGGTCTATGTGTGTGTAAGCTTCCTATTAAATGTACTCCCATGTAACAAAATGCTTGTAGTGCTGGAATGAAAAAAATTTGCTTTGTTCTAGTTCATTCTCTTTCCCTGTTTTGTGTAGAAAAATATCTTATTTTAATTCTTTTTTTAATATCCTTTATTTTCTTATTCATTTTTCACATATACAAGCTAAAACTACAGCCAACAGGGTGGAAGTTGTGTGTTTACGGTATAAATCCTCTAATAGCATAGCAGATAGCTTCCATGCCCACCTGTCAAGAGTATTCTCACCGAACTCCGCTCTTCAAGTGCAAGGCCCCGTTACCGGTGCCTTACATTGGACGTTGGATTTACTCATAAACACAGTTCTAAATATCAGAGTTAATTAAAACCTCACGCGGAATATAAAACTTTCATAAAACATTACATATCAAATCATAAACATGTCTTAAAACATTCTTCTTGTCTTTCAAACTCAGAATATAACTCATAAAACATAACAAGTCTTCAGATGCCAGACTTTTATTCTTCTGCCATGTGTCCCGCTCACGCCAACTGTCGCATCCTACTCACCTGCGTGCATACTAAAAGGCAGCTACGCTGAGTGAGTTCTAGTTAATCATACATCATACAATACCTTTACTTACCTTCAATTACGCATCCAAAGATACATAATAATTTCTTTACTCATTTACTTTCATCACATAATTTAATACATACGTTCATACTTTATATTACTTTCATACTATATAATTACTGTTCATTCTATCTCAGATATTATTAGGGTCTGATCCCTCTTTCCTTTGTCTATCTCAGATATTATTAGGGCCTAATCCCTTTCTTGTCTATCTCAGATATTATTAGGGTCTGATCCCTCTTTCCTTTGTCTATCTCAGATATTTTAGGGTCTGATCTCTTTCTTGTCTATATCAGATATTATTAGGGTCTGATCCCTTTTTACTTCTCTATCTCAGATATTATTAGGGTCTGATCCCTTTCTTCTCTATCTCAGATATAATTAGGGTCTGATCCCTCTTTCTTCATCTTCGTACATACTGTCTTTACATACCCATAACATACATATACTTTATTTAGTCATTTATACATATTCATATGTTGTACATATATATTTATATATCATACACATTCATCTTTCATATACCTACCTCCCTTGTCTATACGCGCAATATCCGAAGATCATTCGCGTACCGACAAGCTTTCATTCATAATCATGACATATATCTATCACATAAATCATACAAGGCATACACTCACCATTTAAGGTAAGTGTATTAACTATCACATCGAGTATGCACACAGCCCCGAAAACATAACAAGGAAATGGGGCTAGAAACTCACCTGGATCCTGTTGCGCTTGCCGTTTATCGTAATTCCTTTCTTTAACTGAGCTCGGTTAACTTTAAGCGTATTTAGGCTTCGGGTTAGCTTGTTTATGAACTATGCTCTTGTATCTATCTTGTATATGAAGATCTTATCTATGTTTGGCTTGATTTCGGTCTTGAAAGCCTTCCTCTAGCTCGCGGCCGTATGAAGGTGTTTAGGTGTGTGTTTTTTTTAAGGTGTAGAGAGAATAAGATGGATAAGTTGGATGAAAATGGAAAGATTTAGGGTTTAAGGGGTATTTATACTCCCTTAAGCCCATGGACCTAAGGCCCATCTTTCCTTTTTAGTCCATGATTAATTATCTTTAATTAACCTCCTTATCTTTCCCTTTTTACCATTTTACTATTCATCTATTTACTCAGGTAACTTTTCCATTATAAGAAATAATATGTAAAATATTATTATTTGAATATTCGGGATGTTACATCAAGCTCAGCTTCGGCAACAGCAACTCGAGAAAGCTCTTCCGTTTATGAGGAATCAGCCACTTCTTTATATACGTTGCCATTTGACAATCTGTCTGTGCCACGGAATCTGAGAAGGGGGACAACAACGTAAAAGACTGAGGGAAATGAGTTCCGATCCCGGTATCGTCTAGTCCTTAGTCTTAGAGAAATTGTTTGCGTCAAGAGCAAATAGAATCGAAATAAAAGATTTTTTCCTCGATGAGTTGAAGGTTTGTGACTCCTTCTTTCTTTAGTAGCGAGTCTAACTTTACAAATATCATTTCTTTTGACCGCCATGACTTGGCTGGTGGGGTATCAACGCTAACTCACTAGACGAAATTGACCAATGGGAGAGACCCGATTCAGCCCAATAGTGGCAGGTAATTATGGTTTCTACGATTCCCGATAAACGAGAAAACATTACATCAATGAAGGAATGCAAGTGTAGTTTTCACCAAATCATCTGTCCCTTGATTTGAAACCTACGTAAAATAAAAAGAAAGACTGTTTGGCTGTAGCCATGCCAAATGGATAAGGTCACATTGAATTAGTCTTTTGGACTAGAACTTGGGAATCCTTCTAGCCGCTTTGAGCCGAAGTAGCGGAATTGTCGACATTACTATAGAATGAAATTTGTGCAGCGATTTTAGCCCGTGGCTATCTTGACTTTTGATTGATCCTTGCTTCTTACTTAGTGCTTGCGTAAGAAACCTACCTCAGTGATCAGTGATTACATCAGCCAAAGCGTCAGCCCATAGCAAACTGCTAAAGCTAAAGGGGAATACTTACTCGATAAAACAAGCAAGGCATTTATTAAGTGCATGTATGATTGAACTCGAGCGTCGCGAAAGCTTTTCCATAGCAAGCTGGTACGGAGCAAAGCGAGAGGAAATTCACATTGCTTGGGAATAGGGATAGGAGGATGCTGGGAGATCCCAAACCAGATGCTTTGAATAGCAATATTTCGTACCCCATTCAATAAACTTGCTAGGAAAGCTTAATAGAGTGACCAAGCGTCGACCTTAAACGAAAAGAGTGTCCAACCAATCACGACAAGCTGCCCTGCACTAAGAAAGTCGTAGTCCCAGCTTTTTCCTCCTTCGATTGAGTTGGATTGGAAGAGTCAGCCTGCCTTTTTCACATGTGCGCATTATTTAAGATTAGTCTTTCTTTTCTGGAGTAAGAAATCCAATTTGAGCGTCGCGTCGCTTACTTAGCTTGGGTTAACTTTAGAGCTCCGCTTACTCATATGATGCGTGGGAAGAAAGAGATTGGTTGGTGTTGGCTTATGCCCCTATTGAGTAAGATTGCTCGCTAGTTTCCATCAGTTCAATCACTGAAATCAGTTCAATCTAGAAATCAGTCTCATTTCACCATTAGGGAGAATCCACTTTATCCATTTCAATCTCTTTCATCGAAGGAAAAAGGTCTAGCATCATTTATCCATTGGGGAGATACCACTTTTGAAATGAAAGATCAACTCTTCGAAGGGAAAAGCTCAAGTGTGAAATAACAGCTATATTGGCATCGACTATGTCTCTCATCGGTTCTCCAGCATGCGAGTTCATTCAGTATCGAAGTCAGCAAGCCTTCATTCAATCAAGGCAAGTTCAATGGGATCTCCCTTGTCTCTCAGTCTCAGTTGCAATACTTGTACATGAAAGGGAGTGAAATACCACTAGAAAGAGGATTGAATATCTCACTTCAATACCGATCTATCAACTGTATACCTTCCATATCGAACTTCTCCGAGCAGTTCTAATGCCATACAGATGGAATTCTTATCCAGTAGTAAACTTCGGCAGCAAGGACCGTTTCACTTGTCTAGATGGCCACATCTAAACTTGTACTTATATGCAATACCGAAATAAGTCGGGTAGTGCCCGCGATGGACTTGCCTTTCCGGCTAAGTACTTGACTTCAAATACAGCTAGCTAGTTTCATTCAATAAAGAGGATTTGTACCAAAAGAACAGGCTTTCTACCCCTTCTGAAGAACTCTGTCTGGCAGGACAGCTCACGTCTATTGGACCTGGTGATGAGCCTATTCTCTATGATAAGGGCTGGATGGTCTTTTTATACCCTAATTGTAATACGGTGTGCGTGTGCTACCCTGATGAATATTATTAGAGAAAAGGTAGGGGTCGTAGTTGTTGAACGGATTAGTATTTTATTGATAGCGTAGAAGCCGCATATTGCTTTGAAGCGGGTTAATCAAGTTACTTACCTTTAGTAGATCAGTCATCCAAGAATCAAATATCTGAGTTCTGGGTTTAGAAATAGGAGGTAGGATAGTTCCAATACGAATAGGTAGACTAGCAGCTATCGCAGTTCGATGGAGCTATCTGAAGAGCATATGAAGACTTTGGAAATGGATTGCAGCGAGTTACTTTACGGTAAGGAAAGTGCTGTCTAGCGGGTCTCTTTTACCCGCTAAGCTTACATGTATAGGCAAGGGTCTTTTTAGCCTCAAAGGCGCGCTTCACTATGGAGGTTTCTCCCTTAAATCCAGTAGGTTAAAGACACTATGGAGTCTTTGACCCCAAAGTATGTGTCTGCGGGTGGAAGCAGCGTGGTGAGGGGGATGGGTGGCGCTCTCTTGCCGATCAGTTTGGGCAGCTTACCTTTGGTCAGTTGTATTAGAGAAAAAAAAAAGAGGTCGATAGAAATGAAATCAGACTAGCAGCAATCTTCGATTCTGATATCATATTAGGAGAGGAAGTGGACTGGGAAGGTAAATCAGTTTAGAAGGTGAAAAGGTTTGATTGATAACAAGGGCAGGAAAGATTCATTAACAAGGGAATCGCGAACCGGAAGCGCTCGAAAGACGACCTCAACACAAGGAGAATGGATGAGGATTCAAACAAGGTGGGTTCCAAACATAGGGAATAGAGGATTAATAACACAGTCTTAAAGCAAGTCCCAAGAACGAGGAGAAAGAAGATAGCCCAAAGCGAAAGGCCTACAACCAGAGCCAAGTCGACATATAGCCTTGCTGGGACCGGGGAACCAATCAGTCCCCAAGCAGGCCCAAGTATCGGTGATTAGACGTAGGGTTTGCTCCTTTTCTCTAGCCTCACCTCCCCTATCGCTTACAGTTAACTGCTACTACAGCTCCCAAAGATATTTTCCCGCTAAAGAAAAGCTGGAAATCGCATCGATACTGTCTTTGATTCTATCCTCTTACTAAAGATAGATAAGCAAGGTTTTTCTCACTACTGGCAAGAAGCCTTAAGAGAAAAGCTATTTCTAGTGGAAGAGGCTGGGCAATCAAATCAACTAAGGCTTTACTTTTCATTGCGTTGGGAGTTACATATTTCATGTCATAACCTGCTAGAGTGAGGAACCGCTGAGCAGCTCTACCTATGAGTATAGTATTGCTCGAGACATTAAGTGTTTGATTGGGTCACATCTTGTCACAATTTAAACTGTGAAGGACATGAAGTAGTGACCAACTTCTGAGTAACAAAGACAAATGTGAGGCAGTGCCCTCCCACAACTGAGTACCTTGTCCCCGGACCTGTGATCACTCGGCTCAAGTATTATACTGGGCATTCCTTCCTATCGCAATGCCCCACGAGAAGTAGAAGTGAGATAAAGCTGCAAGGGATTGGCTGAATATTGATCCAGTTTAGGCAGCTTTCAGTCTCTATAAACTTGATGGAATATCTCTTACACAAGGAAAAAGACTTGCATCAATCAATGGCATGAAGGAGTTGAATCAGGAACCGAAAGACTTTCAAAGCCAAAGCAAAGGCATTCGTTTACGTTGCAAAGACGATTCGTGCTAGCTCTTCTCTTCTTTAACTAGTTACATGAATAGCCTATTGGGCTAGTTTACTAAGCTTTCAGTCTACATAAACTTCATTCAATATTGATTACACTCCTTCTCCTACTGCTTCTCCTTATACCCACTAATGTTATTCTTCGCCCTACCTTGACTATTGGAAAATTCCATTTGAGAAAGAGATGTACGAATAAAGGAGCGAAGCTGACTCAACCGGACGGTAGAGGTTGTTTAAGAATCGAGATAGGCACCGTGAAAGAAAGAACCTCGCTAGCTTACCCCACGTAGCAGTCCTAGTAAATACTTGTGCTTTATAGAATAGGGCCTTTTAGGATATGATTACAATGCTTCAGTTGTCATTGATCAAGAAGGAAATCAAAAAGGAAGTCGATTTTTTGGTGCGGTTGCCGGGGAATTGAGACAGTTTCATTTTACTAAAATAGTTTCATTAGCTCCTTAGGTATTATAAGATGAGACCATGAATCGAACCAGATCGAAACATTCAGCTGTCGACTGACACATTTTGCCGGAACGTCGACCGCAAACGAAGGATAGCCAGGCCCCGGTTCCCAGGGTTAGGGTATTCCCTATTATGTTATGAGCCTACTCAGATCAGAACTAGTTTATTCTCTTTCGCCTATCGGCTGGCCGGCTTTAACCAACCTTCACATTTCCTGCTGAGTTCCCAAGTCTCCAAGTAGGCCCTCTTGGCCACCCACGACCTTGGCTTTTTAGAGAATCCTGCTTATGTCTCGTAGGACTTGTAGCTCGGTAGTCCACCGGGTGGGTTTTTATCCTTCCAGTTTCGAGTGTATTCTTGGATAGTTATAGCGGCCCATAGGCGCAAGATGTACCTTTGTGGGGGGGGGGGGGGTCCCATGGACATAGTCCTTTCAGGCAGTGGCCGTTTAGTCCATGGTCCATTGGATGGTCGGTGCAAGGCCAGAAATTGGAACACATTGATTCCACTCGTTCCCGTCCTTCGCTTCAGGGCCTATCCCTCGGTGTGGTCAGTACTCCATACTTTCGGGCAGCGAAGCTTACACTTGTTCACTAATTATGACGGTTCACCAGGGCCTCTTTCCTCCTCCCTTTTTTGCTCACTCGTAGGGGTCCGGACCCCACAAAGGGGGAGGGAGTCGACTGAACATCTCAGCCATTGGCGGGAATTTTGCCTGCATCCAATCCCCAATTCTTGTTCACCCCGGATGATCGTGTTGGGTGAATTGTGACCTCGTACAATCGTGTCGGGTGAACAACAGCCGCTTCGTCACAATACTTACTTATGGGCTAACAGGTCACACTTTGGCCAAGTATCCTACAAAGAGACTCCCGAGAGCCAGAAGTATTAATGGAATGGCCATAGGAATGGGCGCATCATGACATCGTAAGATGTCTCGCCCAAATGAATTAGTTGGTCATAGAAATGTTAGAAAAGGTGAACGAAAAGAGTAATAAGAAGTGAAAAGGACAGAGACGCTTCCCAACCAGAAAGCAAAGTTCCCACTGATGGTATACTTAGTGTAAGCGAGCTCTAAGATCACATCTTTGGGAGCAATCCTATTTCACAAAGTAACTTCTCAAAGGGCGAAGGCGTAGTATCGATTACTTGTGTTGGACTACCTTTATAGGATAGATCTGATATACTGTTAAGTTTTGGTTGGGATGCTTGGTATGGAATTCACTGAGATTGACTTTAGATATCGCATTTCCGGTATAGCATTTACTGTTCGATATTTCCGATATGTAACTAACTGGTATATAAAGAAAGAAAGTCTTTCATTTCCTAGTTCGATATTCCAGATATTCCATTAGAATGACTGATGTTGGACTAGCTGACTCCCTAAGCTTTTCCGTATTGCATTAGAAAGTGGGGAATTCCTTCGTCTTTGGTATGCGAATTCCAAGCTGCTACTGCTCCGATAGCTGCTTTAGAGGTTGCTTAGCCGGTATCTGACTGAACTAGCTGGTTTAGATTTCATTAGTTGAAAGTCTCGCACTATTTAAACAAAGACTGTGTAAAGGGATATGATATAAGGGAAGGATTGACCTGTTGGTTGACTTCTCAATTGAGAAATGGAATGAAACTGGCAATGCTCTCTTCGGTCCTAGCTGAGTTCTATCTTAGCTTTACAGCAAAGGGATAGCCTTAGCCTATTGAAGGGGGATAGCTAGGCTGCGTTCACCATCGAATAACGGGGTAAAAGGCTGCTTTCAGATCTCTTTCCCTGTAGTCGTACTATGACTTTCGGAGGGATTGAACTCTAGTTGTACTATTCGATATCATCTAGCAAAGAAGTCAGCTATGGGCAAGAGGCCACCAAAGTGGGTTTAACCAGTTAGAGCTCAGCCGACCTCTTCTTAATTCTGTTTTTTCCCTGTTTGAGATAGATGAATCAATGGAACTTTGATCCCCGGTTCCTTCTTGGTCTAATGTCTGGGTGCGTATGGCGGTACACTGAGAGCACCTTTCAAGTCGGCTAAAAAAGAAAGAAAAAATGAAAATTGGTCGAGAAAAAGAACCGCGCTAGTCGGAATTTGGGGAAAGATAGAGAGCTCTCTAGGCTCTCCTGATCAAATTGAGAGTTCGCTTTGCCAGTCCATGAATATGTCGCACCCAACAGTTCGAGGAGTTGGCTAGATACGGATCGAAGCCCTGCCTCGAAAAAGTCAGGACTTTTAGGCTGATTCCAGTATTCGACCCATCTCTTTCTACCGATTCCTCCGGTTGTCGGAATCTTTGGTTCGATCAGGACCGGGAATCCCTTTCATTCGTTTATGGGAGCGACTCTCTATTCCCACTCTCCACCGGGTCATCAAGTGATTAGCAAGCTCGATCCATTTTTCCATCCGAGGATCTTCACCCTAGGACTGACTATGTTCGACCTGCCTTGATTGCCTAGCTAATGCTACCGTCGCAAGCAACCTACACTAAGCGAGCTAGAAGCTAAAGTGAATCTTTTTTGGCATCTTTTTCTTTGCTTTGACCGTGACTTTGTTTGGTCTTCCTCTTTCCTTCGGCCCATGTTTCAAAGCTAGCAAAAAGTTCGAGCCTCCGGGATCTCTCTTGAACGGCGGCGGTCAGTTAGTCCTTTTCTTCTGTTGATGCTGAGACTGATGCTTCGACTGTCTCCCATATCATTGAGAATAAATATCCACTTGTCGACGCTAAAATCAGTACCTCGCTTCATTCCTAGTACACCTAATTGACCCATACTCATTACGAATGTGTTCGCTAGACATCTGACTTAGCAACCTTCTGCTTAGACCTACAACGATAAGGAAGGAGATATTTGGATAATGGGATATAGAAGTCAGGTGCGACGGTCAGCTCAGTCAGAGCGGAAGCGGTCAGGTAAGGTCATCGTCAAACAATGTAGTGCAAGCGACGGGTAGCGCTTGCCTTATGAAGAAGGCGACTACAATGGGAGATGAAGGCGACGTGGGCTTGCCATATAGATGTATCGCTAGCTAGGTTACGGTAGCGCTTGCAATAAAGAAGCTAGCCAGAAAGCAGCAGGTCAGGCAGGCGAGCGATAGTACAAGCAAGCTAACACGCTGGCAAGGTGGTCTTGCGCAACCTTCGGATTGTCGCAAGCGCAACCTTTGACCCCTTCGTCGACAACCTCTCATTTGTTCGACTACTCACGGGGCCTGCTGTGTTTAAAGAAGCTCCACCCGGGAAAAGAGTGGAAAGCAGCTTTGATATGATAACAAAGACGTCGCATTGATATCTTCTATCCACGGATCTCGATCTAGGCGAGAGGTTGCGCTTCCCATGCTGAACCAACTTTTTCCTTTCTTGACTGGTGGTGAACCCTCCTCTCTTCTTTCTGGATCCGCCGGTACCAGCTAACTCGCTTTCCTCCTAAAGGGTCAAAAGGGCCTACCTGTGCATTTAGCTAACTCTCTAAGCCCCGTAAAAAGAAGAGAGTTGTCCATTTGTGGCGAGGAATAGGCCTCTATCCAGATGAGAGATTGAAGAAGAAAGCGGTGTGTGCCCTCGAAAGGTGGTTGCAACAGGCTTTTAAGAATTTCATTTGCCAAGTAGAGCCCAGCCCTTTTAAGGTGGGGAGCCTAAAGAAGTGGGTAGGGTTAAAATTCCTTTAAACGAGAGTCAGCCGAAGATGAGGGCATTCTTTCATTCTTCAGTTCAAAGCGCCAACAGGAATGGCTAGGAAAAACGTAAACCATTTCTTACTTCCAAACAAAGTTTTAACGTTATCTATCAAATCCCAAATCTACCTATTTTGGTGGAGTTTTTCATTGTCAGCCTGAGACTCATATTGTACAGCCAAGTGGAAAAACACCGAAGCACATAAATTAACATAAACAAAGAAAAAGGGTTTTTTAGCTAATCGTGGATGGGTTCGGAAGAATTGAATTTGGTTTTTTTAGACCATAGCCCCGATGTACCGAAGCCCCATGCAATGCATATAATAGCTACGAGCTGCTGTAAGAGCCGTTGCGCGAGTACTGTATCACGAACTAACAAGAGAGGAACTACGAGCAGAAATCAGTAGTCACTCTTCGACTTAAAAAATTGATAAATCAAGAAAATGAATGAAAAATTTTCAGTCTCTTGAGCGGCCGTTCACGTCAGGAATCAAGGTTGTTGATGTAGTTGCTATTCTTTCTTTTTTTCGTCTCGATTGGGTTGGTCTTTCGAGTTATCTAACTCAGTTCCTAGTTCTAGTAGTACATCGTGATGTAGACAATTCAATCTATATCATACTATCATTCACCTATTCAATAACCTAATCATGAGGGTAGTCTTTTTTCTTTTGGATACGTACTAGAGTTCTAACATTTGAATTTCTCTTACATAGAAGAATTTTCAAAAGACATCTTGTTCTTTCTGGTTTGGTTATTTGGAGTACGCCTATTCATTTTCCTAAGCATATCAAAGATACTAATCTCTGTGCTCTTTATCATTTTGAATTCCAAGAGGGATTGGCTTTTACTGAGAGATGTTTTTTAGTCTAATAAGAGCTTGGGGGTACCGATGACCTGCAAATTTGGCTGGCTTGTAATTTAAATAAGTACTAAAAAGAAAGTATGAAATAATAGAAGATCTGTTAGGTCTCTGGTTTGATGGTTGTACGTGCTAAAAATCCGGTAAATTCCGTTTTGTTTCCCATCCCAGTCTTTCGCAACACTTTAGGTTTACTTCTTTTGTTAGGTCTCGACTTTTTCGCTTTGATCTTCAAAGTCTAAAAATTCTTTATTAGTGATGTTTAGAGGGAAGTCTTCCTGTTTCTTGTTTCGTTTATAGGTAGCCAGTCTTTACTTCACTCGACCCAAGCAATGTCCAAAGAGTCCCCTGTCTTTCTTGGTCGGTCCAAGCCAACTATTTCCGACAAGTCTTTCCTGATTTTCAGAGCAAGAAGCGGAACTACAGGTATGAAATGAAAAGTGTTTCTTACGATTACGCAACAGCCCACTTGAGCAATTTTCCATTCTCCCATTGATTCCTATGAAGATAGGAAACTTGTATTTCTCATTCACAAATTCATCTTTGTTTATGCTGCTAACTCTCAGTTTGGTCCTACTTCTGATTCATTTTGTTACTAAAAAAGGAGGAGGAAACTTAGTACCAAATGCTTGGCAATCCTTGGTAGAGCTTATTTATGATTTCGTGCTAAACCTGGTAAACGAACAAATAGGGGGTCTTTCCGGAAATGTTAAACAAAAGTTTTTCCCTTGCATCTTGGTCACTCTTGCTTTTTTGTTATTTTGTAATCTTCAGGGTATGATACCTTATAGCTTCACAGTTACAAGTCATTTTCTCATTACCTTATAGCTTCAATTATTTATTTATAATTGAACAAAAGCGAGGAGGCGAAGCCGCTTTACCGAATTGTAGAGGTGAAGGAACGAGAACTTCCCCCCGAATCGAAAAAATGATTCCGAGCACATCTGGTTAAAGTATATCTTGTCTTTACCAGAGCGGCTAACAAGAATTGAAGTTTTGCGCATAACCGCAGGTTCTTCAATCTTATTTCTTCCTCATAGACGAAAGAAGTAAGGTGGTTTACTTTCTTTATCCGCTGATTGGAACTCCTTATAATTACCTATTCTTTCTATTATCATTTCCAGTTGTTCGATCCATTGTGATTTGGCTCCTCGGTGTGGAGAGATCTCTGCATAAAAGAAAAGAGAGAGCTCGTAGGCCTTATTCTGCAGATCAAAGAGCGACTTAATTCCCCATTCATCCGAAATAGTATTTTAGTATAGAACAGAGGCATTGTGGGCCGACTACTATGACTACATGTGCATCTAGTGCAGTGGCTTGGAAGCTATCTACCTTGACCATCTTCCGAAGTTCTAAATAATCTACTGATCAAAGGCGGGCTGCTCTACATTCAGCCACATCACAGTGACCCCTGAAGCGATCTTATTCTAGTTGCGGGACGAAATCCGACAGCTAATTGCTGGCTCTGAATAACCAGCCCAGCAAGAAGCTCAATTCTACTATAACATAACGGGGCGGGGTTACGCGCGAGCCGAGTGACGTAGGTGCACAAGAGTACTTCGCGCCACAACCATCTCTTTTTTATGGGTTCTACGGACGGATGCCTGCTGCTTCATCTGGGAGAAAATAATCATAGATATGCCGGTCATTAGAAGGAAGAACCATCATAAAAAGATTCCTCGTGTATTATCTGTAGCAAAATTATGCACAGAAGCTAGCAATCCGGACCATATTGAAGAGGTTCCTGAGACACAGCATGGAAGAGTCACAATATTCAGAAACGAGGTCCAAGAATGAAAAGGGGTAGAATTACTGAATGAATACGAGCTGCAGCTAATACCCGAGGCATAAAAGAAGCATTTTCCACGGGATCCCGAAACCGCCTGCCACCCCGACCTAATTCATGATGAGCCCATCAACTTCCTGGAAAAATGCCTATGATTAAAAACCACCGACATGTCAAGATCAAAATTCGAATTGGTTCCTGGTCCTGGTCAGAGACCACTGTGTTCGCGCCGATGATCTAACAAAAAAGCGAAGTAGTGGTCTCTTTCTTTCCATTACGAACGACACGCTTCGCCTGCTCCCTCCCCGTGTCCACTAGCGCTCCTGTCCAGAGCGAAGAGAAGGCGAAACGCCGCCGAAGCAACATAAGCAGGCTTCTCTTGCTACGTAACAATAGCGCCGGATAACCTTTTGCTCCCACATGTTTGAAATTTAGGGTTAAGATCTTGCTTCTTATACGGGATCCGACGCATCCAGCAGAGCGAAAGAGCCTTCCATTCTTTTCGGCGTCATCCTTCCGCATTGGCGGCGAGTGAAGTGCCACAATCACATTCATCATTTTTGATCTACATAAGCCAAAGCCCATAGCACTGGTGACGTCTCCGGCATAAATGCAAGGAGGATGTATAGCTTATATAGGATCTTGTGGAACATGATTTGATTCTGCAAGCGGTTCGGTACGAACGAAGAAATTTCGAACAAAAGGGTCGGAACTCGCCGATAGGAAAGGAGAGAAAAACAAAGCAATGCCAAGAGCTCCGTCAATCCGCTGTTCATCGATAGACGAAGCTCTCTCTTTATCATCTCGAGCCAGATGAAACAAAGGATGGGTCCTCTTTCCTTCTCGCGAACCACAGAAGCGCCTAGCACCCAGAGGAGCAAAGCTTATTTCGGAAACGGCGCATAAAAAAGGGTTGGCCCGTCAAAAGTCCGGTGCCTTCGCGAACGAAGTTCGGAATCAACAAGGGTTCGTAGAACGGAGGGAGTGTACAACTGGGTCGTAGCCCCAGTTTTTTGTTCGTAACTAGGGAGAGATAGAATGGAGTTCTTCACGAAGTTCGAGACAAAGGAATAAAAAATACTTTCTCTATGGCCTCCTCGTTTTGAGACATTATGGCTTTGGGATCGACCCCGGTAACAAAGAAGAAATCCATAAAAACTTAGGATCCGACACCATGATAAAATACTACCCTCATGATTAGACCATGTCCCTGAGATTTGATAAAAGAAAGGTGCATTTGCGGTTAATTCGTTGTCATTCGATAACTTATTAGGAATATGACGGAACGGAAGACCAAGGAAAGAAAGAAGAATGCACCAAAATGCAGGTGCTGCGCCAAACACCGGTGGTTCTTTCTTGTTGTAAGTGAATGCAACGAAAAGACCCAGAAATAACGAATAATGAAACAATTCATATATTGACGTGCTCATTTCAAAATTGATGCTTTGTTATTCCCATCATCCTGTGGTTTCAGGATGATCCACAAGAAAGGTGGCAGGATTCGAACCTACACTCTGACCATGCCTCACCGCCTTCAACCCATTAGTCTCCGTTACAAGGTAGGGCAGGGTGAGGAAAGGCAGAATGAGTTCATGCCACAACGATCCCTATGGAAGGGAAATTGATCAAGATTTTTGGCTCGCAATAAAGATAGGGTCATGTTCGGGCAAGCTATTGATTCCATTACCGAACCAAACAAGATTATTCCCTTAGTCCTATCTATCCACCTCTCCAGACACAATATCTTGAGTACTTATGATGGTGACCACATCTGCTAGCATGTGACGTTTGGACATAAAATCGAGTCCTTGTGAATGCGTAGAGCCAGGTGCTCTTATTTTACGATGGTAGGGACGATTGCTTCCATTACTAACCAGAAAGACACCAAATTCTACTTTAGGTGCTTCAACTGCGGTATAGGTAGAAGGAGCCGGTACGGAAAAACCTTCTGTATAAGGTTCGAAATGGTGAATTGAGGTAGAGTAGACCGATGATCCTGTAGTCATTTGGCCAGCTATTGAAAGAAAATGCTTGCATCTGCTCCCCCTTTTATATAACCGGTCCTATCTATCTCCAAACCTAACGTGCTAGTTTCCCATCATAGGGCTTTCTATCTATAGATTAAGCCATTACCAAACCAAGGAGCGAATTTGTTCAGAAGTCAGTTGACTGCTTCTATAGATAAGGCGTAGCATCCTTGGCCCAGCATTATAGCCCTTCTTAGTAAGGCTTCGGCCCTACTACAGCGCTTTGTTAACTCGAAGCGCCTCGCTATGAGAATCTAGCTTCGCTAACGTTCGGCTAAGTATTGAACCTTCGCGCTGACCGTTCGCTTTCTCAGTAGCAAAAGGGCTTCTCTTTGCCCCTTAAGTAGAAGGACAAGAAAGATCTTCTTAGTTTTCTTGCTCCCGCTTCCTCGTCTGCGCTCATAAGTCAACTTTTCTCTTTGGGAGGTGAAAGAGCGCTTGAAGCGGACAGACCGCATCGAAGATAGATTTATATATATACACGGTTACGGTTATCTCGGACTGCGTTTCGGAAAAAGTAGCCTACTTGAGAAAGAAGGGGCGGGCACTCTTGTCTTTCAACCCCACTATACTATTCATAGTTGTAGGGCACTGTGTACTTACAGCCTCTACGATAAGCAAGTGATTAGGGCCGGTGCTTGGCGAACGGAACGGTTCATCAAGCCATTTTTAGCCTTCACTCCCTAAATGGGAATAGAGCTACTTTACAAATAGGGTTTAATTACTTCGCACCTGACTGTGATAGCCCTCTCGATACCTTATTGGAGCTTTGTAACCAGTGGTCGGTTTCCCGTCGCTAGAGTCTTTTCCCAGTGCACAGAGCCCCAACGAGGAAGTCGTTAGTGGTTTATGGTCCAAAATGCTAATCCCTCTTTTTGTGCTACTACTACTACTAGGGCGGGAAGAAGATAAAAAAAGGCAAGCGTTCCCTTGGTTTCCCAACCTGTTGCTTCTAAATACTGCCCTCTCTCGGTTGGATGTTGGTCCAGCCTACTACGAGGATCCCGTATCCAGCAACCCAACCTATACAAATGGCATCCATCAAAGCCCCTTTACTAGATTGGAGCTATGAAGCTTACCTTCTTTTTATTAAAAGGGAAAGGGCTTTTTCAGCTAGTGCGCAGTAGCGCACTTCCGTTTTCCCTTGACTAGTAGGGGTCCCGTGGTTCCTATCCCGCCGCCTTTCCCGGTCCTTTTCTTTTAGTGCTTCGACCCGAAGCGATAGCTTCTAGCTAGTTCAGTGGATAAGATGGTTGCGCTCCAGCTCACTCAAGAATGGGATGGCAGTGACCGCTGGCAAGCTCGTTCTAATCTTGGACGCAGTACATTGGAACCCTGAAGCACCACCACGAACGCTACCGCGCGTCCGCCTGCGGTGCGGTAAGGCACCACCCTGTTTTGCCAGCAGCCAACTCCGGCGTGTCAACTTAGTTATCCTCATCAAGCCACTTACTTGATGTCTAGCTTCCCAACTGGTAGACGGTTCCTTTTCCCCCCAGATCAATGAAGAAGGGAGAACTTGATTCTTCCAAAGAATCGGAAGCGAAGCGCTATGCCGGGGCGGGGGGACCGGAAAAGAAACGGCTCCGAAGAAAGAAATTGGGGTTCCCAAGCTTCTCCACGCTCAACGAGATGCGCCAACCTCGGGATGCTTTACTCCTAACCCCACAAGGTTCCGAGACGGAGCTTAACCTAAGTCTCGGTAAAGAACGGCGATGACCTATGTTTCACACGGCGCACGATTCCACGGATAGTTTCATTCGAGATCGTGATGGAGGACATAGCTTACGATCATCGGCTTTGATCATTCCACTAGGCAATTGATTAGGACATTGCACAATGATCCGAACACTTTGTCGCATCTCTTCGATACGAATACAGTAATGATCATAGCGATCTCCTCTGGTACGTCAGGATCTGATTGGTCATGAACATCGTAAGGTGCTGCTCTTCGCGAATCCCAGCATACCCCTGGTTGGGATGGGTAGGCCCACCACTTCACTTTCACTTAGGCGCGGGCCAAGTCAGTGGGGAGACCCTGTCGGGCTCCTTCCCCCCCCCCCCAAAAAAAAAAGAAACTGTACATGAGAGTTTCCCTTCATACGGCTCGAATCATTCTCAGATGCCCCGAGAGGCATCCTTTCCTTGTTTGTTGGGTTGGTTCACGCGCGCGCAAACGAGCACCGGTCGCAACAGCAGGAAACTATGACCAGTAGATTCAGACACTTAGCTACATTCGCACGCAAAAAGAATGTGGTTCTGGTTGAGGCTTTCTTTTCCTTATTAGTAAAGGGGGCTAGGGACGTTCGTGGAGTCCGTGCCTTCCGTACCACAGAAAGGTCGTTCTTGGGTGGATCCCGCTCCTAAACATAAGGGATGATAGGGGTCCTGGGGCCGGGCCTACCATATCAAAAGGGTCGTAGAAAAAGAACCCGGCCACCTATTTCATTCGACGTTCCGGGGTAGGAGCCCGACCGATTCGACCGACTTCTCTGCTTTGATCATATAAAAAGCCCAGTCAGCCACCAACTCGGTGCAGGTCACGTGGCCTATAGCTCGGCCTTCGCTTTTTTAGGCTTCCTTTACCCACATCTCTATTTGCCCGCAGCACTTCCATATGGAGAAAGATAGGCTTACCATGTTCCATTAATAGCACTTAACCTATGCCAATTTTGAAGGACCGTGCTCCACCCCGGTGAACTCATGCGGTTCCGACGTGCCTAGAGGCCAGAGGAGAATCCGTTCACAGTCCGTAGGACCAACACCATTCGAAGGTGGGCGGCCCACCCCACCTAGAATAGTTATGTTAGACTGGGCTTACACACATTCGCTCACTTACGCTGTCCCCCCTCAGCTCACCCTAGCCCCCGGCCTTTTGCTCTTCTAACGTAAGCTCCAAGGCTTCACACCAAGTCTTCACTGACATAATATGCTTGCTTAAGTAGGATTAGGCAGAACCGTTGTTGCCTGATGGGAACTTCCCCCATATTGCAATCAATGTCTTCATGTCGCACGACCTCTTAACATTACACCACTGAATCCCCAATCCTTTGCTTGCTGTGCAGTGACAGTACCAATATCCACTAATCATTGTTTCCAGGTACGGTTGCCAGTTGACATCTCTTCTAATTCGTCGATACGAGAAGCAAGTTGTTGTGTGGAGGAATCAATATCTCGACATAAGCCAAGAGGCAGATCTTGTGCCACTCCACCTGGTCGTATGAAACTGGCATGCATCCTGGCTCCCGAGACTCTTTCATAGAATTCCAACAATTTTTCCCGCTCCTCAAAAGCCCACAGGAACGGAGTTGATGCTCCCACATCCATAACATGAGTAGTTAAAGCAAGTGAATGATTTGAAATTCGAGTTATTTCACGGAATAAAACTCGTATATATTGAGCTCGTAATGGTACCTCGCAATTCAAAAGTCTCTCTACGGCTGAAGAATGAACGTGTTCTTGGGCCATCGTAGAAACATAGATAGGGTCGACGACGGAACGAACAACGAAACTTTACGACAGCTTTTTTGTACATGTTCACTTGCATCACATACACAAGTGCTCTCTGAACCGTGCAATAAGGTCACCCATAACACGGCTCTCCTATTTGAGTTATCTTAGCCCTAGCCATGCTATTCAAGAATATTAAAAAAATGGCAGCGTAAGGTAACAACTAGTATTGAAAATCGGTCGCCTTTGAAAGCGTTCGCTAATAACCAAAGCGTATCGTTCCCGCAACCACTTTTGTACTTTGTTTATAGCTTTTTTAGGTTATGCAATAGAAGGGGGCTTGCGCTTGAATTGAAGTAGCGCTTTTGGAATATGAGTAGGGCTCCTAGGTGGCGCGTTCATGGAGGCAACCCGAAGGAAGAGAAAAAAGAAGGTTGGGTGCTTGTGGGGCAAGGCCACCCGCCCCGAATAGGAGAGGCGTTGGAAATCCAGACCGGCTCAAAGAATCACTAGTGCTATTTAGTCCTTCGTTTCGATAACAAAGAAGTCATCTTTGACGATTTCCCTTTCATTCCCTGCCGAGCCGCCTCTCTTCGCCATTCGAAGCCTCTGCCTTCCCTTTCTATAACATAGCCAAGCGCCCTCCTTTACAATCACTAAAAAAATACCAATCAAAGCCCTATCGTATCAGTACGTCTCTGTGATTTTTCCGGCCCCAGGGGACTTTACTCGACCCATTCCCCAGTCTCCCACGTTGCTCAAGTAAGTGTGCGACTCCATATGAGGACCTCCTTCCCTTCTGCCCACTCTCCGTTCACACGGTTCTCAAAGCAGAGGAGGAGGGGTGGGCAGCAGATACAACGAGCCCTCTGTTCCACTCATCTATCCAGAAGCAAGTGTAGTTCACCGGTTCCACCGAATGCTCCTATCTGTCGGCAAAGATCGTGTGAGTGTGCAGTTATGCTTCGGATGCTTCGACATAGAATAGATCGACCCGGTTCCCGTTCTTTTCCGGTGCACTCGCTTTATATCTCCGACACACAAGGAATGACGTGGTGGGAAGGAAGGAGCCCTAGCCTCTGTCCGGCCGATCATTCCGCTGGCATCTCGCATTCACGCCCCCGTTTGACTGCCGCTCGGGGATGTAGTTGTAGATACGTTAGTCTTAGTGGGTCGTTGGCTCCACTTGTTATCTCCTTCTACGACATGTTGTTGTCGTCGCCATATTCCATATGTCACTTAGTCATCTCTGCCTCCCTACGGGTCAGTACAGTACCTCCGAAAGAAACGGAGGACTTCATTCAGTGACCCCACGATCGCCCTCTGAACGATCAGAATAAGGTAAAGCTTGAAGATAAGTTTCGTACTCTATTAATTTCTCGGTCTCTCTAGTCTGGTGGGCATCGGCCGGTCTTTCGACCAGATCCCCTTAAAAACCGTACGTGCGAGTCTCCCCGCATACGGCTCACGCCATTCGAGGTGGCCCAGCCCAGCATTCATTCTAAAATCCTGTAGTGAAATTGAGACTGTTCGACTTCGGAAGCAAATTCGCGTGTAGGCAGCGCTGTCTGTCGTACCGTTGACTCTATCTATTCATTGAATTTGCTTGATTCCATTTTTATATAGGCTCGCTCCCTCTTTTTCCAAGAATTCATGCACTTCCCTTTACTCCATAGGGTCTTCTTTAATAGGTTCATAGTCCAAAGCCTTCCATTTCCGTCAAATGGCACGGCCTCCCCTAGCTATTCCACCGTCTGGGCTCCCTTTCCTCCCTATGCTCCCCCGGCGCAGGCCTACCACGCTTTGCGTCTGTGGCGTTTTCGCCAGACGGTCTTTGCCAGTAGTGCCATCCTCCCCGCTGGCTGTATGGGCGGGTTGTCCCTCGCTGCTACGTTCTGTTAGGCCATGGATTACAGGAACAAATGTAGTTGAATGGAATAGCAGGCGGGTTACACGTTCCACTGTGCCGAGATTTGAGGTGCAGGTGGTGATGATCACCCCGGGGTATGCGCTAGAGCCCTTGACAGGCACTTCAGAACCCGCCAACGCTCGTGAAAACCCGGGTCGATCAGTCCTCTGGGAGAAACGGGTTGCGGGTTAGATATATTTTAAGGAAAATCCGACTAACCCGACACGATTAACCCAAAACTAGATCGCGTGGACCCGATGAACAATCACTATCCATTTAGCTAAATATCGGATATTAATATTGTTGGATATTTTGAATATCGAAAATATCCAAAATATCCAATATCTAAAACATTGTCCTATAGCAAAACTAGTCATTTATGTTTTTACGTTCTTTCAATGGTTGTCCTTTAGCAAACTAAATGCCAAAAATCGTACTTTTTGTTTCAAAACCCTATCAGGTTATGTCCTTTGTCACAAATCCAGTTATTTTTTCTCGTTAAATCTAATCATGTGCAAAACTCATGAGGGTGTTTTTGTAATTTTACCCATTTAGTTAATAAAAAAACAAAAAAAAAAACTCATCTTCTTCCTCAAAACCTCATTTCCTCAACTCTCATATGTAAACTCTAGCCGCCATCATCGTTACCTGACCTAACCACCTCCATCTCCATTAGTCAACTCTAGTCGCCACCACATCGTTGGTCGTTGCCCTCTTCTACAACATAAACAGCACCGCCGATTTCCCATATAAAAAACACCACCCGTCGATCACCGCCAATTAAACCAGTTCCGGCCTACGAGCAAATCCCCATACACTTACCAGATCTGGTAATGAACCCTAGATTTTGAAGCAGATCCGACATTCAGATGGTTGTGGTGTTCCGGTCTAGATACGACATTTGATTGGTTATCCAGGTGATTTCGAACTGATTAGGCTTGACAGTGTCATTTTGAGTACTCGATCTTTAATAATAGACATTTCGGTGTTTTTTTTGGTGTACAGATTAGGGAAAATGGCACTGATTAGATCCAATCACATGAATGGTGTTGGTATACGAAATCGATTCGGTTTTTGGTGTTTGAAATCGATTTAGTTTTTGGTGTTTGAAGATTGAAGATTGTGTTTGCATAATATAATGTTAGTAGTCTGCAAATCAAACAGCTAGGTTCAAACACGGAGCATATGTGTTTTCATACAAACCAAAAACAAGTTGCCGGTGGTGATGGTTACGGAGTGGTGGTGGTCACGGGAGGTTGGATGGTGGTGGATAGATTGTAGGAGAGAGAGAGAGATGTCGCCTAAATTATATATAAATATTATAAATATTTCCTACAGTTTTAATAGCTTTGGGTTAGTTTTTATTTAATATTACTTATAGTAGGCTCATATTTGGAATTTAATGGTTTCATGATTAAACGAGCTAAAATGGAATATTTTTACTAATTTTGAAACCTAAAACCTACGAGTAATAGTTTAACCAATTTTATATATGTGGGTTCTTTAATATTAATTATATATATAAGAAAATAAAGTTGTAAACATTATTTATATAATATGTAAAAACATTTATTTGTTGAAAAGATGACGTTAACTTTGGTGGAATCATGTTGGCCGCAAATTCTTAACTAAAATCATTATGTTTCCTAGGCCGTGTAATAAGTTAAACAAAAACATTCACATTTGTATGTGGTAGGTTTTAAACAGAAGTGGGCCGAAGAAACACAAAGAAGCTTTATAAAAGGTTAATGGGCTTTGAGAAGGGAATTAAAGAAAAAAGAAAACCGACACAAACGTGGTGGGTATAAAAATAGGAACTAGGTCATGTATTTGATGCGGGGCCCTATTGGTAAATTAAGGTTCTTTTTGGACAGCAAATTGCAACCATAAGGCTAGTGGACAATTGCAAACAATTTTGGAGAGCCTAGTGTTGCAAGAAAGAGAATAGGGCGTTGGTTCGAGTAGAGAACGCCTGGGTTCAACACTTGCTCAACCAAACATCATTATTATTGGTTTGAATTTATTATTATATTTATGAATTCATTATTTGAACCAATTTATTTTCTTTTGTTCTTGAGTATGGTTGTTGGCTAAACCCTTACACCGCCTAGTCTTCTGATGAACTTTTGTTGATTTTGGATTTTGGTTTGGATTTTGTTTTCGTTTATGGATTTATGATTGAGTAAGAAGTTTAATGTTATTCATTCAATGCATATGTGTGCGTAGGATTGCTTGATGAGTTCTATTGTTTCACAGTTTCCTTGGTTATTGTTTCATATAATAGGTTTTTTTAGGTCATCTACCGTGTGTTTTTTACTAGTTTGTGGTTGATTGTCAATAAAAACCATAGGAACAATAATAATTAATCAAGTAGACCAAAGTATTATGCTAATCTAAATAGTTGTAAGGTGATAGATTATGTGATAGGTCTTGGTTGGTTAAGTTGCTAGATTTAGTTCTCTGTAAGGAGTCCGTCTAGGTTTGATTTATCAGCTTTGCCTATCTAGTCGAGTGAGTTCATTAAACTACCTTTGATTTCCGCGTTGTAAGGTAGGATTTCTTATAATGGTACTTGTCATAAAATAAATTAGCGACCGTAAGCAAGTCTAATTAAACCGGTAATTTTAATAGCTTATTAGGATTCCATAGGTGTCTTCTTGAGAAGGGTCAAAGGTCATGTTAGGTTTCCATTTAAGTGAAGAGTTTAATATCCTGGTTCCATAACTTAGCATTTTCCAACCATTTGATAATTGATGCATTAGGGATTCTAACGTAGGTGGTTGTTCGTGATCATATGAATTAAGTTCAGGTTTAAGTCGTAGTAATTAGTTTAATATTAGTTTTTAGTAAAAAAACCCAATAATAAATAAATAGTCGTGTCTGTAGTTAAGTTTAGTCTAGTTAATTTACGTAATTTAAAGAGTCTTGTGGGTTCGATATTCGGACTTACTTAGCTGTACTAGAATCGACCGGTTCAACTGTCGGTTAGTAATTTTACTAGAGTTTTAAGGAGTCTAGAATTATTACTTAGTGTCTAGATTAGCTTATTTTTAATTAATAAATATTAGACTACTTTTAGCATATCAAAAAGAGAGAGAGAGACTTTTTAAAACTTTTCGGTGTTTATCTTTATTAAATTAATTATTAAATATTCGTAAAATTACAAAACTACCCTCATATACTTTGCACATGATCATATTTAATGAGAAAAATTAATTAGGTTAGTGTTAAAGGACATAACGTGATAGGGCTTGAAACATAAAGTACAATTTTTGACATTTAGTTTGCTAAGGACAACCATTAAAAAAAGTAAAAACATAAAGAACTAGTTTTGATATTCTGTCTTTAATGAATTATTTGAATATTATGTTTTGTTTAAGATTGCGTTTGGAAGATAAAGTAAATAAAACCATTTTCAAATACTCAACCCCAATCTCCATCTTGTTTCCATCACACACCTTCACTATCCAAACTCCACTATGACCATCAACCATTGGACTTGTCACACCCCAACCTAAGGCGGAAATGCCAGGGCGCGAACTAATTGTTCACGGCTCTCAAAGTACTATCATGCAATATTTAAAAGTGACAATATCTATTTATTTAAATTAAAAATCCAAATAATTAAAATAAACAAAGTACATAATCTTGAAGTGAAAACAACAATATAAATTCAAATTCAAAGTTTAATTAACTCTTGATAAGTTTATTCTAGCATAAATCATCCCTAAATTTTTCACCACTTGCAATCAGTTCTGAATATGCGTATAAAATAAAGTAGATTTGTCAAAACAAGGTTGAGTGAGTAAAATATCAGTCACTTAAATATAATATAATATAAAAGAGCGAAACCGTCCTTTGTAAGATAAACAATTGAGCCAATGAGCAAATAATGAGTGTGGGTAAAACCATTGCCTTGCGAAGTGGGCTTTGGCTACAACGAAGGCCGTATGATCATAATATTAGTGTGATTACGATGGACCTCTACGAATGCGTTCAAATAAGCAATTAGACATATAGCAAGTTAGGCAAATAATTGATATGCACATAAGGATTAACAGTTTGCTATTGAGAATACTAAATAATATGTAAATACTGTAAGATACGCATATTCCCCAAAACAACTGAAAATGAGTAAAAATACAGGAATGAATAAGCAAATGAGGAAGGAATTGATAAGAATAAGATATGATGTTACGCACTTCGAGAATTACCAATAAACAACCCTAGTTAAGAATGGTGAAAACACGAATTGAAGATGGATCATATAAGGATTCGGGATTTAATGATGATCGAGTGTTTGTGAAATAATAAATTATTTAATTTGTTATTATTTACAAAGGTTACCTTTAATTAAGATTGTAAATATAAATAATATAATATAAATATTTATATAAAATATATTTATAATTAAAATATTTAAAGCGAAATTATAATTAGATAATTTACATAATAATATTTGTTTTAAATATTTTTTTTAAATTAAAGGCTTTATTATAGTTTATATTGTTAAAAACCTTTATCATTTTATTACTTATTATATACATATACATTATATATAGACACACACACACACACACACACACACATATATATAGTTTTAACAAAAGTACGGAAAACGACTAACTAATCGCGCCGATTTCATAAAAATAGTAATCAATTATTATTTTTATATTATTTGTAATGTTATTTATTGATTAAATGTAATTAGAATAACAAAATAAATAAGTTTAAAAAAACGGACTAGGCACTCGAACCTGCGCCCCCAGCCATTTAATATAGCTTAACCAAACGTGCACCCCCAGCCATTCAATATAGCTTAATCTTGTTTTCAACTTTATTTATATATAAATATTTCCTATAGTTTTAATAGCTTTGGGTTAGTTTTTATTTAGTATTACTTATAATAGGCTCATATTTGGAATTTAATGGTTTCATGATTAAAGGAGCTAAAATGGAATATTTTTACTAATTTTGAGATCTAAAACCTACGAGTAATAGTTTAACCAGTTTTATATATGTGGGTTCTTTAATATTAATTATATATATAAGAAAATAAAGTTGAAAACATGATTTATATAATATGTGAAAACATTTATTTGTTGAAAAGATGATGTTAACTTTGGTGGAATCATGTTGGCCACAAATTCTTATCTAAAATCATTATGTTTCCTAGGCCGTGTAATAAGTTAAACAAAAACATTCACATTTGTATGTGGTAGGTTTTAAACAGAAGTGGGCCGAAGAAACACAAAGAAGCTTTATAAAAGGTTTATGGGCTTTGAGAAGGGAATTAAAGAAAAAAGAAAACCGACACAAACGTGGTGGGAAAAAAATAGGAACTAGGTCATGTATTTGATGCAGGGCCCTATTGGGAAATTAAGGTTCTTTTTGGACAACAAATTGCAACCATAAGGCTAGTGGACAGTGGCAAACAATTTTGGAGGGCCTAGTGTTGCAAGAAAGAGAATAGGGTGTTGGTTCGAGTATAGAACATCTGGGTTTTAACACCTATTCAACCAACCATCATTATTATTGGTTTGAATTTATTATTAGCTTTATGAATTCATTATTTGAACTAGCTTATTTTCTTTTGTTTTTGAGTATGGTTGTTGGCTAAATTCTTACATCACCTAGTCTTATGATGAACTTTTATTGATTTTGGATTTTGGTTTGGATTTTGTTTTCATTTATGGATTTATGATTGAGTAAGAAGTTTAATGTTATTCATTCGATGCATATGTGTGCTTAGGATTGCTTGATGAGTTCTACTGTTTCACAATTTCCTTGGTTATTGTTTCATATAATGGGTTCCTGTTAGGTCATTTACTGTGTGTTTTTGACTAGTTTGTGGTTGATTTGCAATAAAACCATAGGAACAATAATAATTAATCAAGTAGACCTAAATATTCTGCTAATCTAAATAGTTGTAAGTGATAAATTATGTGATAGGTCTTGGTTGGTTAATTTGCTAGATTTAGTTCTCTGTAAGGAGTTCGTCTAGGTTTGATTTATCATCTTTGCCTATCTAGTCGAGTGAGTTCATTAAACTACATTTGATTTCCGCGCTGTAAGGTATGATTTCTTATAGAGGTAATTGTCATAAAATAAATTAGCGACCGTAAACAAGTCTAATTAAACTGGTAATTTTAATAGCTTATTAGGATTCCATATGTGTCTTCTTGAAAAGGGTCAAGGGTCATGTTCGGTTTCCATTTAAGTGAAGAGTTTAAGATCTTGGTTCCATAACTTAGCACTTTCCAACCATTTGATAATTAATGCATTAGGGATTCTAACCTAGGTGTTTGTTCGTCATCATCTGAATTAAGTTCAGGTTTAAGTCGTAGTAATTAGTTTAATATTAGTTTTTAGTAAAAAAACCCAATAATAATAAATAAATAGTTGTGTCTGTAGTTAAGTCTAGTCTAGTTAATTTACGTAATTTAAAGAGTCTTGTGGGTTCGATATTCGGACTTACTTAGCTGTACTAGAGTCGACCGGTTCAACTGTCGGTTAGTAATTTTACTAGAGTTTTAAGGAGTTTAGAATTATTACTTAGTGTCTAGATTAGCTTATTTTTAATTAATAAATATTAGACTACTTTTAGCATATCAAAAAGAGAGAGAGAGACTTTTTAAAACTTTTCTGTGTTTATCTTTATTAAATTAATTATTAAATATTTGTAAAATTACAAAACTACCCTCATGTACTTTGCACATGATCATATTTAATGAGAAAAATTAATTAGGTTAGTGTCAAAGGACATAACGTGATAGGGCTTGAAACATAAAGTACAATTTTTGACATTTAGTTTGCTAAGGACAACCATTAAAAAAGTAAAAACATAAAGAACTAGTTTTGATATTCTGTCTTTAATGAATTATTTGAATATTATGTTTTGTTTAAGATTGCGTTTGGAAGATAAAGTAAATAAAACCATTTTCAAATACTCAACCCCAATCTCCATCTTGTTTCCATCACACACCTTCACTATCCAAACTCCACCATGACCATCAACCATTGGACTTGTCACACCCCAACCTAAGGCGGAAATGCCGGGGCGCGAACTGATTGTTCACGGCTCTCAAAGTACTATCATGCAATATTTAAAAGTGACAATATCTATTTATTTAAATTAAAAATCCAAATACATACAGTTCAAAAACCCCAAATCGCATATGAACCCTAGAATCACAATCGGACAATACGTTAAATGTTTGGCCAATTAACCATAGGGTTAATGTAGATGTGATAACGACGATCCAGGATCACTAAACAACTACCTTTAACAGTGATTAATGGATGGTTAACTGAGTTGAAACAGGGCCGGCTAGAACGTGATCACGAATTGATACAAGTAGGCCATGGTAGTGCAATCAACTATGAGGGTTTGATTCGCGTAGTCACAGAGATGGTGCAGACGTGTTTAATTGATTTATGATGATCTCTAATTGGTATAATACCAAATAGGTTAGGACGGCTTGTTTATTATGTCAATTCGTATCATATTAAATCTCGTTTTCCAAGTTAACTGAGTCAGTGTTCTTCGCAATAGGAAGTACAACGATTTACATTGATCAATTCCATGTTTACAATGAATATTAAGGCTCAAGAAACCAATCGGGTATACGGGTTTGGGTTCAAATACGGGTCTAGGGTTTGGATAGATGGTTATGATATAATATATGGGTAGAATTGCAATTATGTCCCTAACCTTCTAGTGTGGATACATAATGAAGTTAAACAAAGGTTTATGGTGTATTTTGCATATAATTAAAAGTTATTTTGATAAATTAAATAAATATAATAAACAATAAAAATATTAATAAATCGATAAATGCGATGTTTTATTGATTAAATGACTCAATCTTATAAACGGGTCGGGTAACGGCTAACATAATAATAAACGAAAAATATTAATTCTTACAGTATCCCCTACTTTTGGGAATTTCGTCCCGAAATTGGAGAATTGGCGGTAACAACGAGATACGGGTACTTCAGCTTCATTTGATCTTCACGCTCCCAAGTAAACTTTGCGCCTTGTTTAGAATTCCAACGGACTTTAACCAAGGGTATGCAGCTTCGTTTGGTTACTTTGTCCTTGAGGTCCATGATTTCAACGGGTTTTTCAACAAAATGCATAGTCTCATAAATACGAGCTTCATCGAGAGGTATATGGAGATTACCCTCGGCAAGACATTTCTTGAGATTCAAGAAATGAAACACCGGGTGAACATAAGAGAGTTCAAGAGGAAGTTTGAGTCTATAAGGAACTAGACCAACTCTATCGAGAATTTCAAAAGGACCAACGAATCGAGGAGCTAGTTTTCCTTTCTTTCCAAATCTAACCACTCCTTTCCATGGGGATTCTTTGAGCAGATAACGATCACCAATATTGAATTCAAGAGGTTTCCTCCTCTTATCCGCATAACTCTTTTGACGGCTACGCGCGGCGAGAAGGTTTTGACGAATTTGTGTAATACGATCGGTCGTTTCTTACAAAAGTTCTGGACCGGTGATTTGAGATTCTCCAACTTCCTTCCACCAAATCGGGAATCAACATTAACGACCATAGAGGGCTTGAAAAGACGCCATAACAATGCTAGAACGAAAATTGTTGTTATACGAGAACTCGATGAGCGGTAAATGAGTGTCCCAATTGCCCTATAGTCGAGGACACAAAAGTGGAGCATGTCCTCTAGAGTTTGAATCATACGCTAGGACTGACCATCGGATTGCGGATGATAGGCAGTACTGAGATCCAAACGAGTTCCCAAATCTGATTGAAGATACTTCCAAAAGCGAGAAGTAAAACAACCATCTCTATCAGAAATAATGGTTAATGGAGTTCCATGATGACAAACAATCTTCTCCACATAAATACGCGCCAACTGATTGACATAATACGTTTCTTTGATGGGTATGAAATGAGCACATTTAGTCAAACAATCGATGATCACCCAAATACTATCATGTTGCTTTCGAGTAGGAGGAAGCTTAGTAATAAAATCCATAGCAATAACTTCCAACTTCCACTTGGGAGCAGGAGGTTGCTAGAGCAATTAAAGTCCGAACCGATTAATCTCGACTAATCCCCACACAACCGTCCGACTACCGACTAGCGATTTTTGTAACACTGGATTTAATGATGATCGAATGTTTGTGAAATAATAAATTACTTAATTTATTATTTTTTATAAAGGTTACTTTTAATTAATATTGTAAATAATAAATAATATAATCTAAATATTTATATAAATTATATTTATAATTAAAATACCTAAACTGGAAATTATAATTACGTAATTACATAATAATATTTTTTTATAAATATTTTTTTTAAATTAAAGGTTTTATTATAAATTTTATTGTTAAAAACATTTATCATTTTATTACTTGTAATATACGTATACATACGTGTATATATATATACTTGTTTTTATTCCCCGTATTACGGGGGTTGTGTTTCTTTTTTTTGTGTCTAATATTGATATTTTGTGGATTTTAAGTTTATTTATTGTAAGAAAGTTAATAATATACTTATGGTTTGTTTCACAAATAAATGAGATGTTATAACCCATTTAAAAGCTATGGCTTTTATGACAAACTGAAATTTTTCTTCTTACTCTTTCAGACTCTCATCACGACTTGACTCAAATTTTCGGGACGAAAATTCTTTAACAAGGGAATGATGTGACAATCGTCAATTCCAGGTTAACTCCGTTAACTCAACTCCGTCAATTCAAACTTTAAGATCGTTGAATCTATAACGCACACTTCATTACATTTAAACTAGGGTTTAAATGACGCTTAACACTCACTACATGGGTAGTCTTTCGGGATTTGCACCGAAACGCAAATGAGTTGACGCAAACGATTGATAAATAAACGATAAACGTAAAAACAATAATTATGTGATTATTATGTGTTAGGATTATGTGCTATGTGATAAAACTATGGTCATGTTAACTTATTGGGCAAGTATGATGGAATGTTCTAGAAAAACAACCCTTGGAAAGAAGAGGGACTAGAGTGTAACTTGTATTATTATAAATACATCACTAATAAACAAACCCTAACTTATTATTAACCTACAACCCTAAATCGGCTCTCTCTCCCTCTCTTGATCCACGGCTGCCGTCCACCTTCATCACACACACACACATCAATCAAGAGATTAATCCAAGAACTAGGTGCTAGGAAGGTATACTTGATCATCTCTTACCTCCTTGTTGTGTAATTTTGATGTTTAATGGGTTGTATGTAAACCCTAACTCAGCCGATTATATGTATGTATGTGATCAATATGATAGTTGTTAGTTGGATAATAGATTGATAACTAGATTGATGTTGTTGCATGATTGATTGTTGTTCTTGATTTGAATTAAAACACAAACCCTAATCTTGTATGTATGGTGTGATTTATATGCATGGATAGTAGTTATGGTGTCTAGAGGGTTATATGGATGCATGATAGTTCATAGATTGTTATGATGTTGAGTTTTGATGTGAACAGATTCTGGACAGAATATATATACGATGTTTAACTGACTGTAACGAAGTGTAAACGTGAAAATTGATTGAGATTGTGAGTACTGCAGTAAACTAGGTTGAGTCTAGTTTCTATAAAGTATAAATTCGTAATTTTTGGATAAGTGGAAGTATACTTTTATGATTTTACAAAAACGTGATGCAAAGCTGAGCTGTTAGACCTGCTGTTAGGTTATATTGTAAATTCTATATCTCATGAACTACGAGGCCAATTGGGTTGGTTCCACTTCTGGAAGTTGACTCACTGAGTTAGGAACCAAACCCAAGTGGTCTTGCATTTATTGGATTTTTCGTTTACCGGGAATTGCAAATAACATTCTGTTGTGCATGAATCTGACTGATATGAGTTTACTGTAGTGTTTTGATCATTATGAGAAATCTATATGGAATAAAAATAATATAAAATATGTTCTGGAAACCTAAGATATGTATGTTTCAGTGGTGATTTTTGGTGAATTAATTGAGATGATATGATCGGTGAAATAGTACAATCTTTCAAGTAGAAATTCTGTCACAATGAAACTAGCTGCTGAGTTGTATAGGAATGCATGAAATATGATAGTTTTTATATAATTGTGGTATTTTGACCAAAATACCCTTGCGGGGAATAATTGCTAGTTGATTGCCATGAATTGACCAAATTGCCCTTATGGGGAATAATAGTTAGTTAGTCTTTGTTTGTTGACCAAAATGCCCTTACGGGAATAATTGCTTGTAAGTATGTTATTAATACATGACACGAAAGTAATTGCTCACTCGTGTATCGTATCACAATTGTACTTGTTTAAATCACACACGGTTCACAAACGAAACACGAAACATGATACGTGCATAGGTATTATGTGCCGAGTCTAGAGACTCGTTAAACGTTCCGATACTTAGAAAATCTCTTTGTTATTTTAGAACGCTAGAGAGTTTTCTACGACGCGCATCACTCGGTGATCTAATTTGGAATATTCTTCGCAAACAGTGAGTTCACTTACCCCGCTCTTTGAACTGTTTTCAAACGTTTTTCACTTGGGGGAGATAACATACTCCGATAAACGCATTTTTGAGATAAACACATATTTAAGATTTTGTTATAAATTATATATATCATTTGTAGAGGCTAAGCGGCACGTAACCCTTGAAGTCCCACGCATCGAACCGGTTAATATTTGGAATAGCGAGTCACTGTTGAGTAGTACTACTGGGTTTGACAAACCCCACCCCGACGCTAAGCTCAACTGGAGGTTGAGTGGGTGTAATTTTTGGCTAACACTTACCATGGTCTGGGTTGACCTGGTGACGGGCACTTGATAAACAGTCAGCTTCGGTCTCGAACCACTTAGTAATACTTGTTGTATAGATTAGCTACCTATCGATATATAATTTGACATAACATTATCTGGTAACACTTAAACGCTGTAACGTGGTTACACACTTAAACGCTGTAACGTGGTTACACACTTAAACGCCGTAACGTGGTTACGCAAAGCATTTAAACGCCGTAACGTGGTTACGCAAAACATTTAAACGCCGTAACGTGGTTACGCAAAACATTTAAACGCCGTAACGTGGTTACGCAAAACTTTTAAACGCCGTAACGTGGTTACGCAAAACACTTAACGAAAACGCTGAACTCAAACGCTAAACGATTTATCTTATATAACTTGTGAACTCACCAACCTCGTGTTGACCCCTTTTAGTATGTTATTCTCAGGTAGCCGAGGCGGGCGCGCGGTTTAGGAGCATGCATTAATTGTTAAACATCTTACTCTGCAAACTTAATTTTAACATTTACATTTGGTTTTAAGTCGTCCTGCGTGACGCAACTTTTGAATTAAGGTTTTACGCTTCCGCACTTATTTTTCATTTAAACGTTTTCTTTGGTTTGGTTATAACTAATGATTCCGATCCTGCCAGTTCACACCCTCTGACGGTAAAACTCCGTTAGTGGATTTTGAGGGTGTGACAGATTGGTATCAGAGCCATTGGTTATAGCGAACTAGAAAGCTGCATGCATACTAGACTATAACCGCGACGACCCATTAGTTATAATGATACGCACTGCATAGGTTTGTGTAGTCTTGAAATCTTATTCCCTTACCTCCTTTACTCATACGCGCGCATATACACGGCTTACCTGTAGAAATGTCGACGCCACCCTCATCATCATCCGATTCGATGACGCATGCTCACGGGAAGGAACCGCAGTTACCTACTGCCTCGCCACCACCCGCGTAGTCCCGGAACTCGAAGCTCCTGCACCAAAGAGGTACCCGCCTATCCGGAGGCTTGTATGACAACGACGTTAGCTGGGAGTGGTACCCCAACATGATCAGACGTATGGTCTACCGTGAACAAGTTCCCCCATTGCCTCACCCGAACCACCCTGCTTACCCTAACACTCTACCACCTATACCCGAACCTGTAGAGCGAGTTCTCGCAGCTGTCGTTTCTTGTTTGGAGCGTGATGTGGGTTACATGCGCTACACTAGAGAAAATGTTGCCAGACTGTTTAAAGATGGAACCGAGACTCAGGAGGAGATTGCCC